>NC_135498.1:127225418-127550418 GCF_052857255.1 Amblyomma americanum | reverse complement strand
TTCTATTCTTGCCCATCAACATGAAGGATACTTTATATCTTGATAAGCAAATGCAGTTTATGTTCTCGTGATTTTAGTTGATGGATATTTCCAAAAGACCCTCCACACATAATCTTATTTCACAGCCGTCAGGTGGCAGCAAAAATATTGTACACTCGCAGGGTACCCCGAGAAGGAGCTGTCTAAAACTAGCTGTCAAACAGTTTTCCATGAGACAGTTTATCTTATCGGGAAAGAGTAAAAACCTTCCTTGGAAGGAAGTGTATTAACAGACCGCGAAGATTCAAATTCTTATCTCTCGTGCTTTCGCAGGGCTTGTGCTATTACACAGAATCAGTTAGCCTCCTCTGAAACATCTTTATCCTCGTACATACTGAGAAAAGGGGGCTCATTCACATATCGTCATTCATTCCTGGTCAAAGCAAGGGTATTAGCGCTGAGTGTGTTTTCTGCTCCAGCGTACCGCCTTTTTCCGTGCCATGGACGCTGACGCCCGACAAGTACTGGCTGTTTCCTGCAGGAAGCTGAACGAGATGCAGTCAAGACGAAGGAAGGTGAGCCTCATCAAGAAGATTTTCGTCCTTCTGATGGTGCGGAAAACTGAAAGAATCCTGGAGACGCAGTTGGACGACGACTCCTTCAGTGACTCAGACGACGACGACATTGTTGTGCTCGTATGAATATGGTGCTTTGAAACTTCGCTGCTATGCGCGTCGGGAGCCTAACAAATATTTCAGGGAGATGAGACGTGAGCTTCCTTAGTCTTTACAGGTCCATACTGAATGCGCTGTGCGGAACAGAATGACAAGAGGCAGGAATGACGTGTAGCAGCGCTACCCGAAAGCTGTGTTAGACAGATCATTAACAAAAACAGTTTATAGGAAAACACCATCGCGGCAAAATTTGAATAATTCTAATTATCATGAAGGTGGTTACATTTTTTCTTTGGTTTAAATATCCCGCCACAATGAAATAGCGCGCGAAAAAACACACGAACAAAATAGACAGGAATGGTAAATAACAAAGGAACATAACAACTAAGGAGGTGCGGTGGCTACGGCTGCCATGCGCATTCGAAAATAGAAACACCTAAAGCAGTATTGAAGCAAAACGCTTACATGGCACACATTACCACCACCACTTCACTGACACAATCAGAAAATAAACACCCTAACGCAAAGAATTAAGGGTAAAAGAACTGAAAGAGAAAAACTTAAAAAACAGACATGTTAGCTATTATTTCGGCAATGGTCAGATTAAGAGTAAAAAACAAATAAACGCTGTAGTGTACCTACACCTCACTGACAAAGAATGCGGTCGAAGAGGTTTGGGAGCCAAAAGCAAAATTAAGCGAGCGTTGCGTTTTCTCCATTGCACACAAAAAATGTATCTACATCGACCTGTAATTCCTCGGGTTTAAGTAGCGAGGTAACGTCATTCACAGATTAGTCTCTCGACGCAAGGTGCCTTACGTTTTGTTTTTGCCGCAGACAGTTAATGCAGCCCACATTAACACAGTTTCATTTCAATTTATCTAAACATTAAAACATCTGAATTTCTTTCTTTTTGCCGCAGACCGTTAATGCAGCCCACATTAACACAGTTTCATTTCAGTTTATCTAAACATTGAAACATCTAAATTTCTTTCTTTCTTTGTATGTCTGGCGTCATTCAATTCTTGCCCATCAACATGAAGGATACGTTATTCTTGACAAGCAAAGGCAGTTTATGTTCTCGTGATTTCAGTTGATGGATATTTCCAAAAGACCCTCCACACATAATCTTATTTCACAGCCGTCAGGTGGCAGCAAAATATTGTACACTCGCAGGGTACCTCGAGAAGGAGCTGTCTAAAACTAGCTGTCAAACAGTTTTCCATGAGACAGTTTATCTTATCGGGAAAGAGTAAAAACCTTCCTTGGAAGGAAGTGTATTAACAGACCGCGAAGATTCAAATTCTTATCTCTCGTGCTTTCGCAGGGCTTGTGCTATTACACAGAATCAGTTAGCCTCCTCTGAAACATCCTTATCCTCGTACATACTGAGAAAAGGGGGCTCATTCACATATCGTCATTCATTCCTGGTCAAAGCAAGGGTATTAGCGCTGAGTGTGTTTTCTGCTCCAGCGTACCGCCTTTTTCCGTGCCATGGACGCTGACGCCCGACAAGTACTGGCTGTTTCCTGCAGGAAGCTGAACGAGATGCAGTCAAGACGAAGGAAGGTGAGCCTCATCAAGAAGATTTTCGTCCTTCTGATGGTGCGGAAAACTGAAAGAATCCTGGAGACGCAGTTGGACGACGACTCCTTCAGTGACTCAGACGACGACGACATTGTTGTGCTCGTATGAATATGGTGCTTTGAAACTTCGCTGCTATGCGCGTCGGGAGCCTAACAAATATTTCAGGGAGATGAGACGTGAGCTTCCTTAGTCTTTACAGGTCCATACTGAATGCGCTGTGCGGAACAGAATGACAAGAGGCAGGAATGACGTGTAGCAGCGCTACCCGAAAGCTGTGTTAGACAGATCATTAACAAAAACAGTTTATAGGAAAACACCATCGCGGCAAAATTTGAATAATTCTAATTATCATGAAGGTGGTTACATTTTTTCTTTGGTTTAAATATCCCGCCACAATGAAATAGCGCGCGAAAAAACACACGAACAAAATAGACAGGAATGGTAAATAACAAAGGAACATAACAACTAAGGAGGTGCGGTGGCTACGGCTGCCATGCGCATTCGAAAATAGAAACACCTAAAGCAGTATTGAAGCAAAACGCTTACATGGCACACATTACCACCACCACTTCACTGACACAATCAGAAAATAAACACCCTAACGCAAAGAATTAAGGGTAAAAGAACTGAAAGAGAAAAACTTAAAAAACAGACATGTTAGCTATTATTTCGGCAATGGTCAGATTAAGAGTAAAAAACAAATAAACGCTGTAGTGTACCTACACCTCACTGACAAAGAATGCGGTCGAAGAGGTTTGGGAGCCAAAAGCAAAATTAAGCGAGCGTTGCGTCTTCTCCATTGCACACAAAAAATGTATCTACATCGACCTGTAATTCCTCGGGTTTAAGTAGCGAGGTAACGTCATTCACAGATTAGTCTCTCGACGCAAGGTGCCTTACGTTTTGTTTTTGCCGCAGACAGTTAATGCAGCCCACATTAACACAGTTTCATTTCAATTTATCTAAACATTAAAACATCTGAATTTCTTTCTTTTTGCCGCAGACCGTTAATGCAGCCCACATTAACACAGTTTCATTTCAGTTTATCTAAACATTGAAACATCTAAATTTCTTTCTTTGTTTCTATGTCCGGCGTCATTCTATTCTTGCCCATCAACATGAAGGATACTTTATATCTTGATAAGCAAATGCAGTTTATGTTCTCGTGATTTTAGTTGATGGATATTTCCAAAAGACCCTCCACACATAATCCTATTTCACAGCCGTCAGGTGGCAGCAAATTATTGTACACTCGCAGGGTACCCCGAGAAGGAGCTGTCTAAAACTAGCTGTCATACAGTTTTCCATGAGACAGTTTATCTTATCGGAAAGAGTAAAAACCTTCCCTGGAAGGAAGTGTGTTTCAATTTAATCGTTAACAGACCGCGAAGTTTCAAATTCTTATGTCTCGTGCTTTCGCAGCGCTTGTGCTATTGCACAGAATCAGTTAGCCTCCTCTGAAACATCCTTATACTCGTACATACTGAGAGAAGGGGGCTCATTCACATATCGTCATTCATTCCTGGTCAAAGCAAGGGTATTTGCGCTGAGTGTGTTTTCTGCTGCAGCGTACCGCCTTTTTCCGAGCAATTGATGCTGACGCCCGACAAGTCCTGGCTGTTTCCTGCAGGAAGCTGTACGAGATGCAGTCAAGCCGAAGGAAGGTGAGCCTCATCAAGAAGATTTTCGTTCTTCTGATGGTGCGGAAAGGTGAAAGAATATTGGAGACGCAGTTGGGCGACGACTCCTTCAGTGACTCAGACGACGACGACATTGTTGTACTCGTATGAATATGGTGCTTTGAAACTTCGCTGCTACGCGCGTCGGGAGCCAAACAAATATTTCAGGGAGATGAGACGTGAGCTTCCTTAGTCTTTACAGGTTCATACTGAATGCGCTGTGCGGAACAGAATGACAAGAGGCAGGAATGACGTGTAGCAGTGCTACCCGAAAGCTGTGTGAGACAAATCATCAACAAAAACAGTTTATAGGAAAACACCATCTCGGCAAAATTTGAAAAATTCTATTTATCATGAAGGTGGTTACATTTCTTCTTTGTTTTTAATGTCCCATCACAATAAAATAGCGCGCGAGGAAACACACGAACAAAATAGAGAGGAATGGTTAATAGTAAAGGAACATAACTAAGGAGGGGCGATGGCTATGGCTGGCATGCGCATTCGAAAATAGCAACACCTAAAGCAGTATTGAAGCAGAACGCTTACATGGCACACATTACCACCGCCACTTCACTGACACAATCAGAAAATAAACCCCCTAACGCAAAGAATTAGGGGAAAAGAACTGAAAGAGAAAAAAATTAAAAACAGACATGTTAGCTAATATTTCGGCAATGGTCAGATTAAGAGTAAAAACAAATAAACGCTGTAGTGTACCTAAACCTCACTGACAAAGAATGCGGTCGAAGAAGTTTGGGAGCCAAAAAGGTAAGTTAAGCGAGCGTTGCGTCTTCTTCATTGCACACAAAAAACGTATCTACATCAACCGGTAATTCCTCGGGTTTAATACCCCTGTCACACGGGCACTTTCGATCCTCATTGAGCTCGATCTTCATCGAGATTTTCGAGCACGCTCGAAACATCCGGTGCTACACGGGCATTTTCATTGCTCATTCAGAAGTTTCCATCATGTGTGTTAGGTGACGCCAAATGTTCCGCCGACAGCCATAACATGGCTATGTCCAGCAACACTGTGCAGTCGGGGGCAGCGGCAGCCAAATCTGCAGCCAAATCTGTACATTGCGTATCTGCGCCAGGTTTTTGTGGCGCACCTCTGCTGCTGTGCGATGCAACCCAAGGGCCCGCAACGCCTCCGCGATTTCTGCATAGACTGCGGCGTTTCTCTTCTGGCGCCGCAAATCATTTAGGCGGCACTGTCAGCAGCCGATGAGAGCGGCTGTCTCGCGCTCGCTCCACAGTTTCCGCTCCGACCAGCAGGAGGACGCCATCTTTGTTTACACTGACGGCGAAGCTTGGAGCGTGGTGTCGAGATTACTTTCAAATGTTTGCTTATAAGCAGGAATAGTACCTGAAAAATGTTCTGTATTACATTTTAATCAATCACAACAACAACAATTGTGGTTTGGTTTTGTTACCTTGTGTTTATTTTTATAGCTTCATGAGAGCGAGAGTTCTCGATTGTGCTTGGAACCTTAAGCACTCTTGAGGAATCGGCATCGAGTCAAGCAGGATCGAGCTCGATTGTGCTTCAAAGTGGACGTGTCACAACCGCCGATCTGCATTAAGTTCGATGAGCATTGACTCAATGGGGATCGAAAGATCCCGTGTGACAGGGGTATAAGTAGCGAGGTAACGTCATTCACATATTAGTCTCTCGACGCAAGGTGCCTTACGTTTTGCTTTTGCCGCAGACCGTTAATGCAGCCCACATTAACACAGTTTCATTTTAATTTATCTAAACATTAAAACATCTAAATTTCTTTCTTTTTGCCGCAGACCGTTAATGCAGCCCACATTAACACAGTTTCATTTTAATTTATCTAAACAATAAAACATCTCAATTTCTTTCTTTGTTTCTATGTCCGGCGTCATTCTATAATTGCCCAACAATATGAAGGATACTTTATAACTTGATAAGCAAATGCAGTTTATATTCTCGTGATTTCAGTTGATGGATATTTCCAAAAGACCCGCTACACATAATCTTATTTCACAGCGGTCAGGTGGCAGCAAATTATTGTACACTCGCAGGGTACCCCGAGACGGAGCTGTCTAAAACTAGCTGTCATACGGTTTTCCATGAGGCAGTTTATCTTATCGGGAAAGAGTAAAAACCTTCCCTGGAAGGAAGTGTGTTCCACTTTTTATCGTTAACAGACCGATAAGTTTCAAATTCTTATCTCTCGTGCTTTCGCAGGGCTTGTGCTATTTCACGGAAACAGCCTCCTCTGAAACATCCTTACCCTCGTACATACTAAGAAAAGGGGGCTCAATCACATATCGTCATTCATTCCTGGTGAAAGCAAGGGTATTTGCGCTAAGTGTGTTTTCAGCTCATGCGTACCGCCTTTTTGCGACCCATGGACGCTGACGCCCGACAAGTCCTGGCTGTTTCCTGCAGGAAGCTGAACGAGATGCAGTCAAGCCGAAGGAAGGTGAGCCTCATCAAGAAGATTTTCGTTCTTCTGATGGTGCGGAAAGCTGAAAGAATCCTGGAGACGCAGTTGGGCGACGACTCCTTCAGTGACTCAGACGACGACGACATTGTTGTGGTCGTATGAATATGGTGCTTTGAAACTTCGGTGCTATGCGCGTCGGGAGCCTAAGAAATATTTAAAGGGGATGAGACGACAATTTCCTTAGTCTTTATAGGTCCATACTGAATGCGCTGTGTGGAACAGAATGACAAGAGGCAGGAATGACGTGTAGCAGTGCTACCCGAAAGCTGTGTGAGACAAATCATCAACAAAAACAGTTTATATGAGAACACCATCGCGGCAAAATTTGAATAATTCTGTTTATCATGAAGGTGGTTACATTTTTTCTTTGGTTTAAATATCCCGTCACAATGAAATAGCGCGCGAAAAAACACACGAACAAAATAGAGAGGAATGGTTAATAATAAATTAACATAACAACTAAGAAGGGGCGGTGGCGACGGCTGGCATGCGCATTCGAAAATAGCAACACCTAAAGCAGTATTGAAGCAAAACGCTTACATGGCACACATTACCACAGCCACTTCACTGTAACAATCAGTAAATAAACCCCCTAACGCAAAGAATTAGGGTAAAAGAACTGAAAGATAAAAAAATTAAAAAACAGACATGTTAGCTAAAATTTCGGCAATGGTCAGATTAAGAGTAAAAAACAAATAAACGCTGTAGTGTACCTAAACCTCACTGACAAAGAATGCGGTCGAAGAGGTTTGGGAGCCAAAAAGCAAAATTAAGCGAGCGTTGCGTCTTCTCCATTGCACAGAAAAAATGTATCTACATCGACCGGTAATTCCTCGGGATTAAGTAGCGAGGTAACGTCATTCACAGATTAGTCTCTCGACGCAAGGTGCCTTACGTTTTGTTTTTGCCGCAGACCGTTAATGCAGCCCACATTAACACAGTTTCGTTTTAATTTATCTAAACAATAAAACATCTAACTTTCTTTCTTTTTTTCCGCAGACTGTTAATGCAGCCCACATTAACAGTTTCATTTTAATTTATCTAAACATTAAAACATCTAAATTTCTTTCTTTCTTTCTATATCCGGCGTCATTCTATTTTTGCCCATCAACATGAAGGATACTTTATATCTTTATAAGCAAATACAGTTTATGTTCTCGGGATTTCAGTTGATGGATATTTCCAAAAGACCCTCCACACATAATCTTATTTCACAGCCGTCAGGTGGAAGCAAAATATTGTACACTCGCAGGGTACCCCGAGAAGGAGCAGTCTAAAACTAGGTGTCATACAGTTTTCCATGAGACAGTTTATCTTATCGGGAAAGAGTAAAAACCTTCTCTGGAAGGAAGTTTGTTCCACTTTCATCGTTAACAGACCGCAAAGTTTCAAATTCTTATTTCTCGTGCTTTCGCAGGGCATGTGCTATTGCACAGAATCAATTAGCCTCCTCTGAAACAACCTTACCCTCGTGCATACTGAGAAAAGGGGGCTCATTCACATATCGTCATTCATTCCTGGTCAAAGCAAGGGTATTTGCGCTGAGTGTGTTTTCTGCTCCAGCGTACCGCCGTTTTCCGAGCCATGGACGCTGACGCTCGCCAAGTCCTGGCTGTTTCCTGCAGGAAGCTGAACGAGATGCAGTCAAGCCGAAGGAAGGTGAGTCTCATCAAGAAGATTTTCTTTCTTCTCATGGTGCGGAAAGCTGAAAGAATCCTGGAGACGCAGTTGGGCGAAGACTCCTTCAGTGACTTAGACGGCGACGACATTGTTGTGCTCTTAAGAATATGGTGCTTTGAAACTTCGCTGCTATGCGCGTCGGGAGCCTAACAAATATTTCAGGGAGATGAGACGTGACCTTCCTTAGTCTTTACAGGTTCATACTGAAAGTGTCGTGCGCAACAGAATGACAAGAGGCAGGAATGACGTGTAGCAGTGCTACCCGAAAGCTGTGTGAAACAAATCAACAAAAACAGTTTACAGGAAAACACCATCGCGGCAAAATTTGAATAATTCTATTTATCATGATGGTGGTTACATTTTTTCTTTGGTTTAAATATCCCGTAACAATTAAATAGCGCGCGAAAAAACACACGATAAAAATAGAGAGGAATGGTTAATAATAAAGGAACATAACAACTAAGGTAGGGCGGTGGCCACGGCTGGCATGCGCATTCGAAAATAGCAGCACCTAAAGCAGTATTGATGCAGAACGCTTACATGGCACACATTACCACCTCCACTTCACTGACACAATCAGAAAATAAACCCCCTAACGCAAAGAATTAGGGGAAAAGAACTGAAAGAGAAAAAAATTAAAAAACAGACACGTTAGCTAATATTTCGGCAATGGTCAGATTAAGAGTAAAAAACAAATAAACGCTGTAGTGTACCTAAACCTCACTGACAAGGAATGCGCTCGAAGAGGTTTGGGAGCCAAAAAGCAAAATTAAGCGAGCGTTGCGTCTTCTCCATTGCACACAAAAAATGTATCTACGTCGACCGGTAATTTCTCGGGTTTATTTAGACAGGTAACGTCATTCACAGACTAGTCTCTCGACGGAATGTGCCTTACGTTTTGTTTTTGCCACAGACCGTTAATGCAGCCCACATCACACAGTTTCGTTTTAATTTATCGAAACATTAAAACATCTAAATTTCTTTCTTTGTTTCTATGTCCGGCGTCATTCTGTTCTTGCCCATCAACACAAAGGATACTTTATATCTTGATAAGCAAATGCAGTTTATGTTCTCGTGATTTCCGTTGATGGATATTTCCAAAAGACCCTCCACATATAATCTTATTTCACAGCCGTCAGGTGGCAGCAAAATATTGTACACTCGCAGGGTATCCCGAGAAGGAGCTGTCTAAAACTAACTGTCATTCAGTTTTCCATGAGATAGTTTATCTTATCGGGAACGAGCAAAAACCTTCCCTGGAAGGAAGTGTGTTCCACTTTCATCGTTAACAGACCGCGAAGTTTCAAATTCTTATTTCTCGTGCCTTCGCAGGGCTTGTGCTATTGCACATAATCAGTTAGCCTCCTCTGAAACATCCTTACCCTCTGTAAGGTTTCTGGCGACAGCCGGTTGTCTGAATCAGCTGCGTATTCGGCCAGGACACCTGCAGCCGGGGTCCCTGCACGGCGATAGGCATCTTGTTTCCCACGGCCGGTCCTCACGTGGTTTATTGGATTCGAGACGGAGGATTCCACTGGCGTTAGAAAACAACATTGTTCTCGGAAGATCGACCGCGCGGCACGGAGGCAGTTAGCGACCGCCAGAACCGAGCTGGGGTGACTCACCCTTTCAACTATGCCTGCTCGCCGGCGCCTCACCCATTCGGACTTCCCGGAAGACGTGTCCGGCTTGAGCGTGAGAACTGTCGTTCGGAAGCGAAGACACCGCTCTCTCTGGCGGGGGCGATTGTCCAGCGGAACCCTCTTTCTCCGGCGAGGCATGTGACGGGGCCATGTCCCTATGTGATGTGGTGTGTGTGTGTGTGTGTGTGTGTGTGTGTGTGTGTGTGTGTGTGTGTGTGTGTGTGTGTGTGTGTGTGTGTGTGTGTGTGTGTGTGTGTGTGTACGACAGCGCAAGTTTGGCCACGCCCAACCTGGCGAAGACATTCTCGGACCTGGGGAATCCTAGGGACCGGACCCTTTTAAAACCGGGCGACGAGTGCCGTGAGGAAAGAATCATCGATCATCCTCAGATCTTCTCAGATCCTCCGACCTTCCCCCATCACCCTCCAATGGGTTCCAAAATCTTGTAAATAATGCAAAATAAACCCCCTGCACAGTTTCCTTCATAACCAAGTCCGACAACGTCATTCGAAGAAGGGACCTGCGGCGCTGAAAGAGTCAGCTCACTCAAGGACCCCTCGTCCCCAACAACTGGTTGGCAGCAGCTGGGATGGACCGTGCGACATCGTGATTTCTCAACCGGTAAGCGTTTCGGCATTTTGCTATAGGATTCGCCAGGCTTCAGATTTTTAGAGAATAATCTAGAATCACTGGGAAGTGTATGTCAATTGAGAAAGGGTAATCTCACGACATTTTGAAGATAGCATTGCCAAAGCGGAGAAAGCATTGTCATGAACCTTATGAAATTGTCAAAGTCGGACTTGCTGTCGTTATGCGAGGAACTGTCAATAGAAGTACAGGGAAAAATTACAAAACTTGAAATATGCAAACAATTCAAAAGCGCGTAGATGACGATCAGCTGGTAGATACGTGGAATTTGGTACAGGAAGAAAAAAGAAAAAGGGAAGCGGAATGGGAAAAAGAGAAAGAACGGCAAAAGTGGGAAGCTGAAAATGAAGAAAGAAATCTAAAGCGATTGCAGCTTAAAAGCGAAAATTGAAAAAAAGGCGACAGTTCGAGAGCCGGGTCTCCTGAAAGAGCAAGCGATGTACAATCATATAGAATGAACAGATTCATGCAGCCCTATGAAAGTGGAAGGGACATAGGATTGTACCTGGGAAACTTTGAGAGAACTTGCGAAAGGGAGAACTTTGCTCGCAGTACATGGCCGCAACGGCTTCTGACACTCTTGCCATGTGAAGTAGCTGAAGTCATAGCGAGACTTAGCAAACAAGACGCAGCTGACTACGAAAAAGTCAAAGCCAGCGTGCTAAAAAGGTACCGGCTGTCAGCCCAAGCTTTCCGACAGCGCTTCAGGAACGCAATGAAAAACGATAGCGAGGGCTATCCGGATTTCGCGTATGGACTAAAGACGAATCTGCTAGAGTGGCTAAAAGGAGCCGAGGTTTATGAAAGCCGAGACAAAATCATTGAGTGTTTTTGCCTTGAGCCATTTTACCGAATCATTCCACAAGTGGTGAAACTGTGGGTTCAAGACAGGGAAAAAGTCGACACAGTTGAAAGGGCCGCTGAGCTAGCAGAGGAGTACGTTTCGCGCAGAAGGTTGAGCACAGAAGAGGGTGCGTCACACGCTCGAAACGCGATGCGTGATAAAGGGCCTAGCAGAAAGACGCGAAGTGCTAGAAGTTCGGAGCAATCAGAGGCAACGAAGGTAGCGCCAGAAAAGCGTTAAGAACAGGCGAAGAGACAGGGAGCAGACAAAGCCGCGAAAAAAGAGTTTGAGGCTAGTAGGCCATTTCGTTGCTACAACTGCAATGGT
The DNA here is from genome assembly GCF_052857255.1 of Amblyomma americanum. NCBI lineage: Eukaryota > Metazoa > Arthropoda > Arachnida > Ixodida > Ixodidae > Amblyomma > Amblyomma americanum. Next base: position 127,538,877 of record NC_135498.1, on the reverse strand, counting down.
GTCGGGCACTTTGCAGCCAAGTGTACAAAGTAACGTTTGGTGTTCTCGTGCGTCGAGGATAACGACGAGAATCTAGAGCTCCTTAAGCCATACCTGCACGAGCTGCACGTTAACGGGAAAGCGTGCAGGGTGCTTCGTGATAGCGCCGCGACGATGGACGTTGTCCGCCCGTCTTACGTGTCCGTGGACGATTTTACGGGAGAAGTCTCGTGGATAAAACAGGCAGTAGAAGAACACCGTGTATGCCTTCCCGTAGCTAGAGTGATAATTTGTGTACCGTCTGGAGAGCTAATCACTGAGGCCGCAGTTTCGAAGGCCGTGCCACTTCAATATCCTTACCTCTTCTCGAATCGATCAGACCAATTGCTACGCGAGAGAGGCCAGAAACTCGGAAGCGGGGTGATACAAGCTTTGACAAGATCGAAAACTCGTCAGCTCGCATCTCAACTAAGTCAGATTCCCGAACCTCAGGTAGCCAGAGACACACAAGCCAGCATATCGTTGCAATAAAATGAGGAGGGAAGTGAACCAACGAGGAATGAAAGCCAGACAGCTGACCGAGCAAATGAGCGACGAGGGACTTCAACCACTAAGTCGGTAGAGGAATCAGAAAGAGCTGAAGGATCCGTTTTATCTCCAACATCGCGTAGTTTTGATCACCTTCTGCAGGTGAACAGGGAGTCTCTAACAAAAGAACCGAAGCAGGATCCCACTTTGGAAAGACTACACCTTACAGCTAAAGAAGGCATCGCGAGACGCAACATAACGATGCATGAGAAGGGAGGCTTACTATACCGACACTACCAGGACAGAAAAGGCAAAACATTTGATCAGCTGGTCGTGCCCGAAATATACAGAGCGGACATTCTGAGTCTCTGCCACGGAAATGGCTGGGCAGGACATCTGGGAATCAATAAAACAAAGGAGCGCCTATTAATGAAATATTATTGGCCGGGTTGTTTCAAAGATGCAGAACGCTACGTAAAATCATGCGATGCGTGCCATCGCGTGGGCAAGCCGGGAGAGACAAGGAAGGCTCCATTGAAAATTGTTCCATTGATCTCGGAACCTTTCCGCCGGCTTGTAATAGACACAGTAGGCCCTTTGCCTAACACGAAATCAGGCTATAAGTACTTGCTTACTATGCTATCTCCCGCCACAAAATTTCCCGAAGCAATTCCGTTGAAGGACTTGAACTCCACAGAAATAGTTGATGCCCTTTTGTTAGTGTTCGCGAGAATAGGATTTCCGGCCGAAATCCAAGCCGATCAGGCGGCGGTCTTTACAAGCGCCGGTCTTTACAAGCGCATTGACGACCACATTCCTAGAAAGATGCGGAATAAAACTGTTGCACAGCTCGGTGTATCATCCGCAGTCCAACAGTGTAGAGAAATGGCATTCGGTGCTGAAGCAGGTGCTACGAGCTCTTTGTTATGAGCATAAAGCAGACTGGGAGGATTGTCTGCCGGCCACACTTTTCGCTTTACGAACAGTCCCCCACGAAGCTACGGGGTTTACGCCAGCAGAACTCGTGTACGGAAGAGCCCTCCGCTCTCCCCTCCGAATGCTGAGAGAAATGTGGGAAGAGACAGGAGAGAACCAGACAGTGGTTGAGTACGTGCTTAAGCTACTGGACCGCCTTAACAACACGAGGGAATTAGTAAATCGAAACATGAAAGCTGCCCAGGAGGCCGCCAAGGTCTATTATGACAGAAACGCTCGCCTTCGAGGTTTCACCTCGGGCGATCGCGTGATGATCCTCCGGCCATCGAGCAAAAACAAGCTGGAAGTTCACTGGGATGGTCCAGTAGAAGTGTTGCAAAAACTTTCGGAGACGAATTACGCGCTAATGGTTCCAGGCAGGGGAAAGCAGGTGAGAATCTATCATTGCAATCTGATGAAGCCGTTCGTGGAACGCAGCGGGATCGTCAATCTGACTCTAAATGAACCAGAAGAGCTGGACAGCGAGAGTCAGGGTTGGAAGGGAGGTGCGGACGCTAGTGACAACGTGGAAAACATTCTGGCTCACTCCGTGAATGCAGATTTCCTAAGCGGGACACAGGTCGACACGCTAAAGCAGTTGTTGAGCGAATTCGCTGACCTATTTAGCAGTCGCCCGGGAAAGACACACCTCCTGACACACGAAATCGAGCTCACCTCTGATGAGCCGGTACGGTCGAAACCCTACAGGGTATCACCACGGCAAAAAGAAATAATGGACGCGGAAATTCAGCGCATGTTGGAGTTAGGGGTTGTAGAGCCAGCGGAAAGTGACTATACCTCACCGCTAATTCTTGTTGAGGCCCCAGGGAAAGATCCTCGTCCCTGCGTGGATTATAGAAAGCTAATGCAATTACCAGGGATCAGCTATACCCGATTCCCAACATAGAGGAAAAGATAGAAAGGGTGAGCGGCGCGAAATTCATTTCCACCCTCGATCTCGTACGGGGATATTGGCAAGTTCCCCTCTCAGAAAGCGCGAGCAGGTATGCCGCTTTCATCTCCCCAGCGGGCACCTTTCGACCATTAATGCTTAGTTTTGGGTTGAAGAATGCCCCCTACAGCTTCTCAAAACTCATGGACATCGTACTGAAGGACATGCAGTGCTTTGCACTCCCTTATTTAGACGATGTGGCAATTTTTTCGGAAACCTGGCAAGAGCATCTAGAACACCTAAAGACCGTGTTTTCCAGTTTACGACAGGCTGGACTGACACTGAAGGCAGAAAAGTGTAGATTTGGTTGCGCACAGGTTACGTACTTGGGCCACGTTGTAGGCCAGGGAACTAGGAGCCCATCCGAGTTAAAGATTGCCCAGATCGCAGCATTTCCGCAACCACGGACGAAAACGGCCATTCGCTCATTTTTGGGATTAGTTGGGTACTACCAGCGATATATTCCTAACTACTCACAGCGGGCTAGTCCCTTAACTGACGCCTTGCGAAAGGGAGCACCTACTAACGTAAGTTGGGATAACCGAAAAGAAAACACCTTCAAAAGCCTGAAGGAAGCACTCGTGTCCCGACCCTTGCTCAGGACCGCTGACTATGGGAAAGAGTTCATAGTCCAGTGTGATGCCAGTGATAGAGGGCTGGGTGCTGTCTTAAGCCAAGTTGGCTACGACCATGAAGAACACCCAGTTCTGTACATCAGCCGCAAACTGACCGGTAGAGAGGAAGCCTACAGCGCTTTCGAAAAAGAGTGCGCGTGTTTAATTTGGGCAGCGTAGAAGTTGTCGTGTTATCTGTGCGGAGCAAAGTTTGTATTTGAGACTGACCATTGTCCTTTAACGTGGCTGCGACAGATGTCCCCCAAAAATGGTCGCTTGCTCAGATGGAGTCTGGCTCTCCAACAGTACAATTTCTCGGTGCGTTATAAGAAGGGGAAACTGCACGGAAATGCTGATGGCTTGAGCAGACTGATGTAAGCGGGAGAACTAAGAGGAATCTCCTCCTGTGTGAGTGTTTTTTTTTACTTTGTTCTGAGTAATCCGGCTGTGGCAGTTTCAAAAGGTGATGTTTCGCGCTCAGTCGGCACAACATTGACCCAATTTTGAACACAATTTCTTTAAAAGTGTATTGTTGTCAATGGAAGAAGCCTGGTGATTCTTTGGCGAAGTCCGAGCGCTTGCGGGTGGGGCAGTGCTTTGCTGTTTGGAACGTCCCACCTGCACTTTCCTTTGTTGGTGGTGCTTTGAGTTCTGCCTTGGGGGCGATGAGATTGCAATCCAGGGGACCAACACGGACGCCATCTCATCTCTTAATGCCCAGCGATCGTCAACGCTGGACATTCGAGATTTTTCGGGCCGCGGAGGAGCTGTAAGGTTTCTGGCGACAGCCGGTGGTCTGATTCAGCTGCGTATTCGGCCAGGACACCTGCAGCCGGGGTCCCTGCACGGCGATAGGCGTCTTGTTTCCCACGGCCGGTCCTCACGTGGTTTATTGGATTCGAGACGGAGGATTCCACCGCCGTTTGAAAACAACATTGTTCTCGGAAGATCGACCGTGCGGCACGGAGGCAGTTAGCGACCGCCAGAACCGAGCAGGGGTGACTCACCCTTTCAACTATGCCTGCTCGCCGGCGCCTCGCCCATTAGGACTTCCCGGAAGACGTGTCCGGCTTGAGCGTGAGAACTGTCGTTCGGAAGCGAAGACACCGCTCTCTCTGGTGGGGGCGATTGTCCAGCGGCACCCTCTTTCTCCGGCGAGGCATGTGACGGGGCCGTGTCCCTATGTGAAGTGGTGTGTGTGTGTGTGTGTGTGTGTGTGTGCGTGTGTGTGTGTGCGTGCGTGTGTGTGTGTGTGTGTGTGTGCGTGTGTGTGTGTGTGTGTGTTTGTGTGTGTGTGTGTGTGTGTGTGTGTGTGTGTGCGTTTGTGTGTGTGTGTGTGTGTGTGTGTACGACAGCGCAAGTTTGGCCACGCCCAACCTGGCGAAGACATTCTCGGACCTGGGGAATCCTAGGGACCGGACCCTTTTAAAACCGGACGAGGAGTGCCGTGAGGAAAGAATCCTCGATCATTCTCAGATCTTCTTAGATCCTCCGACCTTCCCTCATCATACTCCAATGGGTTCCAAATTCTTGTAAATAAAGCAAAATAAACCGCCTGTACAGTTTCCTTCATAACCAAGTCCGACAACGTCATTCGAAGAAGGGACCTGCGGCACTGAAAGAGTCAGCTCACTCAAGGACCCCTCATCCCCAACACCTGGTACATACTGAGAAAAGGGGGCTCAATCACATATCGCCATTCATTCGTGGTCAAAGCAAGGGTAATTGAGCTGAGTGTGTTTTCTGCTCCAGCGTACCGCCTTTTTCTGAGCCATGGACGCTGACGCCCGACAAGTTCTGGCTGTTTCCTGCAGGAAGCTGAACGAGATGCAGTCAAGCCGAAGGAAGGTGAGCCTCATCAAGAAGATTTTCGTACTTCTCATGGTGCGGAAAGCTGAAAGAATCCTGGAGACGCAGTTGGGCGACGACTCCTTCACTGACTCAGACGACGACGACATTGTTGTGCTCGTATGAATATGGTGCTTTGAAACTTCGCTGCTATGCGCGTCGGGAGCCTAACAAATATTTCAGGGAGATGAGACGTGAGCTTCCTTAGTCTTTACAGGTCCATACTGAATGCGCCGTGCGGAACAGAATGACAAGAGGCAGGAATGACGTGTAGCAGTGCTACCCGAAAGCTGTGTGAGACAAATCATCAACAAAAGCAGTTTATAGGAAAACACCATCGCTGCAAAATTTGAATAATTCTATTTATCATGAAGGTGGTTACATTTTTCTTTGGTTTAAATATCCCGTCACAATGAAATAGCGCGCGAAAAAACACACGAACAAAATAGAGAGGAATGGTTAATAATAAAGGAACATAACAACTAAGGAGAGCGGTGGCTACGGCTGGCATGCGCATTCGAAAATAGCAACACCTAAAGCAGTATTGAAGCAGAACGCTTACATGGCACACATTACCACCGCCACTTCACTGACACAATCAGAAAATAAACCCCCTAACGCAAATGAACTAAGGGTAAATGAACTGAAAGAGAAAAAAATTAAAATACAGACATGTTAGCTAATATTTCGGCAATGGTCAGATTAAGAGTAAGAAACAACAAATAAACGCTGTCGTTTAAATAAACCTCACTGAAAAAGAATGCGGTCGAAGATCTTTGGGAGCCAAAAAGCAAAATTAAGCGAGCGTTGCGCTTCAACGAATCCTCTTTATACGGTTTCTGTTGCGTCTTCTCCATTGCACACAAAATATGTATCTACATCGACCGGTAATTCCTTGGGTTTAAGAATCGAGGTAACGTCATTCACAGATTAGTCTCTCGTCACAAGGTGCCTTACGTTTTGTTTTTGCCGCAGACCGTTAATGCAGCCCACATTAACACAGTTTCATTTTATTTATCTAAACATTAAAACACTTAAATTTCTTTCTTTTTGCCGCAGACCGTTAATGCAGCCCACATTACCATCGTTTAATTTTAATTTATCTAAACATTAAAACACCTAAATTTCTTTCTTTCTTTGTATGTCTGGCGTCATTCAATTCTTGCCCATCAACATGAAGGATACGTTATTCTTGACAAGCAAAGGCAGTTTATGTTCTCGTGATTTCAGTTGATGGATATTTCCAAAAGACCCTCCACACATAATCTTATTTCACAGCCGTCAGGTGGCAGCAAAATATTGTACACTCGCAGGGTACCTCGAGAAGGAGCTGTCTAAAACTAGCTGTCAAACAGTTTTCCATGAGACAGTTTATCTTATCGGGAAAGAGTAAAAACCTTCCTTGGAAGGAAGTGTATTAACAGACCGCGAAGATTCAAATTCTTATCTCTCGTGCTTTCGCAGGGCTTGTGCTATTACACAGAATCAGTTAGCCTCCTCTGAAACATCCTTATCCTCGTACATACTGAGAAAAGGGGGCTCATTCACATATCGTCATTCATTCCTGGTCAAAGCAAGGGTATTAGCGCTGAGTGTGTTTTCTGCTCCAGCGTACCGCCTTTTTCCGTGCCATGGACGCTGACGCCCGACAAGTACTGGCTGTTTCCTGCAGGAAGCTGAACGAGATGCAGTCAAGACGAAGGAAGGTGAGCCTCATCAAGAAGATTTTCGTCCTTCTGATGGTGCGGAAAACTGAAAGAATCCTGGAGACGCAGTTGGACGACGACTCCTTCAGTGACTCAGACGACGACGACATTGTTGTGCTCGTATGAATATGGTGCTTTGAAACTTCGCTGCTATGCGCGTCGGGAGCCTAACAAATATTTCAGGGAGATGAGACGTGAGCTTCCTTAGTCTTTACAGGTCCATACTGAATGCGCTGTGCGGAACAGAATGACAAGAGGCAGGAATGACGTGTAGCAGCGCTACCCGAAAGCTGTGTTAGACAGATCATTAACAAAAACAGTTTATAGGAAAACACCATCGCGGCAAAATTTGAATAATTCTAATTATCATGAAGGTGGTTACATTTTTTCTTTGGTTTAAATATCCCGCCACAATGAAATAGCGCGCGAAAAAACACACGAACAAAATAGACAGGAATGGTAAATAACAAAGGAACATAACAACTAAGGAGGTGCGGTGGCTACGGCTGCCATGCGCATTCGAAAATAGAAACACCTAAAGCAGTATTGAAGCAAAACGCTTACATGGCACACATTACCACCACCACTTCACTGACACAATCAGAAAATAAACACCCTAACGCAAAGAATTAAGGGTAAAAGAACTGAAAGAGAAAAACTTAAAAAACAGACATGTTAGCTATTATTTCGGCAATGGTCAGATTAAGAGTAAAAAACAAATAAACGCTGTAGTGTACCTACACCTCACTGACAAAGAATGCGGTCGAAGAGGTTTGGGAGCCAAAAGCAAAATTAAGCGAGCGTTGCGTCTTCTCCATTGCACACAAAAAATGTATCTACATCGACCTGTAATTCCTCGGGTTTAAGTAGCGAGGTAACGTCATTCACAGATTAGTCTCTCGACGCAAGGTGCCTTACGTTTTGTTTTTGCCGCAGACAGTTAATGCAGCCCACATTAACACAGTTTCATTTCAATTTATCTAAACATTAAAACATCTGAATTTCTTTCTTTTTGCCGCAGACCGTTAATGCAGCCCACATTAACACAGTTTCATTTCAGTTTATCTAAACATTGAAACATCTAAATTTCTTTCTTTGTTTCTATGTCCGGCGTCATTCTATTCTTGCCCATCAACATGAAGGATACTTTATATCTTGATAAGCAAATGCAGTTTATGTTCTCGTGATTTTAGTTGATGGATATTTCCAAAAGACCCTCCACACATAATCCTATTTCACAGCCGTCAGGTGGCAGCAAATTATTGTACACTCGCAGGGTACCCCGAGAAGGAGCTGTCTAAAACTAGCTGTCATACAGTTTTCCATGAGACAGTTTATCTTATCGGAAAGAGTAAAAACCTTCCCTGGAAGGAAGTGTGTTTCAATTTAATCGTTAACAGACCGCGAAGTTTCAAATTCTTATCTCTCGTGCTTTCGCAGCGCTTGTGCTATTGCACAGAATCAGTTAGCCTCCTCTGAAACATCCTTATACTCGTACATACTGAGAGAAGGGGGCTCATTCACATATCGTCATTCATTCCTGGTCAAAGCAAGGGTATTTGCGCTGAGTGTGTTTTCTGCTGCAGCGTACCGCCTTTTTCCGAGCAATTGATGCTGACGCCCGACAAGTCCTGGCTGTTTCCTGCAGGAAGCTGTACGAGATGCAGTCAAGCCGAAGGAAGGTGAGCCTCATCAAGAAGATTTTCGTTCTTCTGATGGTGCGGAAAGGTGAAAGAATATTGGAGACGCAGTTGGGCGACGACTCCTTCAGTGACTCAGACGACGACGACATTGTTGTACTCGTATGAATATGGTGCTTTGAAACTTCGCTGCTACGCGCGTCGGGAGCCAAACAAATATTTCAGGGAGATGAGACGTGAGCTTCCTTAGTCTTTACAGGTTCATACTGAATGCGCTGTGCGGAACAGAATGACAAGAGGCAGGAATGACGTGTAGCAGTGCTACCCGAAAGCTGTGTGAGACAAATCATCAACAAAAACAGTTTATAGGAAAACACCATCTCGGCAAAATTTGAAAAATTCTATTTATCATGAAGGTGGTTACATTTCTTCTTTGTTTTTAATGTCCCATCACAATAAAATAGCGCGCGAGGAAACACACGAACAAAATAGAGAGGAATGGTTAATAGTAAAGGAACATAACTAAGGAGGGGCGATGGCTATGGCTGGCATGCGCATTCGAAAATAGCAACACCTAAAGCAGTATTGAAGCAGAACGCTTACATGGCACACATTACCACCGCCACTTCACTGACACAATCAGAAAATAAACCCCCTAACGCAAAGAATTAGGGGAAAAGAACTGAAAGAGAAAAAAATTAAAAACAGACATGTTAGCTAATATTTCGGCAATGGTCAGATTAAGAGTAAAAACAAATAAACGCTGTAGTGTACCTAAACCTCACTGACAAAGAATGCGGTCGAAGAAGTTTGGGAGCCAAAAAGTTAAGCGAGCGTTGCGTCTTCTTCATTGCACACAAAAAACGTATCTACATCAACCGGTAATTCCTCGGGTTTAATACCCCTGTCACACGGGCACTTTCGATCCTCATTGAGCTCGATCTTCATCGAGATTTTCGAGCACGCTCGAAACATCCGGTGCTACACGGGCATTTTCATTGCTCATTCAGAAGTTTCCATCATGTGTGTTAGGTGACGCCAAATGTTCCGCCGACAGCCATAACATGGCTATGTCCAGCAACACTGTGCAGTCGGGGGCAGCGGCAGCCAAATCTGCAGCCAAATCTGTACATTGCGTATCTGCGCCAGGTTTTTGTGGCGCACCTCTGCTGCTGTGCGATGCAACCCAAGGGCCCGCAACGCCTCCGCGATTTCTGCATAGACTGCGGCGTTTCTCTTCTGGCGCCGCAAATCATTTAGGCGGTACTGTCAGCAGCCGATGAGAGCGGCTGTCTCGCGCTCGCTCCACAGTTTCCGCTCCGACCAGCAGGAGGACGCCATCTTTGTTTACACTGACGGCGAAGCTTGGAGCGTGGTGTCGAGATTACTTTCAAATGTTTGCTTATAAGCAGGAATAGTACCTGAAAAATGTTCTGTATTACATTTTAATCAATCACAACAACAACAATTGTGGTTTGGTTTTGTTACCTTGTGTTTATTTTTATAGCTTCATGAGAGCGAGAGTTCTCGATTGTGCTTGGAACCTTAAGCACTCTTGAGGAATCGGCATCGAGTCAAGCAGGATCGAGCTCGATTGTGCTTCAAAGTGGACGTGTCACAACCGCCGATCTGCATTAAGTTCGATGAGCATTGACTCAATGGGGATCGAAAGATCCCGTGTGACAGGGGTATAAGTAGCGAGGTAACGTCATTCACATATTAGTCTCTCGACGCAAGGTGCCTTACGTTTTGCTTTTGCCGCAGACCGTTAATGCAGCCCACATTAACACAGTTTCATTTTAATTTATCTAAACATTAAAACATCTAAATTTCTTTCTTTTTGCCGCAGACCGTTAATGCAGCCCACATTAACACAGTTTCATTTTAATTTATCTAAACAATAAAACATCTCAATTTCTTTCTTTGTTTCTATGTCCGGCGTCATTCTATAATTGCCCAACAACATGAAGGATACTTTATAACTTGATAAGCAAATGCAGTTTATATTCTCGTGATTTCAGTTGATGGATATTTCCAATAGACCCGCTACACATAATCTTATTTCACAGCGGTCAGGTGGCAGCAAATTATTGTACACTCGCAGGGTACCCCGAGACGGAGCTGTCTAAAACTAGCTGTCATACGGTTTTCCATGAGGCAGTTTATCTTATCGGGAAAGAGTAAAAACCTTCCCTGGAAGGAAGTGTGTTCCACTTTTTATCGTTAACAGACCGATAAGTTTCAAATTCTTATCTCTCGTGCTTTCGCAGGGCTTGTGCTATTTCACGGAAACAGCCTCCTCTGAAACATCCTTACCCTCGTACATACTAAGAAAAGGGGGCTCAATCACATATCGTCATTCATTCCTGGTGAAAGCAAGGGTATTTGCGCTAAGTGTGTTTTCAGCTCATGCGTACCGCCTTTTTGCGACCCATGGACGCTGACGCCCGACAAGTCCTGGCTGTTTCCTGCAGGAAGCTGAACGAGATGCAGTCAAGCCGAAGGAAGGTGAGCCTCATCAAGAAGATTTTCGTTCTTCTGATGGTGCGGAAAGCTGAAAGAATCCTGGAGACGCAGTTGGGCGACGACTCCTTCAGTGACTCAGACGACGACGACATTGTTGTGGTCGTATGAATATGGTGCTTTGAAACTTCGGTGCTATGCGCGTCGGGAGCCTAAGAAATATTTAAAGGGGATGAGACGACAATTTCCTTAGTCTTTATAGGTCCATACTGAATGCGCTGTGTGGAACAGAATGACAAGAGGCAGGAATGACGTGTAGCAGTGCTACCCGAAAGCTGTGTGAGACAAATCATCAACAAAAACAGTTTACAGGAAAACACCATCGCGGCAAAATTTGAATAATTCTATTTATCATGATGGTGGTTACATTTTTTCTTTGGTTTAAATATCCCGTAACAATTAAATAGCGCGCGAAAAAACACACGATAAAAATAGAGAGGAATGGTTAATAATAAAGGAACATAACAACTAAGGTAGGGCGGTGGCCACGGCTGGCATGCGCATTCGAAAATAGCAGCACCTAAAGCAGTATTGATGCAGAACGCTTACATGGCACACATTACCACCTCCACTTCACTGACACAATCAGAAAATAAACCCCCTAACGCAAAGAATTAGGGGAAAAGAACTGAAAGAGAAAAAAATTAAAAAACAGACACGTTAGCTAATATTTCGGCAATGGTCAGATTAAGAGTAAAAAACAAATAAACGCTGTAGTGTACCTAAACCTCACTGACAAGGAATGCGCTCGAAGAGGTTTGGGAGCCAAAAAGCAAAATTAAGCGAGCGTTGCGTCTTCTCCATTGCACACAAAAAATGTATCTACGTCGACCGGTAATTTCTCGGGTTTATTTAAACAGGTAACGTCATTCACAGACTAGTCTCTCGACGCAATGTGCCTTACGTTTTGTTTTTGCCACAGACCGTTAATGCAGCCCACATCACACAGTTTCGTTTTAATTTATCGAAACATTAAAACATCTAAATTTCTTTCTTTGTTTCTATGTCCGGCGTCATTCTGTTCTTGCCCATCAACACAAAGGATACTTTATATCTTGATAAGCAAATGCAGTTTATGTTCTCGTGATTTCAGTTGATGGATATTTCCAAAAGACCCTCCACATATAATCTTATTTCACAGCCGTCAGGTGGCAGCAAAATATTGTACACTCGCAGGGTATCCCGAGAAGGAGCTGTCTAAAACTAACTGTCATTCAGTTTTCCATGAGATAGTTTATCTTATCGGGAACGAGCAAAAACCTTCCCTGGAAGGAAGTGTGTTCCACTTTCATCGTTAACAGACCGCGAAGTTTCAAATTCTTATTTCTCGTGCCTTCGCAGGGCTTGTGCTATTGCACATAATCAGTTAGCCTCCTCTGAAAATCCTTACCCTCTGTAAGGTTTCTGGCGACAGCCGGTTGTCTGAATCAGCTGCGTATTCGGCCAGGACACCTGCAGCCGGGGTCCCTGCACGGCGATAGGCATCTTGTTTCCCACGGCCGGTCCTCACGTGGTTTATTGGATTCGAGACGGAGGATTCCACTGGCGTTAGAAAACAACATTGTTCTCGGAAGATCGACCGCGCGGCACGGAGGCAGTTAGCGACCGCCAGAACCGAGCAGGGGTGACTCACCCTTTCAACTATGCCTGCTCGCCGGCGCCTCACCCATTCGGACTTGCCGGAAGACGTGTCCGGCTTGAGCGTGAGAACTGTCGTTCGGAAGCGAAGACACCGCTCTCTCTGGCGGGGGCGATTGTCCAGCGGAACCCTCTTTCTCCGGCGAGGCATGTGACGGGGCCATGTCCCTATGTGAAGTGGTGTGTGTGTGTGTGTGTGTGTGTGTGTGTGTGTGTGTGTGTGTGTGTGTGTGTGTGTGTTTGTGTGTGTGTGTGTGTGTACGACAGCGCAAGTTTGGCCACGCCCAACCTGGCGAAGACATTCTCGGACCTGGGGAATCCTAGGGACCGGACCCTTTTAAAACCGGGCGACGAGTGCCGTGAGGAAAGAATCATCGATCATCCTCAGATCTTCTCAGATCCTCCGACCTTCCCCCATCACCCTCCAATGGGTTCCAAAATCTTGTAAATAATGCAAAATAAACCCCCTGCACAGTTTCCTTCATAACCAAGTCCGACAACGTCATTCGAAGAAGGGACCTGCGGCGCTGAAAGAGTCAGCTCACTCAAGGACCCCTCGTCCCCAACAACTGGTTGGCAGCAGCTGGGATGGACCGTGCGACATCGTGATTTCTCAACCGGTAAGCGTTTCGGCATTTTGCTATAGGATTCGCCAGGCTTCAGATTTTTAGAGAATAATCTAGAATCACTGGGAAGTGTATGTCAATTGAGAAAGGGTAATCTCACGACATTTTGAAGATAGCATTGCCAAAGCGGAGAAAGCATTGTCATGAACCTTATGAAATTGTCAAAGTCGGACTTGCTGTCGTTATGCGAGGAACTGTCAATAGAAGTACAGGGAAAAATTACAAAACTTGAAATATGCAAACAATTCAAAAGCGCGTAGATGACGATCAGCTGGTAGATACGTGGAATTTGGTACAGGAAGAAAAAAGAAAAAGGGAAGCGGAATGGGAAAAAGAGAAAGAACGGCAAAAGTGGGAAGCTGAAAATGAAGAAAGAAATCTAAAGCGATTGCAGCTTAAAAGCGAAAATTGAAAAAAAGGCGACAGTTCGAGAGCCGGGTCTCCTGAAAGAGCAAGCGATGTACAATCATATAGAATGAACAGATTCATGCAGCCCTATGAAAGTGGAAGGGACATAGGATTGTACCTGGGAAACTTTGAGAGAACTTGCGAAAGGGAGAACTTTGCTCGCAGTACATGGCCGCAACGGCTTCTGACACTCTTGCCATGTGAAGTAGCTGAAGTCATAGCGAGACTTAGCAAACAAGACGCAGCTGACTACGAAAAAGTCAAAGCCAGCGTGCTAAAAAGGTACCGGCTGTCAGCCCAAGCTTTCCGACAGCGCTTCAGGAACGCAATGAAAAACGATAGCGAGGGCTATCCGGATTTCGCGTATGGACTAAAGACGAATCTGCTAGAGTGGCTAAAAGGAGCCGAGGTTTATGAAAGCCGAGACAAAATCATTGAGTGTTTTTGCCTTGAGCCATTTTACCGAATCATTCCACAAGTGGTGAAACTGTGGGTTCAAGACAGGGAAAAAGTCGACACAGTTGAAAGGGCCGCTGAGCTAGCAGAGGAGTACGTTTCGCGCAGAAGGTTGAGCACAGAAGAGGGTGCGTCACACGCTCGAAACGCGATGCGTGATAAAGGGCCTAGCAGAAAGACGCGAAGTGCTAGAAGTTCGGAGCAATCAGAGGCAACGAAGGTAGCGCCAGAAAAGCGTTAAGAACAGGCGAAGAGACAGGGAGCAGACAAAGCCGCGAAAAAAGAGTTTGAGGCTAGTAGGCCATTTCGTTGCTACAACTGCAATGGTGTCGGGCACTTTGCAGCCAAGTGTACAAAGTAACGTTTGGTGTTCTCGTGCGTCGAGGATAACGACGAGAATCTAGAGCTCCTTAAGCCATACCTGCACGAGCTGCACGTTAACGGGAAAGCGTGCAGGGTGCTTCGTGATAGCGCCGCGACGATGGACGTTGTCCGCCCGTCTTACGTGTCCGTGGACGATTTTACGGGAGAAGTCTCGTGGATAAAACAGGCAGTAGAAGAACACCGTGTATGCCTTCCCCTAGCTAGAGTGATAATTTGTGTACCGTCTGGAGAGCTAATCACTGAGGCCGCAGTTTCGAAGGCCGTGCCACTTCAATATCCTTACCTCTTCTCGAATCGATCAGACCAATTGCTACGCGAGAGAGGCCAGAAACTCGGAAGCGGGGTGATACAAGCTTTGACAAGATCGAAAACTCGTCAGCTCGCATCTCAACTAAGTCAGATTCCCGAACCTCAGGTAGCCAGAGACACACAAGCCAGCATATCGTTGCAATAAAATGAGGAGGGAAGTGAACCAACGAGGAATGAAAGCCAGACAGCTGACCGAGCAAATGAGCGACGAGGGACTTCAACCACTAAGTCGGTAGAGGAATCAGAAAGAGCTGAAGGATCCGTTTTATCTCCAACATCGCGTAGTTTTGATCACCTTCTGCAGGTGAACAGGGAGTCTCTAACAAAAGAACCGAAGCAGGATCCCACTTTGGAAAGACTACACCTTACAGCTAAAGAAGGCATCGCGAGACGCAACATAACGATGCATGAGAAGGGAGGCTTACTATACCGACACTACCAGGACAGAAAAGGCAAAACATTTGATCAGCTGGTCGTGCCCGAAATATACAGAGCGGACATTCTGAGTCTCTGCCACGGAAATGGCTGGGCAGGACATCTGGGAATCAATAAAACAAAGGAGCGCCTATTAATGAAATATTATTGGCCGGGTTGTTTCAAAGATGCAGAACGCTACGTAAAATCATGCGATGCGTGCCATCGCGTGGGCAAGCCGGGAGAGACAAGGAAGGCTCCATTGAAAATTGTTCCATTGATCTCGGAACCTTTCCGCCGGCTTGTAATAGACAGTAGGCCCTTTGCCTAACACGAAATCAGGCTATAAGTACTTGCTTACTATGCTATGTCCCGCCACAAAATTTCCCGAAGCAATTCCGTTGAAGGACTTGAACTCCACAGAAATAGTTGATGCCCTTTTGTTAGTGTTCGCGAGAATAGGATTTCCGGCCGAAATCCAAGCCGATCAGGCGGCGGTCTTTACAAGCGCCGGTCTTTACAAGCGCCTTGACGACCACATTCCTAGAAAGATGCGGAATAAAACTGTTGCACAGCTCGGTGTATCATCCGCAGTCCAACAGTGTAGAGAAATGGCATTCGGTGCTGAAGCAGGTGCTACGCGCTCTTTGTTATGAGCATAAAGCAGACTGGGAGGATTGTCTGCCGGCCACACTTTTCGCTTTACGAACAGTCCCCCACGAAGCTACGGGGTTTACGCCAGCAGAACTCGTGTACGGAAGAGCCCTCCGCTCTCCCCTCCGAATGCTGAGAGAAATGTGGGAAGAGACAGGAGAGAACCAGACAGTGGTTGAGTACGTGCTTAAGCTACTGGACCGCCTTAACAACACGAGGGAATTAGTAAATCGAAATATGAAAGCTGCCCAGGAGGCCGCCAAGGTCTATTATGACAGAAACGCTCGCCTTCGAGGTTTCACCTCGGGCGATCGCGTGATGATCCTCCGGCCATCGAGCAAAAACAAGCTGGAAGTTCACTGGGATGGTCCAGTAGAAGTGTTGCAAAAACTTTCGGAGACGAATTACGCGCTAATGGTTCCAGGCAGGGGAAAGCAGGTGAGAATCTATCATTGCAATCTGATGAAGCCGTTCGTGGAACGCAGCGGGATCGTCAATCTGACTCTAAATGAACCAGAAGAGCTGGACAGCGAGAGTCAGGGTTGGAAGGGAGGTGCGGACGCTAGTGACAACGTGGAAAACATTCTGGCTCACTCCGTGAATGCAGATTTCCTAAGCGGGACACAGGTCGACACGCTAAAGCAGTTGTTGAGCGAATTCGCTGACCTATTTAGCAGTCGCCCGGGAAAGACACACCTCCTGACACACGAAATCGAGCTCACCTCTGATGAGCCGGTACGGTCGAAACCCTACAGGGTATCACCACGGCAAAAAGAAATAATGGACGCGGAAATTCAGCGCATGTTGGAGTTAGGGGTTGTAGAGCCAGCGGAAAGTGACTATACCTCACCGCTAATTCTTGTTGAGGCCCCAGGGAAAGATCCTCGTCCCTGCGTGGATTATAGAAAGCTTAATGCAATTACCAGGGATCAGCTATACCCGATTCCCAACATAGAGGAAAAGATAGAAAGGGTGAGCGGCGCGAAATTCATTTCCACCCTCGATCTCGTACGGGGATATTGGCAAGTTCCCCTCTCAGAAAGCGCGAGCAGGTATGCCGCTTTCATCTCCCCAGCGGGCACCTTTCGACCATTAATGCTTAGTTTTGGGTTGAAGAATGCCCCCTACAGCTTCTCAAAACTCATGGACATCGTACTGAAGGACATGCAGTGCTTTGCACTCCCTTATTTAGACGATGTGGCAATTTTTTCGGAAACCTGGCAAGAGCATCTAGAACACCTAAAGACCGTGTTTTCCAGTTTACGACAGGCTGGACTGACACTGAAGGCAGAAAAGTGTAGATTTGGTTGCGCACAGGTTACGTACTTGGGCCACGTTGTAGGCCAGGGAACTAGGAGCCCATCCGAGTTAAAGATTGCCCAGATCGCAGCATTTCCGCAACCACGGACGAAAACGGCCATTCGCTCATTTTTGGGATTAGTTGGGTACTACCAGCGATATATTCCTAACTACTCACAGCGGGCTAGTCCCTTAACTGACGCCTTGCGAAAGGGAGCACCTACTAACGTAAGTTGGGATAACCGAAAAGAAAACACCTTCAAAAGCCTGAAGGAAGCACTCGTGTCCCGACCCTTGCTCAGGACCGCTGACTATGGGAAAGAGTTCATAGTCCAGTGTGATGCCAGTGATAGAGGGCTGGGTGCTGTCTTAAGCCAAGTTGGCTACGACCATGAAGAACACCCAGTTCTGTACATCAGCCGCAAACTGACCGGTAGAGAGGAAGCCTACAGCGCTTTCGAAAAAGAGTGCGCGTGTTTAATTTGGGCAGCGTAGAAGTTGTCGTGTTATCTGTGCGGAGCAAAGTTTGTATTTGAGACTGACCATTGTCCTTTAACGTGGCTACGACAGATGTCCCCCAAAAATGGTCGCTTGCTCAGATGGAGTCTGGCTCTCCAACAGTACAATTTCTCGGTGCGTTATAAGAAGGGGAAACTGCACGGAAATGCTGATGGCTTGAGCAGACTGATGTAAGCGGGAGAACTAAGAGGAATCTCCTCCTGTGTGAGTGTTTTTTTTTACTTTGTTCTGAGTAATCCGGCTGTGGCAGTTTCAAAAGGTGATGTTTCGCGCTCAGTCGGCACAACATTGACCCAATTTTGAACACAATTTCTTTAAAAGTGTATTGTTGTCAATGGAAGAAGCCTGGTGATTCTTTGGCGAAGTCCGAGCGCTTGCGGGTGGGGCAGTGCTTTGCTGTTTGGAACGTCCCACCTGCACTTTCCTTTGTTGGTGGTGCTTTGAGTTCTGCCTTGGGGGCGATGAGATTGCAATCCAGGGGACCAACACGGACGCCATCTCATCTCTTAATGCCCAGCGATCGTCAACGCTGGACATTCGAGATTTTTCGGGCCGCGGAGGAGCTGTAAGGTTTCTGGCGACAGCCGGTGGTCTGATTCAGCTGCGTATTCGGCCAGGACACCTGCAGCCGGGGTCCCTGCACGGCGATAGGCGTCTTGTTTCCCACGGCCGGTCCTCACGTGGTTTATTGGATTCGAGACGGAGGATTCCACTGCCGTTTGAAAACAACATTGTTCTCGGAAGATCGACCGTGCGGCACGGAGGCAGTTAGCGACCGCCAGAACCGAGCAGGGGTGACTCACCCTTTCAACTATGCCTGCTCGCCGGCGCCTCGCCCATTCGGACTTCCCGGAAGACGTGTCCGGCTTGAGCGTGAGAACTGTCGTTCGGAAGCGAAGACACCGCTCTCTCTGGTGGGGGCGATTGTCCAGCGGCACCCTCTTTCTCCGGCGAGGCATGTGACGGGGCCGTGTCCCTATGTGAAGTGGTGTGTGTGTGTGTGTGTGTGTGTGCGTGTGTGTGTGCGTGCGTGTGTGTGTGTGTGCGTGTGTGTGTGTGTGTGTGTTTGTGTGTGTGTGTGTGTGTGTGTGTGTGTGTGTGTGCGTTTGTGTGTGTGTGTGTGTGTGTGTGTGTGTACGACAGCGCAAGTTTGGCCACGCCCAACCTGGCGAAGACATTCTCGGACCTGGGGAATCCTAGGGACCGGACCCTTTTAAAACCGGACGAGGAGTGCCGTGAGGAAAGAATCCTCGATCATTCTCAGATCTTCTTAGATCCTCCGACCTTCCCTCATCATACTCCAATGGGTTCCAAATTCTTGTAAATAAAGCAAAATAAACCGCCTGTACAGTTTCCTTCATAACCAAGTCCGACAACGTCATTCGAAGAAGGGACCTGCGGCACTGAAAGAGTCAGCTCACTCAAGGACCCCTCGTCCCCAACACCTGGTACATACTGAGAAAAGGGGGCTCAATCACATATCGCCATTCATTCGTGGTCAAAGCAAGGGTAATTGAGCTGAGTGTGTTTTCTGCTCCAGCGTACCGCCTTTTTCTGAGCCATGGACGCTGACGCCCGACAAGTTCTGGCTGTTTCCTGCAGGAAGCTGAACGAGATGCAGTCAAGCCGAAGGAAGGTGAGCCTCATCAAGAAGATTTTCGTACTTCTCATGGTGCGGAAAGTTGAAAGAATCCTGGAGACGCAGTTGGGCGACGACTCCTTCAGTGACTCAGACGACGACGACATTGTTGTGCTCGTATGAATATGGTGCTTTGAAACTTCGCTGCTATGCACGTCGGGAGCCTAACAAATATTTCAGGGAGATGAGACGTGAGCTTCCTTAGTCTTTACAGGTCCATACTGAATGCGCTGTGCGGAACAGAATGACAAGAGGCAGGAATGACGTGTAGCAGCGCTACCCGAAAGCTGTGTTAGACAGATCATTAACAAAAACAGTTTATAGGAAAACACCATCGCGGCAAAATTTGCATAATTCTAATTATCATGAAGGTGGTTACATTTTTTCTTTGGTTTAAATATCCCGCCACAATGAAATAGCGCGCGAAAAAACACACGAACAAAATAGACAGGAATGGTAAATAACAAAGGAACATAACAACTAAGGAGGTGCGGTGGCTACGGCTGCCATGCGCATTCGAAAATAGAAACACCTAAAGCAGTATTGAAGCAAAACGCTTACATGGCACACATTACCACCACCACTTCACTGACACAATCAGAAAATAAACACCCTAACGCAAAGAATTAAGGGTAAAAGAACTGAAAGAGAAAAACTTAAAAAACAGACATGTTAGCTATTATTTCGGCAATGGTCAGATTAAGAGTAAAAAACAAATAAACGCTGTAGTGTACCTACACCTCACTGACAAAGAATGCGGTCGAAGAGGTTTGGGAGCCAAAAGCAAAATTAAGCGAGCGTTGCGTCTTCTCCATTGCACACAAAAAATGTATCTACATCGACCTGTAATTCCTCGGGTTTAAGTAGCGAGGTAACGTCATTCACAGATTAGTCTCTCGACGCAAGGTGCCTTACGTTTTGTTTTTGCCGCAGACAGTTAATGCAGCCCACATTAACACAGTTTCATTTCAATTTATCTAAACATTAAAACATCTGAATTTCTTTCTTTTTGCCGTAGACCGTTAATGCAGCCCACATTAACACAGTTTCATTTCAGTTTATCTAAACATTGAAACATCTAAATTTCTTTCTTTGTTTCTATGTCCGGCGTCATTCTATTCTTGCCCATCAACATGAAGGATACTTTATATCTTGATAAGCAAATGCAGTTTATGTTCTCGTGATTTTAGTTGATGGATATTTCCAAAAGACCCTCCACACATAATCTTATTTCACAGCCGTCAGGTGGCAGCAAATTATTGTACACTCGCAGGGTACCCCGAGAAGGAGCTGTCTAAAACTAGCTGTCATACAGTTTTCCATGAGACAGTTTATCTTATCGGAAAGAGTAAAAACCTTCCCTGGAAGGAAGTGTGTTTCAATTTAATCGTTAACAGACCGCGAAGTTTCAAATTCTTATCTCTCGTGCTTTCGCAGCGCTTGTGCTATTGCACAGAATCAGTTAGCCTCCTCTGAAACATCCTTATACTCGTACATACTGAGAGAAGGGGGCTCATTCACATATCGTCATTCATTCCTGGTCAAAGCAAGGGTATTTGCGCTGAGTGTGTTTTCTGCTGCAGCGTACCGCCTTTTTCCGAGCAATTGATGCTGACGCCCGACAAGTCCTGGCTGTTTCCTGCAGGAAGCTGTACGAGATGCAGTCAAGCCGAAGGAAGGTGAGCCTCATCAAGAAGATTTTCGTTCTTCTGATGGTGCGGAAAGGTGAAAGAATATTGGAGACGCAGTTGGGCGACGACTCCTTCAGTGACTCAGACGACGACGACATTGTTGTACTCGTATGAATATGGTGCTTTGAAACTTCGCTGCTACGCGCGTCGGGAGCCAAACAAATATTTCAGGGAGATGAGACGTGAGCTTCCTTAGTCTTTACAGGTTCATACTGAATGCGCTGTGCGGAACAGAATGACAAGAGGCAGGAATGACGTGTAGCAGTGCTACCCGAAAGCTGTGTGAGACAAATCATCAACAAAAACAGTTTATAGGAAAACACCATCTCGGCAAAATTTGAAAAATTCTATTTATCATGAAGGTGGTTACATTTCTTCTTTGTTTTTAATGTCCCATCACAATAAAATAGCGCGCGAGGAAACACACGAACAAAATAGAGAGGAATGGTTAATAGTAAAGGAACATAACTAAGGAGGGGCGATGGCTATGGCTGGCATGCGCATTCGAAAATAGCAACACCTAAAGCAGTATTGAAGCAGAACGCTTACATGGCACACATTACCACCGCCACTTCACTGACACAATCAGAAAATAAACCCCCTAACGCAAAGAATTAGGGGAAAAGAACTGAAAGAGAAAAAAATTAAAAACAGACATGTTAGCTAATATTTCGGCAATGGTCAGATTAAGAGTAAAAACAAATAAACGCTGTAGTGTACCTAAACCTCACTGACAAAGAATGCGGTCGAAGAAGTTTGGGAGCCAAAAAGTTAAGTTAAGCGAGCGTTGCGTCTTCTTCATTGCACACAAAAAACGTATCTACATCAACCGGTAATTCCTCGGGTTTAATACCCCTGTCACACGGGCACTTTCGATCCTCATTGAGCTCGATCTTCATCGAGATTTTCGAGCACGCTCGAAACATCCGGTGCTACACGGGCATTTTCATTGCTCATTCAGAAGTTTCCATCATGTGTGTTAGGTGACGCCAAATGTTCCGCCGACAGCCATAACATGGCTATGTCCAGCAACACTGTGCAGTCGGGGGCAGCGGCAGCCAAATCTGCAGCCAAATCTGTACATTGCGTATCTGCGCCAGGTTTTTGTGGCGCACCTCTGCTGCTGTGCGATGCAACCCAAGGGCCCGCAACGCCTCCGCGATTTCTGCATAGACTGCGGCGTTTCTCTTCTGGCGCCGCAAATCATTTAGGCGGTACTGTCAGCAGCCGATGAGAGCGGCTGTCTCGCGCTCGCTCCACAGTTTCCGCTCCGACCAGCAGGAGGACGCCATCTTTGTTTACACTGACGGCGAAGCTTGGAGCGTGGTGTCGAGATTACTTTCAAATGTTTGCTTATAAGCAGGAATAGTACCTGAAAAATGTTCTGTATTACATTTTAATCAATCACAACAACAACAATTGTGGTTTGGTTTTGTTACCTTGTGTTTATTTTTATAGCTTCATGAGAGCGAGAGTTCTCGATTGTGCTTGGAACCTTAAGCACTCTTGAGGAATCGGCATCGAGTCAAGCATGATCGAGCTCGATTGTGCTTCAAAGTGGACGTGTGACAACCGCCGATCTGCATTAAGTTCGATGAGCATTGACTCAATGGGGATCGAAAGATCCCGTGTGACAGGGGTATAAGTAGCGAGGTAACGTCATTCACATATTAGTCTCTCGACGCAAGGTGCCTTACGTTTTGCTTTTGCCGCAGACCGTTAATGCAGCCCACATTAACACAGTTTCATTTTAATTTATCTAAACACAAAAAGATCTAAATTTCTTTCTTTCTTTCTATGTCCGGCGTCATTCTATTCTTGCCTATCAACATGGATACTTTATATCTTGATAAGCAAATGCAATTTATGTTCTCGTGATTTCAGTTGATGGATATTTCCAAAAGACCTTCCACACATAATCTTATTTCACAGCCGTCAGGGGGCAGCAAAATATTGTACACTCGCAGGGTACCCCGAGAAGGAGCTGTCTAAAACTAGCTGTCATACAGTTTTCCATGAGACAGTTTATCTTATCGGGAAAGAGTAAAAACCTTCCCTGGAAGGAATGTGTTCCACTTTCGTCGTTAACAGTCCGCGAAGTTTCAAATTCTGATCTCTCGTGCTTTCGCAGGGCTTGTGCTGTTGCACAGAATCATTTAGCCTCCTCTGAAACATCCTTACCCTCGTATATACTGAGAAAAGGGGGCTCATTCACATGTCGTCATTCATTCCTGGTCAAAGCAAGGGTATTTGCGCTGAGTGTGTTTTCTGCTCCAGCGTACCGCCTTTGTCCGAGCCATGGACGCTGACGCCCGACAAGTCCTGGCTGTTTGCTGCAGGAAGCTTAACGAGATGCAGTCAAGCCGAAGGAAGGTGAGCCTCATCAAGTAGATTTTCCGTCTTCTGATGGTGCAGAAAGCTGAAAGAATCCTGGAGACGCAGTGTGGCGACGACTCCTTCAGTGACTCAGACGACGACGACATTGTTGTGCTCGTATGAATATGGTGCTTGAGAAACTTCGCTGCTATGCGCGTCGGGAGCCTAACAAATATTAAAGGGGATGAGACGTGAGCTTCCTTAGTCTTTATAGGTCCATACTGAATGCGCTGTGCGGAAAAGAATGACAAAAGGCAGGAATGACGTGTAGCAGTGCTACCCAAAAGCTGTGTGAGACAAATCATCAACAAAAACAGTTTATAGGAAAACACCATCGCGGCAAAATTTGAATAATTCTATTTATCATGAAGGTGGTTACATTTTTTCTTCGGTTTAAATATCCCGTCACAATGAAATAGCGCGCGAAAAAACACACGAACAAAATAGAGATGAATGGTTAATAATAAAGGAACATAACAACTAAGATGGGGCGGTGGCTACGGCTGGCATGCGCATTAGAAAATAGCAGCACCTAAAGCAGTATTGAAGCAGAACGCTTACATGGCACACATTACCACCTCCACTTCACTGACACAATCAGAAAATGAACCCCCTAACGCAAAGAATTAACGTTTCCAAGCAGCTGCTGTACGATGTGCCACGCAGAAACGTAGGTGAACCATCGTTGATATTGATGAAGATCTGGGAGTGCATAAAGTCAAACAGGTTCCTGCCTCGGTTATTCATAACAGCACTGCCCCACTGAGGGTGAGGAGCATTAAAATTGCCCCCTATTATATGAGGAGCTGGACAACTCTGGATGGCTGAATATAGGTACGAAGTATCAATGGCATCTCTAGGTGGAATGTAGGCACCGATTATCGGAAAGACCCGTCCTTTTAGCGTGACTGTCAAACAGATGTAATGCTTTGTGTTGTGTGGCTGTAGAACTTGGTGGACGTGCGCAATGTCTTGGCGTATGGAAACTAACACTTTGCTAGTTTCGTCTTCTGTGCGAGACCACAGCAGCACGTGTCCAGAAAGGCGGAAAGGTGACGGCATGTTGGGCTCACATATAACCAGCACAGGGAAGCGGTACTTGTGGACGCGTTGCCGGAAGTCACACAGACGACCTCGTAGGCCTCGGGCATTCCATTGCACCACTACACTACGGCGCACGTGCATTGGCACAGATGAGGTGGGTTTTGGTTGTGCCATAATGAATTACTGCAACGCCGCCAAGAGCGGCTCAAGTGCATCCGAAAACTGCACAACAATCTTTGCTGTTGGCATGTTAATGCCTGAAAGCAGCACGCGCATTGAACACACAAGCTTTTTTAACACTCCACTCCAGCCAATCCAGCCACTTTATGAAATGCATTCCCGTATTCAATGAAAGATATATATAGGGGTTGGTTGTTTTCTGTGCATTTATCTAGCCCCTTATTTATACTGTGAATTTGATCTATTTTTCAATATCCTTTACGAGAGCCTGCCTGATAGTTTGGTTGATTAAACTCTAAGGTTGTCCTGACTCTATTAGTGATTACCTTAATAAATACCATGTAGGCAGCGGACAGTAAGCTGATCGGTATGTAACTTTTTGAAGTCCTTGGCGTCTGCTTTCTTATTAATTAAGATAATGTTTGCAATCTTCCAAGCTTGTGGTACGCTCCAGGTCGTAAGGCATTGCGTATACAGGGTGGCTAGTTTTTGTAGCAGAATCTGTCCTCCGTCTTTCAACAGATCTGCTGTTACCTGTTCCTAGTCGGATGCTTTTCCGCTTTGCACTGTTTCTAATGCTTTCTTTACTTCCGCTTCCGTTACTGGCGGGCAGCCGCAATGGTGTGTGCTACTGTCTTTATTATTAGCGTTCAGATTACATTGGCTACCGTATATATTTGTGTAGAACTCTTCGACTACATTAACGATCTTATCCATATTGCTATTAGCATTGCCCTCCTTGTCTCTTAACGGACACATCTGGTTTTTACCTGCGCCAAGTTTCCTAGGAAGCATACTCTCTTTCTTACTCTCACATACGCGTATTCGGGCTTAGGGTGGAGTGCCGGTATTCGGCGACGTTGAGGTGGTCCTCACTGGTGCCGTCCTGCAACATTGCGTAGAGCGTTGTCACGGACTCCCTGCCATTTACGAGGTAAGGGTTCCACGGGGTTACCTCCTTAGCTGTGGTTTGTAGGCGAAGGAAACGTAGAGCAAGATCGCGTCCAACTTATCGGTGTTCGGTGTCAGCGGAGACAGAGTGTACTTACATGCAGTTCTTTTCTAATTTGTCCCCTCACGGGGCCATTGACACGTCTACTGCAAGCGAGAGGTACAGCCATCTAACTTTGTTTTATAGAGTCAGCGTAAGTTATCTCACAAAGTGGATTGCAGGCAGACCTAGTTGTTACTGCTAGTAAGCAGCAGGAAGAAAATAAACGAAATTCATTTGCGCCTGTCAACTGCCATGAAATATGACCGTTATCAATTCTTCTTAATTCTAGAAGACATAAAGGCGCAGACAAACAACGTATTACCCCTTAAAGCAAAAGCGTTATTGGTCCCGTTCGGAGGAAAACCCGGCATTGGCGCGAGTGGGAAATTCAAATTCGTGGAATGGGTGTAACGACGTAGAAAAACAGGCTCGCTTCAAAGAAAAAAATCGGCTCAGCTAACCTTACCTATCCAAGCGGAAGCACGGATTACATGTGAGGTCGCTTTATAAGGTTCTTGTCGCCGCAGCACAGTCTGACAGACAGACGGACCACGTGGGTCGTTGCCGGTTCCGCACTGCGAGACCTCGCTTCCAGTGTCTCGCCAATCTCCATCGCAGCTGCTAACAAGGCTCGCCGCTGTCTTCATTCGGCATCTTTAGTTCGCCGTAGAGCCAGGCGAAGCTCCCGCCTTCCCAAGTTTCGGCTGGCCGTTTAGCCCGTTTACGCTCTCTATCAATTGCTAAATCCCTCGACCAGTTGGCTATGTCGACCGGGTGATTAGACTCGGCCCGACGTCTGCGAGTACCTACTCTCGAGGACGTCGGCTCCGGCTGACTTGCTCGTCCATAGCGAGACGGTGGATAGGCAGCGCGCAGCCACTGCGACGACGGAGGAGCGCGTGACTGCAGCTGCTGAGAGTCACGTGGTACGTCACGTGGTTACTTACGCAGCTCCGCTCCTCCTGTTCAGGTCATTCGTACAGGTGGTGGTGGTGGCGGTGAAAACATTTATTACGGATGAAAAGGAGGTATGTTTGGATCAGCCCGTAAGGGACCGATCCGTACAAGCACTAGGTGGAGGTCCCTAGTATGGGACCCCAGTGGCGGTTGCCGCCGCCCGGGCGCGCCCGACTAAGGCTTGTTGGGCCTGTAAGTCGTGGCAGCCGAGCAGGGTCGCCTCCCAGTCCTCCTGGGTTGGGTTGGGGATGGGGGGAATAGCGGGGTGGGAGGGGCAGGCCCAAACGATGTGATAGGTGTCAGAGGACACTGCACTACAGTGTGGGCAGCTGCCACTAATGGAGGGGTCAAAATGTTTTAGCGCTGCCGGGCACAGCAATGTATTGGTGAGAAGGCGGAGAAGGAGCCGCTCATCCGCCTTCTTCAGGCCTTTACATGGACTAGGGTAAAGGCGATGACAATTTTGATAATATGTTGTAATATCTTTAAATGTATAGACCGGATTAAAATCGGGTTCCTGATCGGATGGGGAGGAGAAAACAGCCCGGTGAGAGAGCGCGCGGGCGGCTGCGTCTGCTGCCTCGTTTCCTGCCAACCCCTGATGAGCAGGGGCCCATATGAGGTAACGGTGTGCGGGGTCCGTATCCCGTATGCAATTTTGGTATATTCGATAGGCTAGGAAGGGAGTGCAGCCTTGTTCGACGTTCCGACAGGCCCCTCGCGAGTCGGTGATTATGTATTTTGAATTGGAATGTGAGGCCGCGAGAGCAATCGCGACCTCTTCTGCTTGTGTTACACTGCGGGCTCTGAAAGTTAGGCCGTTAACTGTGTTGCTGTTGTGAACTACCGCGGCCGTGTACCATCCCCCGTGGTGAGGGCCGGAGGCGTCCACGTAGTAGACACCTGTTTTGTTGCCATAATATCGGGCTAGCGCTTCCGATCGTGCCAGGCGCCGACCATTATGGTCTTCGTGTGACATGTTTGCTGGAAGAGGCCGCACGTAGAGGGCACGTCTCCACAGTTCCGGGATGCGAAACCTGTCTTCCATTGGAGGGGTGTGTTGGATATCGTGTCGAGCAAGAAGGCGGCGACCCGACTCCGTTAGCGACAGGCGCGTGTACTGGTTTGTAAGGTGCGCCTCCCGGAGCTCCCGGAAAGTGTTCACCACCCCAAGAGCCATAAGCCGGCTGTTTGAAGTAGTGATGGGGAGGTCAAGGGCACGTTTAACAATTTTGCGAAGGATGACCTCAAGGGCGTCGTCCCCTTGTTTCCGTAGGTGGAGATAAGGAGTCGAATAGAGAATTCGACTAGTTACGAAGGCGTTTGCCAGCCGCAAGGCATCCTTACTTCGTAACCCTCCGCGTTTGTTGGAAACCCGGCGGACCATGCGGCCCACCTGGTCCCCCACCTTACGGAGTTTGGCCAATGTAGTGTCTGGCCGCCTGTGTTTGTGGATGTAGAGTCCGAGTACCCGTATCTCATCACTTTCGCGTATGGGACCGCTCTCAAGAGAGAGAGATATTTTAGTTGTGCACTTCTGTGAGGGGCGGAGGTGCACAAATTCCGATTCTTGAGGGGAACATTGAAGACCGCAGCGGCGGGCGTAGCGGTCTACTATCGTCGCCGCTGTTTGCAGGCTGGTTTCAATGTCTCCTGTGCTGCCCTATGTGGCCCACAGAGTGATGTCATCGGCGTACAGGGCGTGCTGCACGCCGGCGACACCACTCAGCTGGGCCGGCAGGTGCATCATGGCCAGATTAAAGAGCAGCGGGGAAAGTACCGCGCCTTGAGGGGTTCCCCGCGTGCCGAGTAGGTAAGGACCATGGTCTCTATCTTGAATTCGAATGTAGGATTGACGATCCATTAAAAATTGGCTTATGTATTGGAATGTGTTGAGGCCACAATCGGTGTGACTTAGGTTAGTATGATCTCATGTGTTACATTGTCAAATGCCCCTTTAAGATCCAGGGCGAGTACTACCCGGTCATTATGGGGGCATTCGAGGGGGTCAAGGACTTCCCGATTGAGTTGCAGGAGGACATCCTGTGCGGATCTGTGTGGGCGGAATCCGAACATGGTGCTCCCAAAGACTTGTTTGTGTTCAAGATATGTAGATAACCGATCCCGCACCATCGTCTCCATTAGTTTGCCCACACGTGAGGTGAGAGAGATGGGGCGGAGGTTATCTGTGTCAATTGGTTTGCCAGCTTTAGGAATAAAAGTCACCAAAGCCATTTTCCATTCGATTGGCAGGGGGGTGTCCCCGCGCCAAATCGCATTGACGTATTCCAGGAGGGACTGGTATGCCATGTCGGGCAGGTTCGTCAAAAGCTTGACGGTGACCTTATCCCGACCTGGCGCAGTGCCCCGTTTCATTTTGGCGAGAGCCGCCCGCAGATCATGGAGCTGGAAAGGTTGATCCAGCTCCGTGTTCTCTCTGCCTGCATAAGAGTACGCAGATCCACGGGGGTCTTGGGCTGTACACAGATACTGGTCCCGAAGTTTCTATGCCAGTTGAGTCGTGTTGCCAGGAAAATGGTGCATGGCTCGCTGCAAATGTTTTTGTGTTTCGGTTCGTGTTTGGGTTGGGTCGAGTAGGGCTCGAAAGAGACGCCAAGTGTTTCGGCTGGACATTTGTCGCGCGGCGTGTTGCATCTATCTACCCAGTTGGAGTCGGCGAGTTGGGCCGCGTACTCTGCCGCTTTCTGGGTAAGCTCGGCAATTCGAGCTTTAAGCTTTCTGTTGTGTTTCTGGCGTCGCCAACGGCGGACGAGGCTGCGACGGGCTTCCCAGAGGTGTAGAAGGTGGTTATCCACGTCCGTGACCGCCTCTGAGAGCTGGATGTGTGTTTCATGCGAGGAAAGGTGTGCCAGCAGCTGTTGGGACCATGCTGTGTAGCCTTGCGCGGAAATGGGTGTATTATCAAGTGAGTTAAAATTTTGCCTGAATTTCGTCCAATCCGGGATATGGGCTTGTGTTCTGGGACGCTTGAGGGGGCGTGTGCGTAGTGTAGTGTTAATGATGCAGTGGTCGCTACCGAGGGTCTCCTCGGTGTTGAGCCAGTCTGCGTGTTGTATGTTGCGAGTGAAGGTTAAGTCCGGACACGTATCCCGTGTCACGGAATTTCCTAGCCGGGTTGGGTGGACAGGGTCCGTGTGGAAGGTGAGGCCCAACGTGGACGCAAGCTCCGCCAGCTTACGCCCGCGTGACTCCTTCTTGCGATACCCCCATTGCTGACTGGGAGCGTTAAAGTCGCCCACAATAAGCAGGGGATCGCGGCCCGCTACTCTTAGCGCGCGGCTAAAGAGGTCCGCAAAAGTCACTCGCTTTAGTTTGGGAGAGCAGTACACGTTGAGTATATGCAACGGTGGGTCCCTGCGGCGGACTGGTAGGAGGGTCACCATTACATAAGAGTACTCTAGTGGGAGGTCGAGATCCACTAGATTTGCTGTGTAGTCTTTGTGGACAAGAAGACAAGACGCGGGATCCTGTTGGAACGTCGTGTAATTTGAAATTGTGGCGCCCAAGCCTGGCTCTTGAAGGGCAACCACTGCTGGTAAGGACTCGAAATTTTGAAGGTAGAGGCGGAAATTGGCCCGCTTAGTGCGGTCCTTAAAGCCTCTACAGTTCCACTGTGTTATTGAAGTTGACATGGCCGAATTGGAGATGGCGGAATTCCTTTGATTAAGGTGTCTCGCCATGATTTAAAATTCTTGGGGGGAGGAGGAGTGATTGGCTGCCTCAGAGCCAGCTACTTGCGCCATCAAGGGGGTGATGACGGAAGGAGCGGGGCAGTTGTCCTCATTGTCCGATTCAATAATCAGACGGGTGAATTTTGAAGGGCGGGATACGTCCCTAATGGGTCCCGTCCGACGGAGGAGGCGGGGGTTGTCCGAGATGTGTTTTGAGACCACCGCGGGGACGGCAGATTTGACCTTTGTCAAGATCTGGTCCATGGCGGTCTCGATCATATATCGCAATTTCGAGGTTAAGCGCTCCTCCATCGCAGAGATGGCTTTCACGAGGGCAGGCGAGATCTCCGCGTCGCTCTCCATTGCGTCCGAGTTCTGCGGGCTCGGTGCGGCGGGCGCCAATTTTGATTCTAAATTTTGAATTTTGTTGGGCAAAAGCTCGTTCTGTGCCCGGAGCACGTCTGTCTGTTTTTTGTATTCCGCGTCGAGTGCGGAGACGGTTACGGGGGAGGGTGAGGGATGGGAGGAAGAGGAGGCGATCCCAGCCCAGCTGCTCACCTGTTTGTGGTGTTGAGGAGCTGATGCCCGGGCGGCAGCGCCAATTGTCTTGAGGGCCGGGAAGTGACCAGTGTCTCTGCCGCTGGGCGGTGGAGGCGCCGTCTTCTTCCCGGGCGCTGGTTTCACCGACGGTGAAGAAGGTGACGATGTCTTGTGGTCGGTGCCGTGAGCACCACGCGGCGTTCCGCCACCGGCACCTGGTTTTGAATGACTTGGCTGCTTGCCAGGTCGCTGGTTTTTTGGCACCTCTGGGCGCTTAGCCTTGGGGCCATGCACCTTGAGCTGCCGGAATTTTCCCGTGCAGTCGCGGGAGTTGGTAGCGTGGGCTTGCCCACAGACTGCACAGGACAGACTGCATTCATGCTGCGCCTTGACTCCGTCGACGGTCGGCGCCGTTTGGCCACAGAGGAGGCGGCGTCCCGCTTGCGGGAGCGGCGTTCCACTAGTTTGAAGAGCCTGGGGTTCTCGATGGGCGCAGAATCCGGACTCTCAGGCGTTGGAGCTGAAGGAACCTCGGACCAGGCCATGGCGTCCGGGTCGTAGCCGCGTTGTACTTTTTGGGCAGCCATCTTGACACGGGTGGGCGACTCACTCACGGCCGAGCGTCGGCGTAGGCGTTAGGCCTAGCGCCGTCGCCACGAAACGCAAGTGAGTATCGGCCCTAAAATGCGTAAATGTTGCCCCACCTGTGTGTGAGTGGTGCACACAGGTAGCTGTCGACTTCGCGAACACAGACGCGGCTGTGTTGACGGGGTTCCGGCCGAGGAACCGTGGCTCCAGCCAAAAGTTGGTGGAGACGATGCGCTGTATGTCCACTCGCTTCGCGCGCTCACAGCGCCCCCATTCGTACAGACGCAGCGAAATCGGAGCCGCGTGGATAGTAAAGCCACCGCCGCTCAATGGCACCAAGTGCGTTGCAATTGAGCGGCCGTGGTAAAGCTTTCGCTTTAAAAGGTTGTCAAGCGGAAGTGAACCGGAGTCCCTTCGGTCGGGAGCCGGGCACAAGTTCAATGAGGATGTTGGTTCACGAGAATAAACAAAGGATTTATACAAGCACGCCGCACAGCAACGTGCGAATATGACATTAAAGGTAAACGTAGTTTTAGGCCCACTAATTAGCGGCTCGGATTACGTGCGCTGACGTGCAATACAGCAGGATATGATGTCACGCGGAAAGCTGCCGATACCGGCGTAATGGTGCGCCTAGAAATCCCCAAGCGACCGCACGGACTCTTTAAACCTATCGCCCCATAATTGCAACGTGAATTTAAATAAAGAATGAAGTTTATGAAGACGGGCTGGGTAGCCATAGATACATACGCTTATTAAATGCAAAAAAGGAAGTTTGACCGCCAGACGAGCAATCGATATGTACAAAAAAGGGTATTTGGGAGAACATTATATCCCTGGCCGAGAAAAGCAGTTCCCTGCCCGAGACAAGTAGTTACAAAACTATGTGGTGCCGGACATCAACATGAGCAAGCTCGGGTCCGGAATCAGAGTGCCAGTGAATCGCACATGGAGCCGGTGCTTACTTGATTAGGTACCGCTAGCTAATGCAAACAGCGCAGAAAAAATCAACGGTCCAGTTAGAGGCTTCCGCTAAACAAATTCAAAGTAAAAGTGGAACCCTTGCTTGCTTTCAACGCTGATTCTGTACTGGCGCCGTTGCATCGAAGTTTTAATCAATGTCAAATTAGAATGTGAGATTTAAGCGAAGCGGAGATATTATTGTTACTCTTCATTTTGCTTTCCCCTGTTGTCGACGCACGGCAAAAAAATAAACAGCCGTGTGCTGTACAATGAAAACTGGCCTTTGAAAAATAGGTTTTATGGCGGCCCCAGGTGGTCGAAATTATTCCGAAGCCCTCCATTATGGCAAATCTAATTTTTCATTTCTTCTTTAGCCCCGCCGCGGTGGCTCAGTGGTTAGAGCGCTCGACGACTGATCCGGAGTTCCCGGGTTTGAACCCGACTGCGGCGGCTGCGTTCTTATGGAGGAAAAACGCTAAGGCGCCCGTGTGCTGTGCGATGTCAGTGCACGTTAAATATCCCCAAGTGGTCGAAATTATTCCGGAGCCCTCCACTACGGCAACTGTTCTTCCTTTCTTCTTTCACTCCCTCCTTTATCCCTTCTCTTACGGCGCGGTTCAGGTGTCCAACGATATATGAGACAGATACTGCGCCATTTCCTTTCCCCAAAAATCAATTATTATTAATAAATAGGTGAGGGGACAGGAAGAGAGCATAGGGGGAGAAGTAAAGAAAACGAAAACTGTCGGGTCGCGGCTAACGCGGCATTGCGCGTATTGTGCGGAGCCGGAAACAATAGAGCACTTTCTTTTTTGCCGTCGCTACTCATTGATTAGGAGGCGACTATTAGAAGTTCCAATACAGAATCTCAATTTGCGCCTGTCTTCTGCGGTTGTTCTGTCTCTTGGCGCTTCTATGCTTGGCCATACCAATGGGAATGTTTGCTCTGCCGTTCAAAATTATCTCCTAGAATCAAAACGTCTACCATCATGAACTTTCGTTCTGCCCATCCCATTATCAGCTTCTGTATTTCGGTTTTTACAACCACTTATAGTAATCCCTACCTCTCTCTGCATAAATTTTAGTTTGTATGACCCCCCTAAGCTCCTGAAACCACCTCGGCTACGGAAACTGTGCGATCCAAATTTTGGTAGGTCATCCCATGCTTGCCACATGCAACTGGTCATTTAAATAGTCACCGCCTGGTTATGGCCAATCCCCCTAGTGGGTATGTGCCATTGTATGAGGTCAACAACAACAACAACAATAACGCGGCATACCCGCGCCGTCTTTGTCCGATGTTGAGCGGTCATCTGTCAAAAAATATGCCGGCCCGTCACTGTCTGGAAGACGTTGAAGTAACCATGGCGTTAAGTGCCAACTCCAAGGGCCCTTTCTGGGCGTACGCGTCTAGCGTCGGCGCTCTTGGTGTACGCGGGAATGGGCGTGGAAATGGACATGCATCTCCATGTTCCTGGTGCTGGCTCTCTAGCACGGACGATATCTAGCGCGGACAGATATCGGCGCGTCGCCGAGAATCGCTGGCGTATTCTGCAGTGCGCATGCGCAGGCCGGTTTTGGCGTACACCAAGAGCGCCGACGCTGAGCGCGTACGCCAACGAAGGGCGCTTGGAGTTCGCGCTTTAGCTGTGTGGTTTACTAGAATTGATATGAATGAGATTAAAGTGAGCGGACACCAATGGAAATACAAATTTGACATCTTGCATTTATAATTGATGTAACCAATCACTCACGAATTCGATATACTCATGATGTTGCCAGTCAATCACAAAATTGGTTGCAAAATTGATTTACTAAGGAGGCTGCCATCTTGAATTCCTCGGACTTAGAAAATTGCACACCGAAGGGAGCTAGTAGGAGACCCTATGAAATCGAGAAACGTGATGAGTAAGAGCTCGCGCTCTTAAAACTACTGCAAGTATGCACATCACACAAGAAATGGTCCGCTTCTCGCCTTTATTTTTTACGGATACAAAAAAGCTGCTGTGGGTGACAAAGACGAGTCTTACTTTATCGTTAATCACTCGTACACTTTTACGGCACGACCCCTGCGAACCAGAGAACGAACCGATGAAAGATGAGTATGACGACGATATAGGTAACTCCTACCAACAATCACTCTATCATAGCGCGGGATGCCGCGGCTGTGGCTCAGTGGTATGAAGCGTACGGAAAAAAAGAATGCCCATTTTGGCGGCGTTGGTCAAATCCCTCTCTGCGCTCGTGGTTGCAAAGTTTCCTTTTTTTTTAGTACCGTCAAACGAATTTCAGAAGGTTTCGCTAAAGTCTGCTGAATGTGGGAACTGGATGCGTTTCTGCGCTAAAACTGTATTCGGAAGCTTATTACGGTCATTGTTTAAAAAAATAATAAAGTATCGGGACGCTGTAAGACTGGGACGCTTTTTTTGACAAAATTTGCGCGTTCAGCTGGAGATACTTAAAGCAAAAAAGCGACGTGCGGTATCGCTCACTGCTAAAGCTAAATGTCATCAACGAGGGACAAGCACTGCTAAGCGAGAAGGCCTGCCAAAGCAGCGACGCTGATCCTTCTCTTAGTTGCAAAATTTGATTTCGGCGCCGCTGCAGTAACGGTAACATGCGGGCATAGTTATCTAAAGTAATTAGTGTGTTCGATTAAACGAAACCGGCCTAAATTGGGTTGCCCGCCCAGCCGCAAACACCACCAGGGGCGCAGTTTTCCTCCGACGCGGACACCTCGAGGAAACACGACCACTTCGATCCGACATTAGGTCATGTCCTCATAAAAAAGAGACATTTTATGCTGGATAAATCACTTATCCTCAAAAAAGTCACGCTTCCGTGCACGGCGACACACTTCCTAGTTTTGTTAGCCAGGAAGCCGCTCTTTCACACACCTGTACATGAGAATGAGTCAACCTGTGTACACACACATGAAGCGGCCAATCCTTTCCTTTGTTTTTTTTTTAAACGCCGCATTTTATTGCACAAATTCTCACCGAACAAGATAACAAGTCTTAAGTCTTAACAAGCACGCGCTCACGTTTCCCCGCTGAGCGGTATACAAGCACAGTGATATCACGACTAAAAGAATAAAAAAATAGTGGCGCCATGCGTACTCAAAGCAATGTTAAAATATATTCCTATAAAGAATAAGATATCTGGCATTCTGCAGTAGTAACCGAGTCTCATAATAAACTGCACATCTCCCACCAAAAAATTTAATTTTTACCCGATGTTTCGAAGCCGAGTGTTCCTTCATCAGGGGTGACCAGGGCAGTAGCTAGCGTATTTAAGTATGAAGGGGAGGAGGGGGTCAAAGCAACGAAAGCTGTGGTGCGAAACGCGTGGGGGAGGGGGAGGGGGATTTAGGCTGTTAGTCACGCTGGCGCACTGCAGGGAGGCAGGGAATGGCGACTTTTTTTCGTTGAAGTCCCCGGGCATATACTGGGGGCCGGTTTCATTTTGTGCTGTTGACGTTGTTCGGAGTGTTTTGGATGCTCCAGGAGTCGAGAAAAAGCGTTTGTGGTAATTTGTTTCGGTTACGAGAATGCTGGTTTCTTCGAAGTTGATTCTATGGTCTGAGTCCTCGGAATGTTCGGCTACAGGATTGCTCTCTCTTTCCAAGTTGCGGACGTCATTTTTATGTTGCCGAATTCTTTCTTTGAGATTTTTGGTTTCGCCGATTTAGCTTGCGTCGCAGTCAGCGCACGGAATTTGGTAAACAATGCCTTGGGCTCTTTCTCTCGGCGGCCGGTCTTTGGGAACAGGTAGGCAAGGCTGAACAGTGTTTGTGGGCTTGTGCGCCACCTGGAGACCCCATTTCTTCAGGAATCGGGCGATGGTTTCGCTGACACGTCCGACATAAGGTGCAGTGACGTGTTTGGTGGTGGAGTTTGTCTTCGTGCGTTGATTTCTTGGCGCATGTCGTCGTGGTTTTGACGTCGAATCGTTTTTTGAATAAAGTTTTTGTCTAGTCGTTCATGAAGAGTTCTTCGAATATGGTGCGTTGCTCTTTTTTTTTCTCTCAAGTTCTGTGCTTGTTCTGCAGATGAGACTGAGATGTGCAGTTCATTATAAGTCTTCAAACCCAACCAGACAGGCAAATCTGTCAAAATGTTTAGTTTTTTTAACCGAGTCTCCTTATTTTTGTGTTGTACTTAGCGGTGTTTTTTTGTCTTTGATGTAGTGGCGTTGGAGACTCGATGCACCGTGCGCGACCCCTTTCGTCACCAAATGATCTCTGGTGAAAGGAGCAGTTTCCTCCATTCGACTCATTTCTTGCCACACGAGGCGAAAACACGTGCTTTTTGAAGCTGTCGCCAATTACGTGGCCGCAGAAGGGCCTCGCCCATTCACAATGGTCGGCTTTATTTTGCACTGTACACAGGCCATAACAACACAGTGCACACACGCTGCATGACAAGGAACGTAGTAAAGGCTCTAAGTAAAAGCCTTTCAGCGTGCAGTCTTTTTCATTGAGTGAGCAGGTGAGAACCATGGCCACTCGATGATGCGGTTCCATCGAGCAATGGTTCCAACCGCTGCCTCCACAAGCTGGCAGAACAACAGCGGGCTAACGGGGTCGCATTTTTTATTCTGGCACTGAGACTTCAATTTTGGATTTCGACGTGGTCTGTCTGTATGTCTGAGATTTACTTGACCTGAAATAAAATGATCGGAAATATTTTACGGCCGCGAGTGAGTCTCGAACCCGGGGCGGCGAGAGCACATCAGTTTTGCTGGTTACTGCATTAGACAACTGCAACACTGCCACAACCGCACATTCTGCGTCCTAAAATACCAGTCTATTGCGCTGTCTTTTGGATATCGTCGTCTTCATCAACTGCATCCGTGCTCAACGGAACCGAACACCGAAACAGCACTGAAAACCGATGTGCTAGCGCTCCTAGTTGCATTGGGCGAAATCACGCTAAATCATCCGAAATTTGTTTTTGTGCTACTGTTTAGCTGTGTGATGCGCTGCGCTTTTAACAAAGCTTGTGGAATTCCTTAGGTTGATGGAAGGCTTTAAAGAATGCAACTGATCTTCTTCACAAGCTCTGATGTCATTTTTGGGAGACTTTTGTCCGCGTGTGGAGAGACCCTTTGCCGGGACTGATACATTAGCGGTTGTAAACTTTTTTTTGACGACCTGGAGACAAAAGTGTGTCCTTGACCTTTCCGCGCCGTTTTCGCAAAGGCACCGACTTCGTCGTGCTTCAAACCGTAGGGAGGAGCAACATAGCGCAGAAACAACGCACGATATTTAAAGAAATCATCATAAACGGCTACCCAAAAATATTTATTGAAAGAAACCATTCGACGTCAAAAACACCACAATATGGGCCAAGAAATCAACGCACAAGGACCAGTGCCACCACCAAAATACGTCACTCTACCATATGTCGGAGGCATCAGCGAAACCATCACCCAAATCTTGAAAAAAGGGGGTCTCCAGGTTTCGCACAAGCCCACAAACACTATTGTGCTTTGCCTACCTGTTCCCAAAGACCGGCCGCCGAGAGAAAAAGCCCAAGGCATTGTCTACAAAATTCCTTGCGCCGACTGCGACAAAAGCTACTTCGGCGTAACCAAAAAAATCTCAAAGAATGAATTCGGCAACATAGAAAAGACGTCCGCAACTTCGCAAGAGAGGGCATTCCTGTAGCCGAACATTCCGAGGACTCCGACCATAGAATCAACTTCGAAGAAACCAGCATCCTCGGAACCGAAACAAATTACCAAAAAAGGCTCCTTCTTGAATCCTGGCACATCCAAACCACCCCGAACAACATTAACCGCACAAAAGGAAACCTGCCCCCAGTATAGACCTCCTTCACCCCGCGACGTCACGAAGATGCGGTGGCGCTGATGTCAGCAGCGACTTTCGCATGGTAGGCAAAACAGCTAAGGCCAGCCGGTGCCTACCGCAGCTGCTGCAGCTACCGGCGGCTCCATATCATGCCTGCGCACAGCAGAAGCAGCTTGTAGTGATCAGCTGCGTCACTGTTCGATCCACGTAGTAGCATAAAAGGAAATTTAAATAAGCCCCAATAGGCTCCTCGCGATAAATACCGCAGTAGTAAACTGCCTAACGGGGAATGGGCCACGGTACTAAAGCGCGAAGTCTGGGAGTCGATCGGCACTGCCACTCAATGTACTTAATAGCATGTAAGTTACTGCGTTCATTCACCTGAACATCAGCATAGCACGCTTATAACTGCGCAAGAAAAAAAAGCACGTAGGTAGCTGCGCACGCATTTATCACCTTGAACCGGTGTGCACGGGGCCCCCGCCTGCAGGTTCAATCGACCCCAAGGAATTCGTTCTTTTGTTAAGAGCACAGCATGTTTTAATGGCACGTCTTATGGCATTTGATGTTTACTAGAAAGTGTTTCTTAATATGACCAACGTAATTATTTGATTCGAGTAGAA
This sequence comes from Amblyomma americanum, assembly GCF_052857255.1. Lineage (NCBI taxonomy): Eukaryota > Metazoa > Arthropoda > Arachnida > Ixodida > Ixodidae > Amblyomma > Amblyomma americanum. The sequence continues at coordinate 127,500,303 of NC_135498.1, read as the reverse complement.
AGAAGTCTGGTAAGTCTATGCGCGGTCACGTTGGCGTGCTTAGAATAACGTAGCTTAAGTGTGCTAAAAGCCACATGCTTTTTCATTGCATCATGCATGTGTCATGTTTCATGATGCAGTTCATGACCGCGAAGCTTGGTTGGAAAGAAACACCTACGGGCGTGCTACTAACAAACGTGTCGAGATTCAGAGGGGGCGCGGCAATGAAAAGTATTTTCGTTATTTATGCACGCGATATAAAACTAAATTAGGTGCGAATATGAAATTGCTACGCTAGTTTCAGTTATGCCTTTTATTTTTAGCTATACCTGGTGCAGTTCTTGGGTAATTATAATTAACACCCTCGTCAAGTAACCTCAAGGTCTTAACTAATTGAGTAGAAAGTGCGCAAATTTTTTATGGCAGCATGTTCACAAAGCCCTGTTTTGTATATGACGCTATTACTTCTTTTTTAGATGATCATGTACTTATGCATGCATAGTTACGTAAAAACGTTTCTTACAAAAATAACGAACATAATACTGCACGTGTAGGAAAAAAAATCGAGAGATAAATTACACTCCTCAACGTCTCAGGAATCGTTTGCGACAAATAGAATCATTCTATTTTCATGCGTTGCGAAATTACGAAGGTGTGAGTGATGCCAATCGTAGAAAATATGAAAGGTCAGAAAACGAGCCTTACAATTAACGTTTATTTCATCGTTTTTGGCCTGTTCGCTTGCGCTTTGGTCCAAGAAATGCGGCCCTGAACTCAAAGAAAGCCTCAAAGGAATTACCTCACAATTTTCGACGACACCGCATCTCGAAAGAGTACTCTATATATTTCTACTTAATATTTTGCTATCATTTTTCGTCATAAAACAGAACAGCCCAGGGCTAAGAAAGAGAATAATTCCCGAAATCAAAAATTTTCAAAAATTCCACCAGGTTAACAAGGGGAGAAGTCGGCCTGGCTGGTAAGTGATCCTGCGGATAAAAACAGCGCTTAAGCGGGACAGCTAGAGGAGAATAAGGACACGACGCTGTCCCCCCTTTTCGCACAGCACGACACCTACGTATGTCAGCAGTCTCTGGAGAGCGCACGTCTGCCCCGCCGAAAGATCGCCAGCACATCCTCTCACTACTGTCCCGAAGCAAAATCATTCTGGCTAGAGCAGAGTGTCAAAAACTTCCTATTTTATTCAATGCCTAGCATAGAAATCAACGGCAGAAACGCTTTCTGTTTACTACTGACCCTGTATACAATACACAGTGGCGAACTATTTCACTGAATACCCCGCTCGCGGCCAACTCGAGCTCGTGTACTTCAAGAAATTACTAAGCTGTAAGCAACAACCATTGCTGTGATTCGCAGAAACTGATAACGCGCCTACAAGCCTTAAAAACCCGCGCTCAACACCTCTACGCGACGACACTCCCTTGCCTTTTGCCTACCACGAGCCCGCTAGCGACTGCAGCGCCACATCGTTTGTTTACAAACATGCAGGAGGTCTATAGGCCTAGGGACTTCTTTATTCCACTCAACGAAAACAAGTCGCCATTGACGGCCTCGCCACAGTGCGGCAACGTGACTCACAGCCTTAAACCCCCCTTCCACCCCCTCCCCCACGTCTTTCACATCACAGCTTTCGTTCTTTTGACCGCTCCTCCCCTCCATACTTAAAGAAGCTAGCTACTTATACCCCTTTCACACGGCATTCCTCGATGGCCATTCCAGCAAAGGCACCTTTTTTCACCAAAGGATCGACAACTTAGAGCAGCGACGCACCTACACGGTGCAGCCCAAAGGTGAAACAGTCGTTCAGGCTTAGAACCCGCTGCTGTGCTCGAGGCGGCTGAAGTTAGTGTTTTAAAATTAAAGTGTCGTAATCTTTCCATTCACTGAGCTCAGACAATTTTTCTTTATTCTGATAGCTTCCTTAAAAGTATTGCAAGAGCTACTCTCATCATCAGCAGCACGTATTGTGTATTGCCTTGGCCACCAGGAGCACTCGATGTTACTGCACCACTTTCACTGTATTGAGATCTGTGCATAGAATAAAAACACCCGCACCAAAAGCAAAGCCAGACACACCTTTTGTATTTAAAAAATATTTTCAAACATTGTTGGCTGTATCTTTTTTATCGCTTTTACTTTTGACGTTGAATGACACTGCGATCGTAGGTTCTCTAAGGCCGCGCCTTTAGGCTCCAAAGGTCTCTGACTAGCGCCTTCGCCTCCAAGGCCTTCCTTAGCGGCAAAGGCGCAAAATTTGTGCCATATAGCTGCACACCTTACGCCTTTGGATATAAGGTTTGGTTTATGGGGGGTTTAACGTCCCAAAGCGACTCAGGCAATGAGGGACGCCGTGGTGAAGGGCTCTGGAAATTTCGATCACCCGTAGTTCTTTAAAGTGCACTGACATCGCACAGTACACGGGCCCCTAGAATTTCGCCTCCATCGAACTTCGACCTCTGGATATAAGGACCTGATTCTTAAAGGCATTTGCGTTGCCCGTGTGACAGAGATATCAGCCACCCCTGATGAAGGAGCCGAGCCAGCTTCGAAACTTTGCGTTTAAATTGAAGTTTTTGGTTGGGAGGCATACATTTTATATGTCTTCAAACCAAACCAGATAGGCAAATCTGTCAAAATGTTCAGTTGTCACTCAACAAGAAACCACGGTCAGCGCTCCACGATGCGGGGAAAAGTAAAAGAAGGAAAAAAAACAAAGGCAGGCAAAGGTACAGCAGAAGACCCCTCCCCACTGTCCTTTTCTTCCTCCCCCTTACCACCCTGCAACCGGCTGACCGTGCAGCTCTGGAAAAAGAATTTTTCCCTACCTATGTGCCTGCTCACATCCTTGGCCCTTCAGGTTACCGCCCCTCACCCTTCTTCATCCGTTTGATGCTGCGGACATTGGGTCTTGTTGTCGTATCTTGTGTGGGAGGCACATTGCCAAAATTGTGTCTGAAAGGTAGGGTGAAATTCAAGCAAGTTTTGGTTAAGACGATTCCAAATTCATTCTTATTTGTTCCAAAATCCGCGACAACAGCAATGACAAATCGCTTTAAGCATGCTGCTCGAGGATGGTGTGTGATTGTTTCCCCAGTGCCGCCGTGTACCAACTGAATTCCAATGGGCACAAGCTTTCTCGAACCCTGGCGCTTTGTTCCTTTGAGTTAAAGTGCTTGGAAAATGCTGTTTCACCTAACCTTGGGTTGAAAAAAACACTTCATCCGATTGCGCTTGGTGTGAGGTTGCCATTGTAGTATTAAAACTCATCATCAGCAAAAGAAAACATTTCTAAGAAATGAATAAACGCGATTCTTCACTCCAAGTATCATCCAAAACCGAAAAGGAAACAACGCAGACATCTCTATATGCTTAAGCTAAGGACACGCCAGCGGCAAAAAGGCGTATGCAGTTCGCACGCGAAAGGTGTCAGCGAAAACTTGGCCAGTATTGTCAGAAAGGAAGGAATGCAAACTACACACAAGCCGGCCACCGTTATCGGAAGCCTCCTCTGCCCCTTCAAAGACAGTCATCTTACAGAAAAGGCCTAAGGCGTTGTATGGAAAATACCATGCTTCGAGTGCTTGGTATCGTAGGCTGTGAAAACCAATCAAGGCAAATTTAAAAGTCGCGGGGAGATGTTAATCGTTCCCTGGAAATGGCACCCTCTTCTTACACCCGCGGTCGGTGCAACTCGCCCGGAGCCGCACCTCGAAGAAGTAACAGTTTTCCAATCGCTTCATAGACAACAGCTGACGAAAATACAAGTAATCTAAAAATGTTGCGGGCCCGGCGACTGCTATCTAATCTCTCAAGTACCGGAACTGCTACCGGCAGAATTAAAGGCAAAGAGAGAGGATACCGAGAAATACATAGGAGAGCGAAAGCAAAAAAATAAAAAGGCGGGGGTAGGCTTGCACCCCACATGCAAAAAAAAAATTAATATTGTCACGTAGTGGTGACGGCAGTCGAAGCAGCGATGAAGACGGACGAAAGGGTCTTCTAAAAGAACTGTTTATGGGGCTGACTTGCACCCAAAATGGACTGAATCACTCGGCGGCGGCGAAGCGACAAGCGTGCTCGGCGGTCGTCGAACAGAATGCCCGCCGCGGTCGGCCGTGCTCAATTTAAAGCTGATAGCGAACATTCGAGATAAAGGGCGCAAAGTTACTAGAACATTCCGGAACAACGTAGAATCAGCTTTGCCTGGCTGCGATCAATCGAGATAAATCTAGACGCGTCTTGCGTCGCAAACAAAGCGATAAGGTGGTGTCGCGGCAGATTTGAAAAACGAACAAACACTGCAAATATTGGCGGCATTACTCCCCTCTCAAAGAAGCATCGACCCGATGCATTAAAACAAATAATGCGACTAGTAAGGGAAAAAAACGGATCTTGCGAAAATAGAGCATGGAAATGCAGCGGCCTTTAGCGCGCATAATACGGCTTCAGACGGACTACATGGACAACTTCTGGTCGTACGCGGCGTCGCTGGGATGCAGTCATTGCGTCAGGGATGACTTCATAATCCAGTTCACCCAGCCGACGAAGAACCTTGTACGGGCCGAAATAGCGGCGCAAAAGCTTTTCACTCAATCCACGGCGGCGAATGGGCGTCCACACCCAGACTTGGTCTCCTGGCTTGTATTCCGCGTTGCGTCTTCGTAGGTTGTAGCGTCTGGCGTCGGACCGCTGCTGATCTTTGATCCGTAATCGGGCAAGCCTTCGAGCTTCTTCTGCGCGTTGAAGGTAGGCGGCAACGTCGACGTTGTCTTCTTCTGTAACGTTGGGCAGCATGGCGTCTAGCGTGGTCGTGGCATCCCTGCCATGGACGAGCCTAAAAGGCGTCATCTGGGTGGTCTCCTGCACTGCGGTGTTGTAGGCGAAGACGACGTAAGGCAGGATGACATCCCAGGTTTTATGTTCGGCATCGACATACATAGCGAGCATATCGGCGATGGTTTTGTTCAGGCGCTCGGTCAGTCCGTTGGTCTGCGGATGGTATGCAGTTGTCCTCCGGTGGCTGGTTTGGCTGTAGCGCAGGATGGCTTGCGTGAGTTCCGCCGTAAATGCTGTTCCTCTGTCCGTGATGAGCACATCGGGGGCGCCGTGTCGCAGAAGAATGCACTCCACGAAAAATTTGGCCACTTCTGCTGCTGTTCCGTTCGGTAGGGCTTTCGCCTCGGCGTAGCGGGTCAGGTAGTCGGTCGCTATGATGATCCACTTATTTCCAGATGTTGACGTTGGAAAAGGGCCAAGCAAGTCCATGCCAATCTGCTGAAAGGGTCTTGAGGGAGGTTCAATGGGGTTCAGAAATCCTGCTGGTCGTGTGGGAGGAGTCTTTCGTCGCTGACAATCTCGGCATGTTTTCACATAGTGTGCGACATCGGCAGACAGTCGGGGCCAGTAATACCTGTCTTGAATGCGGCGGAGGGTGCGAGTAAATCCGAGATGTCCAGCTGTCGGCTCGTCGTGTGAAGCCTGTAGAACTTCTTCGCGGAGACAAGTAGGTACAACAAGGAGGTAGGCTGTTTTGTTCGCTGTAAAGTTCTTCTTCACAAGGACCTCATTCTGCACACAGAAAGAAGACAGTCCTCGCTTGAATGAAGCGGGGGGTGAAGAAACCTTGCCTTCCAGGTACTTGATGAGGCCTTTTAGGTTGGGGTCCGAGCGTTGCTGCTGAGCAAAAGAGCTTGCGCTGATGGGTCCCAGGAAGGCGTCCTCATCGTCGTCCAGCGGCGGTGCATCTACAGGGGCTCGTGAGAGGCAATCGGCGTCAGTGTGCTTGCGTCCGGACTTGTAAACGACGGTGACGTCAAACTCCTGGAGACGCAGACTCCAACGAGCGAGTCGGCCAGAGGGATCCTTCAAATTGGCAAGCCAGCAGAGCGCGTGGTGGTCGCTGACCACCTTGAACGGCCGTCCGTAGAGGTAGGGGCGGAATTTCGACGTAGCCCAGATGATGGCAAGGCACTCCTTCTCAGTGGTCGAATAGTTAGCCTCGGCCTTAGAAAGGGAACGGCTAGCGTATGCGATGACCTTCTCCAGCCCGTCACTTTTTTGAACGAGAACGGCGCCTAGTCCCACGCTGCTTGCGTCGGTATGAACTTCAGTATCGGCGTTTTCATCAAAATGCGCAAGTATCGGTGGGGACTGTAAACGACGCTGAAGTTCCTTGAAGGCATCTGCTTCCGGCGCTTCCCATTTAAACGGCACGTCTGCCTTCGTCAGTTGGGTCAGGGGCTCGGCGATGCGCGAAAAGTTTTTCACAAATCGTCGGTAATATGCGCATAGTCCGAGAAATCTGCGCACTGCTTTCTTATCGGCCGGCGGTTGAAACTGTTCAATAGCGGCTGTTTTCTGCGGGTCTGGGCGTACTCCTTCCTTGCTAACGATGTGGCCTAGAAACAGCAGCTCTTCGTAGGCAAAGTGGCATTTCTCTGCTTTCAAGGTTAGGCCAGACGACTTTATTGCGTCTAGTACTGTTCGAAGTCTTTTGAGGTGCTCTTCAAAGTTCGAGGCGAAGACAACGACGTCATCTAAATATACCAGACAAATCTGCCACTTCAGACCTGCCAGCACTGTATCCATTACTCGCTGAAACGTCGCTGGTGCGGAACAGAGACCAAATGGCATCACCTTGAACTCAAACAGCCCATCCGGAGTTACGAATGCTGTCTTCTCGAGATCTCTTTCGTCGACCTTAATTTGCCAGTAGCCGCTCTTGAGATCCATCGATGAGAAATATTTGGCGTTGCAGAGGCGGTCCAGTGTGTCGTCGATGCGGGGGAGGGGCCTGGGGTTCTGTGGCCGTCGGGGTGCCAAGTGCCTGTTGCACTTCTTCCCGTACCACATCCATCAGAGTCGCTGCTTGTGGCTGTGGGGAAGATGGCAGTAATCGGCGTAGCTCCTCTCGGACGATTTCGCGGATAACTTCCCGCAAGCTGTCGCTGGTGGTGGCCGGCGTGTCCGAACGGATTGCACAGGCAGAGGAAGGGCGATTGTACTGCCGAGCTCGAACGTCGAGGGTATTCTCAATCGTGCGTGCTTCTTGCATAAACTCCTTGACTGTTTTTGGCGGCTGGCGGACGAGGCTTCCAAAGAGTTGTTCTTTTACGCCGCGCATTAAAAACTGAACTTTCTTTTCCTCGGTCATCCCGGGATCGGCGCGGCGAAATAGGCGCTTCATCTCCTCGACGTAACTGCGGACGGGCTCATTCGGAAGCTGGATCCTGGACTCGAGGAGTCGTTCGGCTCTTTCTTTCCTCACGACACTGGTGAATACCTTCAATAGTTCTCTCTTGAATAGCTCCCATGTCGTAAGGGACGACTCGTAATTTTCGTACCACGTGCGTGCCGAGCCATCCAATGAGAAAAAAACGTGTCCAATCTTTGCCGCATCATCCCACTTGTTGAATGACGCCACGCGCTCAAATTGGTCCAACCATTCTTCAGGGTCTTCGCCTAGGGATCCATTGAAAGTTGGCGGCACACGCGGCTGCTGCAGTATGATCGGTGTCGACATCTTTGGCGAGGTTGCAGTGCTGGTAGCAGCGTCTTTTCGCTGTCTGGTGCGGTCCGGCAGTTTCCCGAACTCAGGCTCCTCTCCCTGGAGACGTCGGCTGGCTCGCTGAGCTGCTGGTTCGTCCTCGGGTGCGAAGCGCTCAGGGCTGGCTTCACGACTTGAAGGGGGCGTCCGGAACATGGAAGGCTACCCCGCACCTCCACCAGATGTCACGTAGTGGTGACGGCAGTCGAAGCAGCGATGAAGACGGACGAAAGGGTCTTCTAAAAGAACTGTTTATTGGGCTGACTTGCACCCAAAATGGACTGAATCACTCGGCGGCGGCGAAGCGACAAGCGTGCTCGGCGGTCGTCGAACAGAATGCCCGCCGCTGTCGGCCGTGCTCAATTTAAAGCTGATAGCGAACATTCGAGATAAAGGGCGCAAAGTTACTAGAACATTCCGGAACAACGTAGAATCAGCTTTGCCTGGCTGTGATCAATCGAGATAAATCTAGACGCGTCTTGCGTCGCAAACAAAGCGATAAGGTGGTGTCGCGGCAGATTTGAAAAACGAACAAACACTGCAAATATTGGCGGCAATATGTTCACGCCACAAGTCTGAGAGCGTCTATATGTGCTGTTGCACATATTCGCAACACGGTAAATTCACTGCATATTAAGGGCCGCGCGTACGTAGCGTCCTGTCACTAATTAATCATGCGACCGCCACGTTGCACAAGCGGGCTGGGTGGACAGCCCAGCCGCAGCGCTGGAGAAACCCAGTAAGCTTTGAAACCTCGTGTTATACGACAATAACTTCCGTTCATTTCTCAGCAAATTTAAATCGTAATCAAGAACACTTAATTAAAGTTTGACTCTTGATTGCTGCTCTGGGTAACGGCGTATTTCTTGCATGCCGAACAGATGGCGCAGTCTTCAGAATGCTTGCCAGCATGAATATCTATGAAGTCTTCGTTAGCGGTTCATAGTTTATGTACACCATTGATATAATTACCGAAACTAGAATCGATTACAGCAATTGTAAAGCCCTTATCGACGGCGAACAATCGAATCATGGGATTCACTTTACCAACTTAGAAAAAAAATTTGTAAACTACCACACTACTAATTGTTGCAGAGGACAAATCACCTACTGCCATAAAACGCAGCATCAGGTTTGCCGCCTGGCACCTACAACATTCACTTCAAGGCATCCGTGCTGCACTTTCTCCACATAGACAAAACTTTCGAAGAGCTGTATGCTATTGAGCCTAATATTATTATTGTTCAAATGTACTCATTAATACACGATTTTGATATTTTAATTGCAGAGTGTTAGACCCATATACAAGTATCGGTGAGTGAGCTCTAGGTATTAGCGTCCGGGAATTTCATTCCCCCGGAGTTTCAGAGTATCATTGTTATGCACTCTTAATGCACACGTAATTCCACTATCACCAATGTAATGTATATATAGTAGTTTCTTTTATATCTAGCGATAATGCTCCAACTTTGGAATTTAAACTTTTGGGGTTCGAATAATAGCGGATGAATCACACGGGGACAAAACTGCTTAACGATAACAAAAACATTGGCTGTATTCAAGAGGCATTACACACGTCTTCTTCCGACGACTGTTCTTTTTCCACTGGCCCCGTCCAAACCCTTTTTCACCCTCAGTGTCCACGAGGCACTTTTCCCTCTCACCCGCAAGTGCACATGGTTTGGTGGTCGCGTCCCCACCCCCACACTTGCGCCGTGTTTGACATCTGGAGTTCATTCGGGAAGAAGACCGCTTGCGGGCGTGTAGAGCTGAAGCGCCGTCTGTCGCCGACCGCACGGCTCTCCCCTATGTCGCTGCCAATTAAAGGCGCCGGGCTGTTGGTGGTCTTTTGTCCCCTCTCTTCGGGATGCACCCGTTCGGGTGTCCCCAAGTGCGCTCAGGTTTCTGTTGCCGTCTGTTTCTGCTTTGTAACACTTTACCCAAGCTTGGCGCTTCTTTCCGGGGAACTGCTGTTTTCTGCTTCTCTGTTTCCTTGTTTCTTTACAACCAATGCCCGTGTGGTCACTGTACGCGCCTAATTAAAAGTGTAACTGTCAAGCAAAAGTCTCCTTATAGTTTCCTCTATATACCTCATAGAAGGCATGCGCTTTCTTGTAGCATTTTATGTAGCAGCCGATGGTCATAGCATCACTACGATGGGGGCACTTCTGACAAAAGTGCGCATTTGCACGGCACGGCTCAACCTCCCAAAGCAAACTCCAAAAACAGGAACACTGCAGCGAAGACGTGCGCCTTGCCAAAACAACGAGAGAGGGCGACACACGTTACTTGCCGATGCTGAGAATGCATGAGCAAAATAAAAACAGCGAGGAAATGTTTTGCTTCATTAAAATGTAACATACTTTATATTTCTTTAAAGGTAGTACATTACGCTACCTGACGCCCCGAGAGCTTGTCGATATATTGTAAATTAGGGCTGTAGTGAGCGGTAAGGTGAAGTCAAGTGGGGTATTTTTCAGGGCCTCGCCAAAGGCTCCATGCTATCGCAGGTTACTGCGGATGGTAAACGCAGCATGTAAGCTACATTATTGAAACTCTATTAAAATAAACTTCAAGAAGAGCTTAACACCTTTGCTATAGAGCTATTTTATAACTTTTATGCGCGACGAGGTATTAATTTTTATTTTTCATCGCCATTGAGTCACGCGCCGCCGCGCCGCCCACTGTCACGAGATGGCGAGACCGGTTTTTCGTGGCGCATGGACCAGAATCCTGGAGATGTTAGCTACAAAAAAATGTAACGCCTTACCGTTACCGTTACCGAAAAAAAGTACCACTCGTTACTTTTTCATTACTGCATGGCAATAAATTTTAATCAGTGCGTCTTCGCTGCAAGAAGTCACGATAAAAATTTTATAAAGGTTGTATTTCATATAAAGCTTCTAGCCAAAACAGCGATTTTACCCGAAATCCTGATTTAAACGAATAATATACACAAATATGCCGGAGCTCAGCTATGCTAGAGTGGCCTAGAGTTGCCTGCAGAGTTCCATGTGATGGCTTCAGACACTGTGGCATATGGTGAAGCCTTTTTCTGAACATGACATTAAACACAAAATGACCCTTCAACATCAATTCTATCTTTCCAAAGAAAACATCGCTGAACTCTCAAAAAATGTACAGTAATTTTGAACACTCTGATGTTCCGAAATGCCCGGCAAGCTTCCACTCTTTAGAGATTTGTGCGTGCAGTGGATTGGGAAGGGAGGTGGGTGAATGCAAGTGTGTGAATGCGTGTTTGTGCACGTGTTTCGTGCTTTATGGGTATTCAGTCTTTTTCTTTCAGTTGGGTGCGTCGTCAAGGGCAAGTGTTTCTGGCATGCACGCGAGCCACAACAACGGTTGTTGACAACACCTGTACATTTTGTTTATCTGCAACATCACTTTAGGCCCTCCACGGTTTTTTTTTAAAGTAAGGCGGAGGAGGGTGTCAAAACTGGAATAAAAAAAGTAACTAGTAATGTGACACCTCACGTTATCGAAAAATGATAACGTAAGTACGTTTACCTTTACAGTTTCAAAATGGTAACGGGTATGTTACTAAGTTACCGAAAAAAATAAAGCGTTATACCATCACTGACTGCATTACACACACACCGTCGGCATTTGAGTCTGAAGACACAGTGACGCCCGCGCAGCCACGAAACCCTCCGCAAAGACACTTGTAACTCCTACTGCGTGAGCACTGGCGCGACTAAGTCATGCAGCAAGTGGTCGGATGCTGGCACCTGCTGCCTCCGAAGCTATGCCGCCTTCCGCCATCTGAAATCCTATTTCAACCGCGACGCCCTCTTCGGTAATGCGTCCTCACCCCGAAGCTGCTCCAGACGCTTCCATCTCCAATTCTTGCCAGGTGTATTACATACCCGCCCTTCTGTCAAACCGCTACCTAAGAGCGGCTGCCTCACCGACAAGACGCGCGCCTTTAGCACAGAGCCCGGGAACTGGATGATTTCTATCGTGCCGACGAACACACTACACTCATGGACGCGGCAAGGCAATGTGCAACCTACGTGGTCTGTGCAACCACGCCGCGATCTACCGTTATCTCCGCCGCCGCGGTGTGCGCCCCCTCCCTTGCCGCAGCAGAAGAGACAGCCATAGCGCTAGCTATCGCTGACCGCCGTACGCGCACAGTCCTCTGCGACTGTGAGGGCAACAGTGGTAGCGAAGGGACATATATCAGGTTCTGGCAACCTAAAAAGATTGAAAAATAAAAAACCCTTTGTCTACACCACTGACGCATCAAAGGCTTGTAAGGAAGGGGCCGGCCGACTTGCCCGAAGATTTACAATCCCGGCGGCCACGCCACGGATCCTGGAGCATTCGCTGAAGCGCCCCAGATTTCTGCCGACGTCACCAAAGTTTATAAAAAGACGTGACACCCTTTGCAGCCTCTTCAACCAGACCTCCAGAGAGCAAAAGCCACCCTGCTCCGAAGATTATAGACGCACTAAACCCTCAGCCACTGAAGGCTATCACTAATCACCAATGGAGAATACCACCCCGGATGCCCAAATTGCAACCACGTGTCGTCCACAACTCAGGCGCCCATCCTCTGGGGATGCGAAAATAACCCTCCTCCAGAAACCCTCCTGCCAGCTCCCTCTGCGGAATGCTGGGACCAACTCATCAACCTGCCACGCAACTTTCACTCATTTCATGGGCCCAGTACGTTGCCCCCACATGGGGCCGCACAGGACTCACCGGCTCTAGTTCGCGGCACCTGTGGCAAAAAAATTTCTCTCTTTCTCTACTTCTTCTCCATGGCTCTCCGATCTTTTGTGCTCCGACGCCGACAACTAGCAGCTTTGAATAAATAGAACATATAAAGCTTTCTCCTTGAAATAAAGTGCATGAGCACGAACACATGTTTATATAAGCGCTCATACAATGGCTTTTGACTCACGACACGCAATACCTCTCCTCGGCTTCGGCGCCGCACGGATCTCACTCCATCAAGAACAACTTCAGAGTCCCACAGACATAGCAGGCGAATCATGTAGTATGGTCCGCAGTAGCTGCGAAAACGTTTTCACCGAGTCCAACGTGACAAATGGATGTGACTCGGTCAGCTAGCTTGTATTCTGCGTGGCGCCGACGAAGCTTGTAATGTCAACGGTCTGCACGCTACTCGTCTTGAGTGCGCAACCAGGCATAACGTCGGTGTTCTTCTGCGGACTGCACGATATTAACATAACGGTGCTGAAATGTAATCGGGTGTCCTCCAGTAGACTCCCTTTATAAAGGAGAGTGTTCTAGGGCGCAGCTTCGTCATCGTCCTGACTACACCCACTGCGGGGCAAAGGCCTCTCCCATGTCTCTCCAATTAATCCTCTGCTTTCACAGCTGCGCCCACCCCATGCCTGCAAGCCTCATAATCTCATCCTGCCACCTAAATTTCTGCCTCCCTCTGCTACGCTCGCCTTCTCTTGGAATCCAATTCGTTACCCGTAAGGACCAGCGGTTATCTTTCCTTCGCAATAAATGCCCTGCGCATTTCTTCCTCCTGATTTCGACAAGGAGGGTCATTACCCCCGTCTGTTCCCTCACCCACTCTGCCCGCTTCCGGTCTCTTAACGTTACACCTATCCTTTTTCTTTCCATGGCTCGCTGCGTCCTCCTTAATTAAAGCTGAACCATTTTAATTAGCCTCACCGTTTCTCCGCGTAGGAGAGTACCGGTTAGATACAGCTGTTGTACACTTTTCTCTTGAGGGATATTGGCAACCTTGCACTTGTGACCTGCCATATGCGCTACACCCCGTCTCATCCTTCCAGTTATTTCCCTGTCATGATACGTATCAGCTGCCACTACCTTCCCTAAGCAGATGTTTACCACTTCCCGCACCTCGCTGCCAATTGTGAACTTCTGTTCCCTTGCTAGACTGTTGAACACTACTTTTGTTTTCTGCATCTTAATTTTTAGACCCACCGTTCTGCTCTGTGTAGCTCATTGATCATGATTTGCACTTCATCTCCCGAGTGACTCAGCAAGGCAACGTCATTAGCGAATCGGAGATTATTTATCCACTCTTATCCACAACTGTTCTCTATTCACGCCTCGGAACACCAAATGTAAACAGGCGGTGAACAGCATCGGCGAGATCGTGTCTCCTTGCCTGACGGCCTTCTTTATCGGAATTTAATTGCTCACTTTATGCAGGACTACGGTAGCTGTGCAGTTCTTGTAGATATCTACCAGTATTCCTACATAAGGCTCTTATACACCCTGATTACGCAATGCCTGTATGACAGCTGAGGTTTCCACTTTGTCAAATGCTTTCTAGTAATCAATGAAGGATATATATAGGGGTAAATTATATTCTGCGCGTTTCTCTATCCCCTTATTTATAGTGAGAATATGATCTATTGCTCAATATCCCTTACGACAGCCTGCCTGATAATTTTGTTGATTAAAGTCTGAGGTTGTCCTGACTCCATTAGTGATTGCCTTAGTAAATAACTACCAGGCAACGGACAGTGAGCCGATCGGTCGGTTTTTCAAGTCCTTGGCGTCTGCTTTCTAATGAATTAAGATAATGTTTGTATTCTTCCAAGCTTGTGGTACGGTCAAGTTCGTAAGGCATTGTGTATACAAGAAGGCTAGTTTTTGTAGCATAATCTTCCCTCCGTCTTTCAACAGATCTGCTGTTACCTCATCCTAGTCAGATGCTTTTCCCCTTTGCACTGTTCCAAATGCTTTCTTTACTTCCTCTTTCGTTATTGTCGGGTGGCCGCAACGGTTTATGCTACTGTCTTTATCATTAACGTTCTGATTACTTTGGCTACTGTATAGATTTCTGTAGAACCCTTCGGCTACATTAACGATCTTATCCATATTGCTAATGACATTGCCCTCCTTGTCTCTTAACGCACACATCTGGTTTTTACATATGCCTACTTTCCTAGGAAGCATACTCCCTTTCTTACTCTCATATAGGCGTATCCGTGCTTAGAGTTGAGTACAGGTAGGCGGCGACGTCGAGGTGGTCCTCATTGGTGACGTCCTGCAACCTTGCGTCGAGCGTTTTCACGGCCTCCCTGTCATTTACGAGGTAAGGGTTCCACGGGGTTGCCTCATTAACTGTGGTTTGTAGGTGAAGGAAACGTAGATCAAGATCGCTTCCAGGGATCTGTGTTCGGTGTCAACGGAGACGGAGTGTGCTTACGTGCACTTATTTGCCAATTTACCCCCTTCGTGGTGCCATTGAGATGTCTACGGCAAGCGAGAGGTACAGCCGTCTAACTGTGTTTTATAAAGTCAGCGTAAGTTATCTCACAGTGGACTGCAAGCAGGGCTAGTAGTTAGTACTATTAAGCAGCATTAAGAAAATAAACGAAATAAATTTACGCCTGTCAACTGCCGTGAATTATGACCGGTATCAATCCTTCTTGATTTTGGATACCATCAAGGCGCTGACTAACAGCGCATTGCTCCTTAAAGCAAAATATAGTCCCGTTCTGAGGAAAACCCGGCATCGGCGCGACTGGGAAATTAAAATTCGTGGAATGGGTGTAGTGACGTAGAAAAACAGGCTCGCTTCAAAGAAAAAAAATATAGGTCGGCTTAGCTCAGCTAACCCCAGCTATGCAAGCGAAACCACGGATTACGTGTGAGGTCACTTTCTAAGGTTCTTGGGGCCGAAGCACAGCCTGATAGGCAGACGGACCGCGTGGGTCGTTGCGAGTTCCGCACTGTGAGAACTCGCTTCCAGTGCCTCGTCACTCTCCGCCGCGGCTGCTAACAAGGCTCGTCGCTGTCTTCATTCGGCATCTTTCGCTCGCCGTCGTGCCAGGCGAAGCTCCCGCCCTCCATTCCTTTCGGCTGGCCGCTTATCGCGTTTACGCTCCCTATCGATTACTAAATCCCTCGACCAGTTGGCAATGTCGACCGGGTGATCAGACTCGGTCCGACGTCTGCGAGTACCCACTCTCGAGGACGTCGGCTCCGGCAGAATTGCGTCGTCCATAGTAAGACGGCGGATAGGCAGCGCGCAGCTCCGCTCCTACTGTTCGAAGTCATTCGTGCAGACGCAACGAAATCAGATCCGCGTGGATAGTAAAGCCACGGCCGCTCAATGGCACCAAGTGCGTTGCAATTGAGCGGCCGTGGTGAAGCTTTCGCTTTAAAAGGTTGTCAAGCAGAAGTGAACCTGCGTCCCTTCGGTCGGGAGCCGGGCGCAACCTCTTCACCAAAGAGTATGTTCGTTCAGGAGGATAACCAGAGGATTTGTACAAGCACGTCGCACACCAACGTGCGCAAAAGACATTAAAGGAAAACTGTTTTAGGGGCCACTAATTAGCCGCTTGGAATACGTGTGATGACGTCTAATTCAGCAGGATGTGATGTCGCGTGAAAAGTCGGCGATATCTGCGTAATGGTGCGCCAAGAAAACCCATTGCGATCGCACGAACACTTTAAAACTATCGCGCCTTATTTGCAAGGTGAATTTAAATAAAGAATGAAGTTATAAAGATTGGCTGGCTAGCCATTGCTACATACTCTTATTAAATAAAAAAAATAGAAGTTTGACCGCCACACCAGCAATCAATGTGTACAAACAAGGGTACTTGGGAGCACGTATTATACCTGGCCGAGACAATTAGTTACAAAAGTATGTGGTGCCGGACATCAACATGAGCAAGCTCGTGTACGCGCAGAGGAGAACCACTAGACCGCAAATGAAGCCGGCGCTTTCTTGATTAGGTACCGCTAGCTAATGCATTCAGCGCACAAAAGATGAGTGGTTAAGAAAGAGTCTTCTACACAATAAATTAAAAGTATAATTGGAACCCTTGCTTGCTTTCAACGCTGATTTGTACTGGTGGCGTTGCATCGAAGTTTTAATCAATGTCAAATTAGAATCTGAGATTTAAGCGAAGCGGAGATATTATTGTTACTCTTCATTTTGCTTTGACCTGTCGTCGACGCACGGCAAAAAAAAAAACAGCCGTGTGCTGTACAATGAAAATAGGCCGCTGTGGCTCAGTGGTTAGGGCGCTCGACTACTGATCCGGAGTTCCCGGGTTCAAACCCGACCGCCGCGGCTGCGTTTTTATGGAGGCAAAACGCTAAAGCGCCCGTGTGCTGTGCGATGTCACTGCACGTTAAAGATGGTGGTGGTGGTGGTTGTGGTTATTTATTAAAATAATAGTAAAAAGGAAGGAAAAGATTTCTGCTAGCCCCGGCATCTGCCATCGATACTGAAGCACCTGAGCTGGGGAAGCGGAAATAAAGGTTAGCAGGCAGAAAGAAGAAATGAAATGAAAGAGGTGAGGGGACAGGAAGAGAGGAAAGGAGGAGAAGTAATGTGTACAAACTATTTACACAAAAAGAAATGTGTCCAGGTTGTGCGGGTGGTTAGTTCACTTTAGAGGAATAAAACACACGCGCACAGCACTGTGCTGGCTACAACTGGAGTGGGGCGTTCAGTTATTCATCGTCCAAGGTAGAACTCGCGGAGCGTTCGGTCACTGCGTGTAACTACCAGCCGGAGAACAGACGGGACGTGAAGCCCGTGTGTTCGAGGTATGCACAGAGGCTCCCCAATGTTCGCTGACGAGTGCGCGCACTGCACTGCGGCCACAAGAGCATCTTGATGGAGTCTAGTAGTATCCGGTGCGCCCTATAAGCCGCGAGTATATCGCGACGAGCATCGGCGAACGCGGCACAGTGATGCAGCAGGTGTTCTAGGGTTTCCACTGCACCGCATCCGTCACACACATCACTCGTCGCGATTCCGTGACGCACCCGTCGTTCCCCGGGCCACACGCAGTCAACGCGCGCGCGGAGGCTCATTGCACGTTGTGACCGTGTAAGTCCGCGACAGCCGGTGATACTGTCGGTGTGCTCACCTCCTGCGATGCGTGGGTCGGGGTGCTGCTTTCGGAGATGGTCGTCGATGCCCGCACGCACGGCCTCCAGCGCAAAAGGCAGATCGCTGGCAGGTAGTTGGTGTGCAGCGGTCGCGAGGTCGTCAGCTGCTTCGTTGCCGACGATGCCGCAGTGACCGGCCACCCACTGTGCACGCACGGCACATCCTCTCTGCGCGAGGCGCTCGATGCGCGAGCGAATTTCTCGCACTAGTTGTGTACCGCGGCCGTTAGATTGCAGGCGGCTGATCGCGGCGCGGAAATCGCACAGCAGTGCACTCCTGGGCGGCGGAGGGTGTAGGGTGAGCAGCAGGTCCAGCCCGAGCCGGATCCCCATCAACTCCGCCGTGGTGGAGGAGCCCAGGAAAGTTGCGTGTTGCTGGCTGTGCAGTCGCAGGGCGGGGATGGTAGCCGCCGCAGCAAGGGAGCAGCTGTCGCGGGCCACTGAGCCGTCGGTGTACACGAGGAGATGGTCCTGCAGCTCCTCGTGTATGACGGCTCTGGCCAGCTGCTGCACAGCACAGAGGGGTGTGCTCCGCTTTCCTGCAATGCCGAAGATCTCTCCCAGTACTTCCGAGGCAGCAGGCCAGGGCGCACAGGACCCGTGGGGGGGGTGGGCCTTGTGTCAATTCCTCATACTCGAGCAGCACCGCGCCCTTTCGTGAGCGCGGTTGCGAGCGCATACGATGCAGCAGCGAGCCGCCGTCCGGCGCCCGGGGAAGCCGGTCGATGTGATTCAGTGCCTTGCGCGCTGCTTGGAGCTCAAATGTCCCCGCTCCTGCCTCAGCCAGCGTTGCGGCCACTGCGAGTTTTTGGCAGGCCTAGGCACACGCACAGGGACTTGCGGTGCTGGAGCTCGAGTTTCTTACAGCACGGATTGCGCACCGTACCGTGACGAGCAGCAGCGCATAGAGCACAGCTCCCAAAGCTGCGGCATTGTATAGCCGAAGCGCGGCTTGCTGGGAGATGACCTGGCCTCGAGCGGTGAGCTTGTGCACGGCGGCGATGATCCTCTTCATCTGCAGACAGGCCTTGGTCGCCGCGGGGCGGAAGGAAAGGCGCAAGTCGATGACTAGACCAAGGTACAACACCGACCTACGCCAAGGAATCGGAGTCCCGTCCAGTGACAGTGGCGCAAGGTGGGCGCGCGAGCGTGAAACGCGGGCCATGGCCACCGATTTGTCCGCGCTTAGCGACAGACCAAGGCCGCGCAAGCTGGCATCGATTGCGGTCAGGGCTCCCTGAAGGCACCGCGGCACACGGAACGCCTCGCCCGGTGGTCCCCGGCACCACAGAGCTATGTCGTCTGCATATATGGACATGTACACATGGTGTCGGCCGCTCGTGGTTTAGAGAGGCCGGCACCACCGACATGGCCACATTAAGAAATGGCGATAAGACAGAACACTGCGGCACGCCCATGTCCACCGGGCGAGACTTGGAGAGCTCACCCCCTACTCGTACGCGAATGGTGCGCCCGCTCAGGAAGCCATGAACATATTGCTAAAGGCGCCCGCTCACACCGACCCCTCAAGCACCGCGAGAATTGGTGCGCGGTGAACGTTGTCAAAAGCGCCCGAGACATCCAGTAGTAGCAGCAGCGCAACCTGGCCTGCCGCCCTGGCATGCTCCAGCGCTGTAACAAAGTCCGATATAGAATCAGCCGTGCACTGCATCCCACGGAAACCCGTCTGCCGCTCGTGAAACAAATCAGCCTCCGCAGCACGCTCGTTCAGACGCTGCAACGCCATATGCCCCATTAGCTTACCTGCCGCCGATGTTAATGCCACTGGCCGGTATCCGCTCAGCTCCGTAGGTGGGCGCCATGCCTTTCGGATGGGACAAACGACCGCGGTTCGCCAATCCTCCGGTAGCTACCCGCGTTCCAACACCAGGTTGATCTGCTGCAGGAGGATCTGTCGTTGCTGCGCATCCAGGTTTCGCAGCATCTGGTATGTCACCCCGTCCGGTCTGGGCGCCGAGCGGCGGCGGCAGCGCTGCAGCGCATTGTTCAGTTCCGCCGCAGTGAACGGCGCATCACATGGACCTTCCGAGGCGACAGACGAGGGACTGGCGTCGCTTCTGGCTCTCAGGAGCAGCTATGTTAGCGGAGTTTGCGTGGCTGGGCGGCGCGAATCTATCGGCAAACCACTCTGCCAACTGTTCAAAGCTGAGCCCGCTGGAAACTGCGAGGGTGGCCAGCGGTTGACCGTTTGCCTGTGGTTCGGTGATGTGCCGCAGGGTGTCAAACAGCGTCCACGAGCTGACATCTTCCTCCATCGTTTGGCATTGTGAAGCCCACTGACGGCGGTATAGCTTATTGGCATAGCTGCGCTGTAGACAGTCAAGTCGGCGGCTCAGTCAGTCCATCGCGCCCGTCGCTCTGCGCGATCTTTATTCTCGCGCAGATTGAGCAGCTTCATATCAGGTGTGGGCTGCCCTGCCTTTACCTCTGCTCTTTTAGTGGCAGCGAGAGCGCTTCGAACTAGACTTGAAAAGAAATCTGCGCCAGTGGCCGCCGGCTTGTCGACCGCCCACCTGAACGCACTCCGGTTGGTAATGGAGTAGGCACGTTTGGGGCGCGCCTCCAACGCAGTGGGTTCAATTAGGATGGAGTAATGATCCGAGCCGCAGAGAGATGGTTATCGGCGCCATGGCGCCTCGATGCCTCTGGATGCGAAGGCAACGTCGATGCAGGAGCCGGTTGTTCCGCGTCGTCGAAAGGTGGGCTCGCCGGTGTTCAAGGGGGTAAGTCCCAGCTGCGTTGCTGCGTCGTGCACGTCGTCTCCACGCGCGGCGTGGTGCGCACTGCCCCACGCACTATGGGGGGCGTTAAAATCACCACAGATAATTTGGCGTGGGGCACAGCACGAAGACACAGTACGAAAACACAGCGCGTTCCACGCGACAGCTGGACGCACATAAAAACTGGCCACCGACGTGTCAACACCACCGACGCGCACTGTCACCACCACGCACTCCTGGGCGTCAGATGTCGTCGCCGCCGAGCCGACGCGGGTGTGCTGGGCGTTCTGTCGCACGTATATCCCCAGCTTGATTTCCCGGGCGATGAGATGTGTCACAACCGGGCACTGCGGCACAGGTGGGTTCCTCGCACGTGGTGGTTGAGTGGTAGCCAATGTAGCCAGGTAGCCCCATCTGGGAATCCCCGTCATGGAACGTACATACGTCTCCTGCAGCGCGATAACTTCCGGCGAATCCTGTGCGATGCGAACTCGCATTTCGGCGTACCGCGCCGCAAGTGAGCGCACGTTCCTCTGCAGAATGGATGGCATGCGGGAGAGAGTCCGGCGACTAGCCATAATGCTGGCTTATCTGTGCGGGAGCACCCGCTGCTTATAAGCAAGCCCAGTGTCCATCGGTGCCCTACGTGAAAAGTGCGCTGAGGGCGCTCAACGGCAGCTTATGGCGCGCGATCTCCGCGTCCCGTGCGTCAGGGGGCTAGCCATGAGAAGCGGCCGCAGGCTCGGGCCGCGCTGTACGGGACGCCGGGCAACCGGATCGCCGCTGCCGCTGCCGGCGCTGCCGTTGCTTCGGTGGCTGCTGCTGCTGGGGTCTTCCCGTGACGGACTGCGCATAAGAAAGAGCGCGCGGTGTCTGCTGATGTTGCTGGGCTGGGGCCGCTGTTTCAGCCTGGACCATGGCTCGGACAACCCGCCTGGACATCGGTGCATGGATGTGGCCATTAAAGTGGCCACGTGACGCTCTCGCTGCCAGTGCGGGCACACTGGGTCAATGACTGCGTGCCGTCCGCCATAGTTAATGCCGCGAGGCTTCCTCGCGCCGGTACCAGGCTCGTGCGGCCCGCCGCAGCGCGTGCATCGGGCAGGAGCACGACACACCTCAGTGGCATGCCCCAGGCTTGCGCACCTGGCACACTGGAGCGGCCGGGGACGGCAGGGGCAGACCGCAAGCCTGCGCTTGAATATGGTGATGAACGCCGGTGGTGTCGGCGCCGCAAAACGGAGAGCTAGTGTGCTGCCCGACAGAGACGCCGACACCATCGGCACCGTTGACTCCGCCGCCGCTAGCAGCTCCTCCGCCGTCCTGCGCCCGTCCACACAGAAGACCAGGCCGGAGCTTTGGTTCCGAGGAGGAGGCTCCTTGGCGCAGACCGGCACGCGGCGGATGACGGCTGTGGCTAGCAGGGCCTGGAGATAATCGCTGCTCCCCGCGTCCACTGCCACCGCATTCCGCCGCATGTTTACCCGGACGGCGAGGACGCCCGGGCGGGATCCGATTTCCTCGGCCAACTCCCAGCCCTGTTCCCTGGTGAAGGCGGTGCCCCGGTTCGCCGGCCGAAACAGCACCGTGCCCACCAGGCTGGACGGGACCTCCACGGCAGCCGCGACTCGCTCCAGGGCAGCTCTCTGGCGCCGCTGCGCCTTGGTAGTGATGGCGCGCCACGGGACCAGGCTGTCCCCAGCATCAGCGTCGCCGCTGTCTGCGGCGCATTGCTGCGGCGCGCCGCGGAGTTGGGCGCGCTCGCTGCCAGCAGACGAAGCCCCAGCCGCAGCCTTGTCTCGTGCGGCGGGATTTGGTGAGGTCGCACCCGGTTTTCTTCCGGACGCCGTCGCCCCAGCAGCAACAGCAGCAGCATCAGCAGAAGGCTGCAGGTGGGCTCCATGGGGCTCGTGCGGGGAAGGCCCTGCTCCTTCGAGTGTGGAGGGAGAGGGAACAGTGACGGTGGGGGGGCTTGGAGCTTCCCGCCTGGCCACCGCGATTGGTTTCCGAGTCGCTCTCCTCCTCGGACCCCGTTGAGCGTCGCCGTTTCCTGAGAACAGACTCGTCCATAGGGGTGCACATGATCTCCTCGGCTGCAGGTGTCCGCGGTGAGCCCGCAACAGCACCTTAAGGGGGAGAGGGCATGACAGCCGGTTCCCTAGGTGTAGCAATGGCGGCAGGAAGCGCAGGGGTGGCCAGAGGCGGGGAGGGAGCCGCCATGGAATTCTGCGTCTGGTGAGCGAG
The DNA here is from genome assembly GCF_052857255.1 of Amblyomma americanum. Lineage (NCBI taxonomy): Eukaryota > Metazoa > Arthropoda > Arachnida > Ixodida > Ixodidae > Amblyomma > Amblyomma americanum. The sequence goes on along the minus strand of NC_135498.1, from coordinate 127,477,872 downwards.
CGCCATGGTGTCCCTCAAGGCTAGAAAGCGTGGGTCCGCCGGCGACACGTCCAAGGTCCCGATAACGAACTCGAGGTTCTCCGAGGTGGTGATGAGCGCCGCCGTCAGGCACCTCACTGTGTGCCGCAGATCAGCGATCTCGGCCTGCATTCGCCGAATGGTGCTGGACTACCTAGGTCTGGATGGCGTTCCTCTCCGTGATCGTGAGCGTGAGCGGCCTGCACTGCGTTGCTCATTTTCACCGCCGAACACAGGCCTTCGCTCCTTCACGGTGTCTGTGGCCTCCATGGGGAGACCCCGCAGCGCCGCGAATCCCTAGGCCCAGCGTCCGAAGGAGCAGAGAGCTAAAAAAAAATGTCCGCTCGCTTCGAGCGCCCGCCGAAGAAAATACTTTCAATATCCCAAGGTGGTCGAAATTATTCCGCAGCCCTCCAGGACTGCACCTCTGATTCTTCTTTCTTCTTTCACTCCCTACTTTAATCTTCCCTTACGGCGCAGTTAGGTGTCCGCCGATACATGAGACTGATACTGCGCCATTTCCTTTCCCCAAAAACCAATTATTAATATTAAACATAGGATGATTACGGAAAGAAAACGGTGCAAAAATTGTCTAATCTAGGCGGACACTCCAACCGTACCATAAAAGAAAGGAGGAAAGCTGTAGTAAAATAAAGAGTTGCCCTAGTGGAGGGCTCCTGAATAATTTAGATGACCTGTGGATCTTTAATGGCACAAACACGGGCGCCATGTCTTTCCTATAAACTATCATTTTCATTATACTACAAGAACACGGAAAAACTGAAAACCAAAATTATTCCACAAAAACGCAGCCGCCGCTGTCGGTTTAGAACCCGGCGACTCCGGATCAGTAGCCGAGCGGAGTTAATAATATAATAATAATTGGCTATTGGGGAAAGGAAATGGTGCAGTATCTGTATCATATATCGTTGGACGCCTGAACCGCGCCGTATGGGAAGGGATAAGCGAGGGAATGAAAGAAGAAAGGAAGAAATAGGTGCCGTAGTGGTGGGCTTCGGAATAATTTCGACCACCTGGGGATCTTTAACGTGCACTGACATCGCACAGCACACGGTCGCCTTAGCGTTTTTCCTCCATAAAGAGCCAATTTAATAATAATAATAATTGGTTTTTGGGGAAAGGAAATGGCGCAGTATCTGTCTCATATATCTTTGGACACCTGAACCGCGCCGTAAGGGCAGGGATAAAGGAGGGAGTGAAAGAAGAAAGGAAGAATAGGTGGCGTAGTGGAGGGCTCCGGAATAATTTCGACCACCTGGGGATCTTTAACGTGCACTGACATCGCACAGCACACGGGCGCCTTAGCGCTTTTCCTCCATAAAAACGCAGCCGCCGCGGTCGGGTTCGAACCCGGGAACTCCGGATCAGTAGTCGGGAGCCCTAACCACTGAGCCACCGCGGCGGGGCAGCCAATTTAATATTTACATTTTTGAAGAAAGGAAATGACGCAGTAACTTCCTCACATGTCTGAGTTAGACACCCGAACTGCGCTGTAAAGGAAGGGATAAAGGAGGAACTAAGAAAGAAGGAGGCGCCGTAGTGGTGGGCTCCGGAATAATTTCGACCCGTGTGCGTTTTAATTCCACCAACATGAACTAATCACGCGCACAAATGGACACATTTCTTATTGTGTAAACAGTTTGAATATATTACTTACCCTGTCCCCTCATCTCTTTCTCTTCATTTCTCCATTCTGCCTGCTATCCTTTATTTCCGCTGCCCCAGCTCAGGTGCTTCAGTATCGATGGTAGATGCTGGGGCTAGCAAAAATCTTTACCTCCCTTTTTGCAATTATTTTAATACAAACCATTACCTCCACCACCACCACCATCACCATCTGGGGGTCTATAATGTTCACTGATCGCACAGCACACTGGCGCGTTTTCGGTTCGGCTCTATCGAAACGCTCACTGAACTGGCTGGATTTATCGCGTGTACTCTGGCGCAGCAGTCGAGTGCCCTTATCACTGAAGGGCCGAAGCTTCGTGGACTAGGTGTACTGTGAAATTCTTCGCCACCATCGCCTCATATTCACATTGTAAAAACATTGTAGGACGCGTAAGCTTCGCCTTTAAGAGTTGAACGCGACAGCGTGTCGCAGCACTGCCAGGGAGTCCACGGAACGCAATCACCCGTTCGGCGCGACGCCTTGCCCGTTAGACAAACCGCTCTGCTACATATGGTGAAACGGACGCGCGGAACGGACGCGCAGAGCGGAAAACCGCGTAGATCCGCTGCCAGAAGCCTTACTGAAACGCGCGGGACTCAAGTTGCAGTCTTAGTTCGTCGGCACATCGTTCTCGTGTGGAAACACTAGAACATCTGCTCCTTCGCTGCTCCGCGTTCGCCGATGCTCGTCGCGATATGCTCGCGGCCTATAGGGCGCAGGGCATACTACCAGACTCCATCAAGACGCTATTGTGGCCGCAGGGCAGTGCGCGCACTCGTGAGCGAACTTTGGTGAGCCTCTGTGCATTCCTCGAACACACGGGCTTGACGTCCCGTCTGTTCTCCGTCAGGTAGTTACACGCAGTGACCGAACGCTCCGCGAGTTCTACCTTGAACGATTAATAACTGGACGCCCCACTCCAGTTGTAACCTACACAGTGCTGTGCGCGTGTGTGATTTAATTCCTCTAAACTGAACTAATCACGCGCACAACCTGGACACATTTCTTGTGTAAATAGTTTGTACATATTACTTCTCCCCCTGTCCTCTATTCCTGTCCCCTCACCTCTTTCATTTCATTTCTCCATTCTGCCTGCTGTCCTTTATTTCCGCTGCCCCAGCTCAGGTGCTTCAGTATTGATGGCAGATGCCGGGGCTAGCAAAAATCTTTTCCTTCCTTTTTACCATTATTTTTAATAAAACCACTACCACCACCACATCGTTCTCGACAAACCCGATGCCACGAACGCCAGCATAGCTTCCGCGCTGAACGAACGGGCAGCAAGCCACGAGCTTCGTGGTGAACTCGCTTCGGATGTGCGCTGCGTTGTTAGCCGCTCATCGCGTGATTCCTGCGTGCTCGCAAGGCCCCACTGCGCCCAAACTAGAGATATGTCAGACGCGTCACTTCCTATCCTTCAAAATCAATTTTCATTTCGTTTTCCTTCCCTTCCGGCACGGTCCAGATTGTACACGGAAATATGTAACAGGCGTCCCTTCCTTAACTTGCAATGCCGTCGCTCTATATGTTGGGGCAATGGCGTACATTGCGAGGAGGAGGAGAAGGAGGAATTTTTCGCTCACGGCCGACACTGGCTTTTCAGTGGCGCGAGCTCCTTAACGCTGTCGGGTTGACATTGTGTCTGCCTCTGACATCCTCACATTAACTTTCTGACCATTAGACATGTGGATTGGTGCTTAATACCAGTTGAATTAAGGAGCAATAAACATATAGCGAAAATCGTCAACCGCTACATGAGTGAAATAATCCTGAGCTCATCATGCGAAGGTTGCATTCATTCCATAAAACCTGCATGCTTGGAAATATGTGAACCCGAACGTCTAGAATGCACAGAGCGAAGCTAGGTGGTTCGCCAGGAATGAAAATAAAATTTCTTTAATTGCAAATTTTTCTGCCGAGCCCAAGATGCGAGATGCAATCTGCCCTTGCGTGGCTTGTGTTCATCCAACAAAAATGGCTCAAAACTTAATTCCTTTATGCACGGCAAATTCAATGGTTTCGTGTCTGTATTCAGCTATTTGGAGTGTTACTCAGCCGAGGCTGGCGGTTAGGCGATTCAAGAAATTACAGATAAGACAATACACCTCATTCACTCTTCAGGCTTCAGAGGTCAGTCTGATTTGGCCACGTTAAGAATGCGATAAGAAAAAAATGCGTTTTTCTTGCCGGACTTTCAGCCGAGCAGAAGCACTGAACAAAGTGCAGACAACGGAAATAAGGATGCACAAGGCACACGAAATGAAATTTTCGTGAACATTCCGAGCGATAACTTCTCATGGACGTCCGGCGTGAGTGGCGCGGGCAGCTTTCGAGGAGCTGCCGAAGGTGTCCAATCATTATCCGAGCGTTTAACTATAGGCAAATGTTCGAATTATTCCACATGTGAATCAAATCATTCTTTAACCGGGTTGTGGTTCAACTCAACTCAAGGAGTAAATCATGCCGAATCGTAAAACAATTCCGACAAAGACGAAGGTACGAACACCATTCCATCTGTAATAATGCTCTGGGTTTTGGCGCTGGCAGTCATCATCATCAGTTTTTTTGTTAAAAAATTCACTGCAACGCCTCTCGTGCATTAAGCACCGCGAAATTAGCGCTGAGTGCTAAAACCTCTACAGGTAATAAAAGAGTTCAAGATGAATTTCCCGTGCCACAGACAGCGGGATAAGCTGAGCAAAAAAATTTATCGATACCAGAGGAGCACAGCTTGCATCAGCAAACATGCCATGATCATGCAAGGTGTTCCCTAAGGTAATCGTTGAAACGTTTGACGAATCTTAGACTTTCGTTGACCAACGAAGGTGGCTGGCCTTCCTAACGGCGAGTGGCTGTGGCCCATATTTACACCTTGAACCAGGTGAAAAAGATATACGCGAAATATAAGCAACCGTGATATTGTCCTGCGTATATTAGGAGAAAAAGTTTCGCTTATTTGAATCTACTACAGTTCAGTGGTCCATGTCTTTCCAGTGTTTACAAGATAAATATGCAAAGCTGCTGAAAAATGCAACTATAGCAGCCGTATATGTACAATATACATCCGTAAGGAAAGTGATAATATCCAATTCGGAAAGGACGTCGGTCCAGGGCAACAATATCCATTCAGTACTATTCACTATTCAGGACCGTGGACTGAGAACAGTTAGCGGTAAAAGCTGATCGGCAATACCCTGGCAATTCGCGACTCGCTGGTCACACTGCTTTGATAAGTACCTTAGGAGAGTAATAGCAAAGCAAAATCGAGTGCCTAGACATGCAAAGTATAAAGATGCCCCTTCAAAATATTTAAAAGATGTATAAAGTTTTAACAGCGTTAGCTCTTATTCATGACGTTTCTCGATTTCGTGGGGTCTGCTACCACCTCCATTCAGCGTGAAACCGAGGAATTAATTGACTATGGCGGAAACCCATTGTAAAAGGATATAGCAACCCAGTTGGTGATTGATTGATGACGTCGTTAGTATATCAAATAGGTGAATGATTGGTGGGGTCACTGATTTTGTGACGTCCAAATTAGCTAGTAACGGGACTATGATTACTCGGTTATACTAAGTTATAATAAGGCCATCCTAACACAAATTAGATATTTGGACTCGACTAGAATAGTAGAACTCGTTAGACACCAAACTTAACTAATGGAGTTAATATTTAGTTTTAGTTAAGCTTAAATTCATTGCTTATAACTATTTACCCGATGACGTCATAACCTCACTAATGGCATTCCGTGACGGGCTCGATGAGTACAACGTATAAGACACCAGTATCGCCTAATTAGGCTAATACTTATTTTTGGACAGGCTTAAAATTGCGGCCGTGACGTCAGCACTTGGTAGCTACAATTTCGTACCTCATGGCGAATTGTGGTGACAGGGGCACCTTTCGTCGCACAATTTTGGAATGCGCCATTCCCCGGGCGCCGGCTTAAACATCAACAGTACAGAAGCCTTGCAAGTTTCGCTGTTGAGCGAAGACCTCGGCATCCAGCAGCAAGCCACCCGCCTAGCGGCTGAGGCCGCAAAAAAGCAAGGCATCTTCACTTGTTTGCGGAGGATACCCTACCCGCGTCCCAGGTCTGCGTGCATGGACCGCGGATTTGGGGGTCCCTTCTGGTCGGACAACAATGTTTCCTTCATTCATTCATTCGTTGATTCATTCATTCATTGGGGGCACCTACCGCCTTGAGGTGAGAAAAAATGACCCTCCAAAAACTCGAAAAACTTTTTCGGCCCAAATTGGTCAAAAAACATCCGACCTCAAGGCGGAAGGCGCCCGCTCGCCGTGATGTATGGAAAAGTAGCCTAATCACGTGGTAATACATCGCATAGACAATAGATCGCGCTACCAAGCATCTAACGCTCCTTATTCCAACGTATTCCTGACGGTGGCGGCACATTTTTTTCACTCCTCTCGGAAGGATAGAGCATTTTACTTTTGTATGCGAAACATGAATGCATCTACCAAGGGAAGATAGACGCTCATTATGACGACGCAATGGAAATAACCAGGAAAATAAAATTTTTTAATTTTGTGTCGTGTTTTTACCAGCAACTCTCAGGTCATGAATAGCTGATTTCCAGTATCCTTCACGACGAAAGCATCAAACATTTTTATCTTTCCCGCGCTTAAAAATGAAGCCAAAACCTTGGCTGTACTTACGGGAAGCTTTGTAATTAGGTTGCGGGCAGCACAGTGGACTATAGCAATCCACATGATAGATGCACATTACGACACAGGAATAGAGGAGAATTGGCCAGTGAACACACTCGACTACATCTTAGCGTATTTGAAATCAAGAACAAACGGCCATTGCGAACACATGTGATGTGAAGGCAGATAAGCGATGGTCATAAGTGGTAGGATCGTGGGAGGAAGCAAGCGAAATAGGCGGCAGAATATCAGATTGGCAGATGAGATTAAGTAGTTTCCGGAGATAAGGTGGCCGAACCTGTCAAAGGACATGACTTGTTTCGGGTATATGGGAGAAGCCATTGTCCTGAACCGGGATTAGTCAGGCTGATTTACATGAGGGTGACGATTAGAAAAATAATATACAGCACCCGGCCTCAAAGGGGACTCAACGAGAAGCTTGTGCCATTCACGAAAACTGCAAAGGTTAGAAGGCCTGTTAGAATGCATTCGGTGTCACAACATGCAATAATTGCCACATTTTAAAAATACAACAGCTCAAAATGACGTTGGCTACACTTCCATGCTCTTCTCTTACAAATCCGTCTCCGGCGAAGGACGAGTAGTCATCTGCATATGTGAACTGCTAAATAACGAAATAGTCTTGGAATATCTTACCGATTCGATATACACAACCATGAATTAAACAAAGGGACATTAGCGTAAGCCTCCAATAACTTTACGGAATAACGTTCACTGTTGTCAAACATTGAAAAAATGACGAATTATAAACCTCCATCTTTCGGCAATATCGAATATACAGGTTGTCCCACTTAACTTGAGCCAAGGTCTTAAAAATGAAAGCAACTTTGGACGCCAATAGAACCGAGTGCATAATAATGGCACTAGCCTAGAGTCACTCAGGCTTTTTTGAAGCGAAAAAACTTCACTACGCTTGTCAAAACCGCGCTTCGCACGAGCCGGCGTATGTAGGAGCACGAGTGACTTCACGCACACCGCATTTTTCTCTCTCTTGCTCCGTAGTCACTACTGCGCATGCGCCACTAGTAGCACCGAGCCACAGGTGTTCCGCCGCTGCGCAGCGCCGCGCCTTTCCTCAACATCCAACTTTCCATTTTCAGTTCTCACTTTCTTCTTTCCCTCCCTCCTTTATTCCTTCCTTTACGCCGCGGTTCGGGTGTCAACCGAGATATGTGAGACGGTTACTGTGCCATCTCCTTTCCTGAAAAACCAAACTAAAAAAAGTGAGCCGACGGCCTTCATAGAGTGCATTGGCGTTGAACCCTTTGCAAAGGTCGTTAATTTTCAGGAAAGGAAAGGCGCACAACTGGCTCTGTGGGTCATTGGAGTCCTCAATCTCGCATTTGTGTGCGTGGTGTTGGTGTCCAACTGCAAAAGCCTGCTTTGACTGCGTTCCGCACACTGGATAGGCAGCGGGCCTTCCCTGCTACCCTTGGAAGTGGCATGCAGTTAATGGTTGATCTCGAGAGATTTATCACCAAATGAACACTGCGGCCTAGCTGGTGCTGCAGTGCCGCATGTCAGCCACAACGCTGTCAGCGCTAATGCATTCAGGCCACATCGCTGTCTCACCACCGCCACATGTTTCGAAGCACGAATGAGGGCTCCTCAAATCCTTGGAGCCAGTTTTGCGCCCTTGCTTTGCTCAAAAGCCATCGCCATCTAGGACGTTGCCAACGCCAACGCATATGAACACAGTGAACGCCGGCATCTTTCGCTTTTATATCCTGGATGAGCTAAGCTAATCTATATTAATATTATTATTTTCCATAAGCTATTTAATTAGCTTCGTTTAATTCATCAACTCTAAGTATTCGCTGCCGATCCCAAGTGTGATAAGCAAAGTTGTAGAGCACCTTCAAAATTACATCTAAATTGTTTCACGATATATCTACACGATATGTCTCACGTGGTCTTTTTTCCGCGTTCCAAAGAGAGACCACGAAATATGAAAGATACCACGTGACAAGGCTCTTTCGCTGAAGTATGAATTGTGCACAAACTTACACAAATCACATTTGGAGAGAGCAACGGACGCCACAACGGCCAGCATAACGGTCCGCTATGGTTGCCGCCTCCTGCAGGTTGACCTCACTGTCTCCAAGGGAGCCCTGCTTGTCCCACATCGTGATGTCATCACCATACACAGCATGCTGCACACTGGCGACAGCGCCCATCTGGGCCGGTAGGTGCACCATAGCCAAATAGAATAACAGGTAAGAGAGCACCGAGCCCTGTGGTCTACCCCTGGCTCCTAAATGAAAAGGACCATGTTCGTTATCCTGGATTCGAATGTAAGATTGTCTGTGGGTCAGAGCCCCGCCGCGGTGGCTCAGTGGTTAGGGCGCTCGACTACTGATCCGGAGTTCCCGGATTCGAACCCGACCGCGGCGGCTGCGTTTTTATGGAGGAAAAACGCTAAGGCGCCCGTGTGCTGTGCGATGTCAGTGCACGTTAAAGATCCCCAGGTGGTCGAAATTATTCCGGAGCCCTCCACTACGGCACCTCTCTCTTCCTTTCTTCTTTCACTCCCTCCTTTACCCTTCCCTTATGGCGCGGTTAAAGTTTCCAACGATATATGAGACAGATACTGCGCCATTTCCTTCCCCCCAAAACCAATTATTATTATTATCTGTGGGTCAGAAATTGCTGCATGTATTCAAATTGTTTTTTGCGAGGGGCCAGGAAGTGGAACATGTCGGTGGACACCTGAACCGTGCCGTAAGTAAAGAGATAAAGAAGGGAGTGACAGAAGAAGGGAAGAAAGAGGTGCCGTAGTTAAAGGCTCCGGACTAATTTCGAGCACCGTGCACTGACATCGCACAGCAAACGGGCACTTAAGCGTTTCGCCCCCATCAAAACGCTTCCGCCCCCGTCGGGTTCGAACCCGGGGAACTCCGGATCAGTAGCCGAGCGCCCTAACTACTGAGCCAGCGCGCCGCAGTTAGTTTGAAAGAGGTGGGTGAGAATGATATTGTGGGTAATTTTGTCGAATGCTCCCTTCAAATCCAAGCCGACTAGGAACTTCTCATTGAGGGGGTATCTGACGGTGTCGAGGACAGCCCGACTGAGTTGTAGCACGACATCCTGTACAGTTCTGTGTGAGGAAACCCGAACATGGTGTATGCAAAAAGGTGTGGGGATTGCATGAACTCGGACAACCTTCCGGATACCATCGTCTTCATGAGTTTGCCCACACAGGAGATGGGACGGAGCTTGTCAGTGTTGATGGCCTTCTGCTGCGCTGTTTCCATGCAAAGGATGCAGCAACTAACCCGGCTTACTCCTTTGTTTCGTTTAAGAATGAAGGTGATCTGGTCGGTCTTCCAATCGATGGATAGTGGCACTTCCTTAAGCCAGACTCAATTTATGTAATCCAAAAGGATAGGTATGGTCTATCCAGTGTGCGGAACGCAAGAAAAGCAGGTTAATACAGTTGTACACCAACGCCACGTATGTACTTGAAAGCGAGATTGAGGTCTCCACTGACCCAGGGAGCCATAATATAATAATAATAATAATTGGTTTTGGGGGGGGGGGAGGAAATGGCGCAGTATCTGTCTCATATATCATTGAACACCTGAAACGCGCCGTTAGGGAAGGGATAAAAGAGGGAGTGAAAGAAGAACGGAAGAGAGAGGTGCCGTAGTGGAGGGCTCCGGAATAATTTCGACCACCTGGGGATCTTTAACGTGCACTGACATCGCACAGCACACGGGCGCCTTACCGTTTTTCCTCCATAAAAACGCATCCGCCGCGGTCGGGTTCGTACCCGGGAACTCTAGATCAGTAGTCGAGCGCTCTAACCACTGAGCCACCGCGGCGGGGCATGGAGCCATTTCCCTTCAACAATCAAGTGAGCAGAGGGAGCCAGTTTTGCGCCTTTCCATTGGTGAAAATGAACGGCCCCTTGAACGCTGTCAACTCCAATGAACGCCGGCGGCTCACTTGTTTTGTTTGGTGACTGAGGAAAGGAAATGGTGCATTAACTGGCTCAAAAATCTTGGCGGCCACTCGAAACGCACCGAGAAGGAAAGGATAGGAGAGAGGGAAAGGTTTAGTTTGGTTTATAGGGGTTTAACGCCCCGAAAGCGACTCTGGTTGTGAGAGACTCCGTAGTTAAAGGCTCCAGAAATTTAGACCACCTGGCATTCTTTAACGTGCACTGACATCGCACAGAACACAGGCCATTAGAATTTCGCCTCCTCAGAAATTCGACCGCCGCGGCCGGGAAATAACCCGCGTCTTTAGGTCCAGCAGCCGAGCACCATAACCACTCGGCCACCGCAGCGGCTAGGAGAGAAGGAAAGAACAAAGGCAGAAAGAGGACTGAAAACTGGATTTCGAGGAAAGGTGCTGCGCGGCACAGCAGGGGCACACTTGTGGCTCGGTGCAACTAGTGGCGAATGCTCAGTACACTAGTCACACTTAATTTCGCCGCTGGCTATCCAAGTGTAGCTTTTGCACAAAACTTTATTTGCACACGTGCAATTTAAACAGCGACGCGATTATGAACATGAACAGCGGATTAGCATAAAAATTCAGGAGGCCACTTTGCTGACCTAAAGTGCGGTTAGGCGAGAGCCTTTGGCGCGTTGTTGCTGCTTCTGTCGTTGATGAGTGGTTAAGATGTTAAGTACCCAATTGTTTGTAATAATAATTGGTTTTTGGGGAAAGGATATGGCGCAGTATCTGTCTCATATATCGTTGGACACCTGAACCGCGCCGTTAGGGAAGGGACAGGGGATGGAGTGAAAGAAGAAGCGAAGAAGGAGGGGCCGTAGTGGAGGGCTCCGGAATAATTTCGACCACCTGGGGATCTTTAACGTGCACTGACATCGCACAGCACACGGGCGCCTTAGCGTTTTTCCTCCATAAAAACGCAGCCACCGCGGTCGCGTTCGAACCCGGGAACTCCGGATCAGTAGTCGAGCGCCCTAACCACTGAGCCACCGCGGCAGGTACGGTGGTTTTGCTGTCGCTAATTTTAACCTTGGCATCCGTTCCTACACAAGTGAGCGCTATCGCAACTTACTCCGCAGTCTCTATGTTGCGGCCTTGGATGGTCTGGTCGTTTCACGTGCTACCATAGCTTAGGGATAACGATCAGTGCACTGTGGGGCGAGATGGACCCTCGACCACACAATTCGGGCGTACCCACAGGGGTGGGACAAAATACAGTAAATAGAGAAGCCTTGGAGACCTTGCTTAAAAATAATAATTGGTTTTTGTTGGAAAATAAAATGGCGCAGTATCTGTTTCATATATCGCTTGACACCTGAACCACGCCGTAAGGGAAAGGATACATGAGCGAGTGAAAGAAGAAAGGAAGAAAGAGGTGCCGTAGTGGAGGGCTCTGGAATAATTTTGACCACCTGGGGATCTTTAACGTGCACTCACATCGCACAGCACACGGGCCCCTTAAGGTTTTGCCTCCACAAAAACGCAGCCGCCGCGGTCGGGTCCGAACCCGGGAACTCCGGATCAGTAGTCGACCGGCCTAACCCCTGAGCCACCGCGGCGGGTGCATCCTCCAAAACGACGACGACGGTTTTGGCAACAGATACACCCGGTGACAAGGAGCACTCGCCAGATTGGTGAGAGCTCCTATAGATCCCATTCCCGTAGGGCAAGGAAGACACCACGCCTTCTGCGGTGTCTGTCGTTTTTGTGACTGAAGGAATATTATAAACGAAAGTACTGGCCTTACGGGTTCTCACACATGTGGTTTGGGGGAGAGGGGGGTTGTCTAGGCGGTGAGCTCTGGCCTTAATTCAGCAAGAGCGAATTACGTGGTTCGTCACGTGGCGCAAATTCTAAGAGCGAGCGGTCTGAACCGCGGTCAGCGCAGCTACGGAACGAGCGGTACTAGTGCGACATGTGGCGTGTTATGACGTCTCAGCCGCACGTGCTGCGAGCCAGAGGTCAAATCCATGCGTCATTTGACATCAAGCTGTGCATTTGAAAAGTGGAGCTTTTCGCTCCAAAAAGTTAGCTGTGGTTCAACCCGGCTTAGCCTAGCAAGACAGGTGAAAGCTCAGTGAAGTAATCACACGAAGGTAAGCACACGCCACACGTTTTTATATAGCGAATGGAGCGTCACGCGATTTCCGCAGTTGCGAGGGGAGCGAATGCCGTCGGCTCAACGCGCGCAGCTGCGGCAAGGCGTGGATAGTCGCGTGGCATAACGTCCCAATGAGCATCTTAAGGCGGAAGCCTTTCTTGGCTCATGAGTGGCGTGGACGAAACTTGTAGCCGAAAGTTGTCCGCACGAACTATCAATCATAAGTTCTGTGGAAATTAAAACAAAAAGGTAAAAGTTGATTAAGCCGCAGTTCTCAAGCAACGCCTAATTAAGTAATGAAAAATACTAGGAATTGGAAAATAAGACGAAAAGTTGAAATAAATAAAAATAAAACAAAAAATGAAAAGAAAATAGAAATAAGAAGTGAACGAAAATAAAACCAGTAAAAAATTACAGGAAAAAGAGATGAAAATTTAAAGTGGAATGAGGACAGGGAAAGGCTGTCGCATTTGCGCTCTTAGGCAGACTTAATTTTCTTGTGGGAGAGTTACGGGCGCCTGAGGCAACAAGCGACTGCGCCCTTTTTCCGCACTTCAGGGGAAAATAAGCATTGCTCCATTCTGTTTGGGGAAGCATCCATGAGAGCAATGGCGTGCTTTCTTTCGCATGTCAGGATGAAACAAGCGGTTTATGTTATTTACCCGTATGAGAAACGAGGACCATCCCCGCAGATGTTAGGCGCTTTCAACTTAACTCGTACCGTGCTGTATACCATTACCCGAGTATCGTGAGTCCGCGCGTCGCCAGTGCGCATGCGCAGATCACTTGTAGGGTGCCAGATGGCGCCAGTTAACCTGGAGCTGCGTGCGCTCCTGCCACCGCATCGGGACCAATCGGGACGAATCAATGGTGCCCAATATTTTGCGAGTTCGACTATTGCTGGAGCCGCTGCGGAGACGTCGAGTACCCTTATTGCGCCCATAGCGCGATGAGGACAAAATGCCTAGGATTTGTCTATCTAGTTTGCGTTTGCTGAAGTGGTTCTTAAAAGGACTCTCTATAGGGCAGACTTTCTGCCACATATACCTGAACAACCAGGCGGTATAGATAGCAACAGATGTGTTGGGCGGACCACGAAAGACAGGATTTCGCCTTCTCTCGGCCGCGGTGACTTAAATGTTGCCAAGAAACTCCGATTGAGCCTCAAAGGTAACTGCGCAATCTAGAGCAATGAAACTCTTTCAACGTAGCTGCACTCATTCTAGATAAAACTAGCCATTTCTCGCAGCAGGAAATGTTAAAGCCGCACACCGGTCGCTTTGAGCAAGAACAAAGATTAACAGCCTTCGCAGCGTTGTCTGTAGTGGCGAAGATTCGATCACATACTTATCAACGAAAAAGATGCCGGCAGGAAAATTCGCCACGGACACCTAAGACTGGTTACGAGTATGGATTACAAAAAGCTCTATAGCCCCACGAGTGAAGCATTTGAACGTTTTAGTGCAGAGGGTCCGCGGGGGGACCAAGCACCTTCGTGTCCTAAACTCCCCTGAGTCCATTAAAGTTTTCACCACCACCACCTACCTGAGCCTCCTGTTCGCGCCTCTGCCGCATTGCTTCCGCTTTACGTTTCCGCAACTCGACGTTGGCCGCACGCTTCTGTCGCTTCATGTCCGCTTCTCGTTGCGTACTTCAACGCATCTTCAACCGGTTGAGACTAGCTTCCCGAGCTCTTACCGTAGCGGTGATCGTCGATGTTGCAGCCCGCCTCTGCAGCTGCTGTCGTACAGGATTTATCGGCTCTCGTGCCTTGGAACCGGTAGAGCACACTTTTGTGGGCGCACACTTCTCCCAGTTCACGTAGACGCGGTCGCCTCGCACTCCACGAACATTGATGTCGTCGCAGTTCTATGACACTGCATCCAGTGTTTTTAGGCGTTACCGAAAAAATTTCTAAATACGTTACTCTTTACGCCAAAAAAAGGAAACGCGTTCCTTCCCTACCTTAGCTACAGTGAGTGAAAGACTTTTATTGAACATTTGCGTAGTTCGGCGGCAGCAGGATCCGCGTCGTCTTCATATCAGGCGATCCCGGATCCCGTCTTCGCAAGGTCGGGCCCTCATTCCAGGGCTCCGCTGAGCCGCGCTGCCTCGTAAGCGTGCTGCACCAGGGTCCTTTGGACCGTGAGCTCGCTGCTGACGAGCCGGCTCTCCCATTGCTCCACACTTCTGTGTTTGTGTTGGTGGAATTGTATGTTTCGCTCACACTCCCATGTGACGTGGTACAGCGTTGGTACCGCCTCGCACCTCAGGCATGTGGCTCTGTATTGTGTCGGAAACATCTTGTTTAGTATGTGTAAATTTGGAAAAATACCCGTCTGCAGTCTGCGCCACCCGGTAGCCTCTTCCTTTGTTAGTGCCTTGTGTGGCGGAGGATATTTATACCTTAAGCCCCTGTATAGGGCCAGGTGCTCTGCATAGCCCCCGTCGCAGGCTCGGGTGCAAAAGTCGTCCGGTAATCCCGCTCGGAAACTCATGGCTCGAGCATGGCCGTCCACTCTTTCATTTCCCTTAATACCTGCATGTCCGGGTATCCAAACCAGGCTGTGTATGTGTTTTGTGTCTGAGACACGCGCTTTTCTGAGTATGTTCATGGCTGCGGCACCTATCCTTCCCCTAGTGTAGTTCCTACATGCCTCTTTCGAGTCTGTAAGTATGTTTAGAGATTTGGTTCCCTGGGAGCCGCAAGCGACCGCTAGAGCTACGGCAACCTCCTCGGCTTCTGTTGCGTCCGCAGCCTCTGCCGCTGCACAGGTGATCAGTCCTCCCTGGTGGTCGACTACTACAGCCGCGGCCGTGCGCTTCCTATCCATCAGGTACAGCGCCGCGTCCGTGAAGACTGTGTTTTCCAGATTGGCTAAGCCTCGCTCGATATACTCGGCTCTTGCTTTCCGTCTTCCTTCGTGCAAGTTCGGATCCATGTTCCTGGGCAGGGGTGCGACCCCAATGGCTTTTCTAATTCCATCCGGGACGTCCCTGTACCTGTCAAGGCGCTCTTGTGTTTCCACCCCTATTCTTTTCAGCAGTTCCCGGCCTGTTGGCGTGCCTCGGAGTCTCGTATACTGTGCCCTGATTTGGGCCTCCCTCAGCTCTTGGAAGGTGTTACTAATCCCTAGCTGGAGTAGTTTCTCGTTCGGTGTGTTCCTAGGTAGATGCAGGGCGGTCTTATATGCCTTCCTTAATATTACATCTATCTGTTCCATGTCGGCTTTGGTTGGTATCTGGTAGGGCAGTGAATAGGTGACTCGGCTGACTATCAGGCTTCTCACGAGTCTGAGAGTGTCTTCCTCTTTCATGCCGTATCGCCTATGCGAGACTCTGCTGATCATTCTGCCTACCTGCTCTGCTGCTTTACTTATTAGGCTGATGGTGTGGCTGCATTCCCTGCTTCTTTGCAGCCACATACCTAGCACCCTTATCATGTCTTTCTCTGGGATCCTCTGCCCTTCCAGGTATACTTCCAGCTCCGCTTTAGTGGGATGTCTTCCGACTCTCAGCAGCTCCGATTTCTCGGTTGAGCATCTGAGGCCTCTTTCTCTGGTGTACTTCTCCACGCACGCGGCTGCTTCCTGTAGTCTGTCCTCCTTCTCCCCCAGAGAGCCCTGGGTGACCCATACCGTGACATCGTCGGCATACATCGCGTGTTTTATCCCTGGTATCCTCTCGAGTTGCCGCGCAAGCCCGATCAACGTTGAATAATATCGGTGAGATGACCGATCGCTGGGGAGTGCCCTTGCATGGTGTGCCGAAAGGGTCGCTTCTAAGGTCTCCAAGCCCGACTGTCGCAGTTCTATCGCTTAAGAAGGCCCTGACATAATTATGGACTCTTCTTCCGCAGTTGGTTTTATTGATTCCCTCCATGATGGCGTTGTGGCTGACGTTGTCGAAGGCCCCCTTTATATCGATGACCATGGCCACGTTTTCCCCTGCTTTAGGCATTGTGGCTAGAACCTCCTCCTTAAGCTGTATTAGGATGTCTTGCGTGGACAGGTTCGCTGTAAAACCGTACATGCTATCCGGGTATAACCTTCCTCCTTCCAGATGTGTTTGAATCCTTTTGGTGATTATCCTCTCGTAGAGCTTACCTAGACATGATGTTAAGGAAATGGGTCTGAGGTTTTCGATCGATAGCTTTTTGCCTGGCTTTGGTATCATAACCACCATTGCGTGCTTCCACTCTGCCGGAACCGTGCCGGATTGCCAAAGCTTATTGAGGTACACCAATAGCTGGTCTATGGCGTTGTCGCTGAGATTCCTGATTAGTGAGTCGCTGATTTTGTCTTCTCCCGTTGCCGTGTTCTTTGTGGCCGCTCTTACCGCCTCGATTACCTCTTCCTTGGTGATAGGCCTGTCCATGTTTAGATTCTCTTCGCCTTTATACTCTTCCTTGTAGCTTTCTATCTGAGCTACAAAAAAATGCAACGCTTTACTTTTACCGTTTCTGAAAAAAAGTACCACTCGTTACTTTTTCATTGCTGCATGACCACAAATTTTAATCAGTGGGTCTTCGCTGCAAGAACTCACGATACAAATTTTATTAAGGTTATATTTCATATAAAACTTCTACCCAAAATAGCGATTTTACCCGAAATCGTGATTTAACAAGAATAATTTACACAAATGTGCCGGAACTCAGCTATGTTAATGTGGCCACAATAGTCCTGCAGAATTACATGTGATGGCTTCAGACACTGTGGCACATGGTGAAGCCATTTTCTGAACATTACATTAAACACAAAGTGATACCTCATCATCAATTCTAACTTTCCAAAGAAAACATCGCTGAACTCTCATCAAATATACAGTAATTCTGAACAATGTGATGTTACAAAATGCCAGGTATGCTTCCACTCTTTACAGATCAATGTGTGCAGTGGCTTGGGAAGGGAGGTAGGTGAAAGCAAGGGTGTGAATCGCGTTCGTGCACTTGTTTCGTGCTTTATGGGTATTCAGACTTCTTTCAGTTGGTTGCGTCGTCGAGGGCTGGTGTTTCTGGCATGCACGGGAGCCGCAACAAAAGCTGTCGAGAACACCTGTACATTTTGTTTATCTGCAACATCACTTTAGACACTCTGCGCTTTCTTTTTTAAAAAAAGGAGTAGGAGGGGGGGGGGGGTCGACAACTGGAATAAAAAGTAACTAGTAACGTGACGCCTCACCACTTCACGTTACCGAAAAATGTTAACGTAAGTATGTTACCCTTTACAGTTTCGAAATGGTGACAGATACGTTACTAAGTTTCCGAAAAAAATAAAGCGTTACAGGAAACGCGGTTACTTGAAAACCGTTACCGCCAACACTGACTGTATTGCACACACACCGTCGGCAGGGGAGTCTGAAGAGGCAGTGATGCGCGCAGATGCGAAATCTTTCGCAAAGATATGACTCCTGCTGCATGAGCACTGGCGCGACAAAGTCATGCAGCAAGTGGTCTGATGCTGGCACCTGCTGCCTGCGACGCCCCGCCGCCTTCCGCCATCTGAAGTACTATTTCGACTCCGACGCCTTCTCTGGTAATAGGCTCTCGCTCCGAACCTGCTCCAATCACTTCCGTCTCCACTTCTTGCCAGGTGTATAACATACCCCCCGGTTTGCCAAAACGCTACCGAAGAAGCGGCTGCCTCGCCGACACGGCACGCGGCTTTGGCACAAAGCCCGAGAAATGGATGATTTCTATCGTGCTGACGAACACACTACACTCTTGGACGCGGCAAGACAGGGTGCAACCTAAGTGGTCCGTGCAACCACACCGAGACCTACCCTTATCTCCGCCGCCGTGGTTTGCGCCTCATTCCCCGCCGCAGCAGAAGAGAAAGCGATAGCTCTGGCTATCGCTGACCGCCGTACGCACACAGTCCTCGGTGACTGAAAACGACCAATCCTAAACTACTCGGCAGGCTGCATCTTCATTGCTTGTGCATGCATCCTGCGCGGCTGCACTCCCGACCGCAAAATGGACCTAATCTGGGTACCCGCCCATGAGGGCAACTGTGGAAATGAAGGGACATATATCAAGTTGGGGAACCTAAAAATATTGACAAAATAATAAGCGCCTGCCTACAGCACTGACTCATAACAGGCTGGTAAGGAAGGGGCGGCCGACTTGCCCGAAGATTAACAATCCCGGCGGCCGCGCCATGGATCCTGGAGCCCTCGCTGACCTCTAGACTTGTGCAGACATCACCAATGTTCATAAAAAGACGTGACACCCTTTCCCACCTCTCAAAACCGGTCTCGACCGAACATAAGCCACCCTGCTCCGAATAAATCATACGCTCTTATTTCTCAGCCACTCAAGACTATCACTGATCACCACTCGGAATTACGACCCCACATGCCCAGAGTGCAACCACGGATCGTCCGCCACTCAGGCGCACGTCCTCTGGGGATGCGAAAATAACCCTCCCCCACGGGCCCTCCTGCCAGCTCCCTCTGCTGAATGCTCGGACCAACTCCACAACCAGCCAGATAAGACCACGCAACTTTCCCTCATTTCATGGGCCCAGTACGTCGGCCGAACCTGGAGGCCGCATTGGACACACCTGCCCTAGTTCGCGGCACCTGTGGGAAACAAAGTTGTCTCTTTCTCTATCTTTCTCTACTTCTTGCCATCTCCATGGCTCTTCGATCTTTTGAGCTCCGACGACAACTAGCACCTTTGAATCCATGCAACATATAAAGCTTTCGCCCTAAAATAAAGTGTTTAAGCCATTATAGATGCTTATATTAGCGCTCATAAAATGGCTTTCGACCAAGAACTTGCACTACTTCTCCTCGGGTTCGGCGTCGCACGGATATTGTCACTCCATCAAGACCAACTTCATAGTCCCAACGGCATAGCAGGCGAATCATTTTGTACGGCCCGCAGTAGCGGCGAAAAAGACTTCACTGAGTCCACCGTGACTAATGGATGTCCAAACTCAGACTCAGACAGCTGGCTTCTATTCTGCGTAGCGCCGACGAAGATTGTAATGTCAACGGTCGACACGCTACTCGTCTTGACTGCGCAACCAGGCATGACGTCGGGGTTCTTATGCGGGCTGCACGATATAAACATAACGGTGCTGAAATGTAGTCGGGTGTGCTCTAGCACACTCCCTTTATAAAAGGGAGGGCTGTAGAGGGCAGTTTAGTCAACATCCTGACTTCACCCGTTACAGGGCTAAGGCCTCTCACATGTCACTTCAATTACCCTTTCCTTTCCCAGCTGCGCCCACCCTGTACCTGAGAGCCTCATAGTCGCATGCTGCCGCCTAAATTTCTGCCACCCTTTATTACGCTTGCCTTCTCTTGGAATCCAATTCGTTACCCTCAAGGACCAGCGGTTATCTTGCCTTCGCAATAAATGCCCTGCCCATTTCTTCCTACTGGTTTCGACTAGGATGTCATTAACCCGCGTTTGTTCCCTCATCCACTCTGCCCGCTTCCGGTCTCTTAACGTTACATCTATATTTTTTCTTTCCATGGCTCAGTGCGTTGTCCTTAACTAAAGCTGAACCATTTCCATTAGCCTCCAGGTTTCTGCCCCGTAGGAGAGTACCGGTATGATACAGCTGTTGTACACTTTTCTCTTGAGCGATATTGGTCATCTGCTATTCAATCTGAGAGAACCTGGCATATGCGCTGCACCCCATTCTTACCCTTTTAGTTATTTCACTCTCATGATCCGGATCAGCTGTCACTACCTGCCCTTAGCAGATGTATTCCTTTACCACTTCCTCCACCTCGCTGCCAATTGTGAACTGCAGTTCCCTTGCTAGACTGTTGAACACTACTTTGCTTTTCTGCATTTAAATTTTTGGACCCATCGATCTGCTCTGCCTGTCTAAATCATTGATCATCATTGGCTGTTCACCTTCTGAGTGACTGCACGGCAACGTAATTAGCGAATCAAAGATTATTCAGGTATTTTCTATTAACTCTTATCCACAACTGTTCCCTATTCAGGCCTCGGAATACCAACTGTAAAGAGGCGGCGATTAGCATCGGCGAGATCATGTCTCCTTGCCTGACGCCCTTCCTTATTTGATTTTAATAGCTCACTTTATGAAGGACTGCGGTAGCTGTGCAGTTCCTGTATATATCTTCCAGTATTTTGACATAAGTCTTTTATACACCCTAATTACGCAATGCCTTAATGAGAGCTGAGTTTTTGCACTTTGACAAATGCTTTCCCGTAATCAATGAAAGATATATATAGGTGTTGGTTATATTCTATGCATTTCTCTATGCCCTTATTTATAGTGTGAATATGATCTATTGTTGAATGTCTTTTACGAAGGCCTGCCTGATTATTTTATTGATAAAAGTCTGAGGTTGTCCTCACTCTAATAGTGATTGCCTTAGTAAATACCTAGTAGGCAACGGACAATAAGCTGATCGGTCGATAATTTTTTTCAAGTCCTTGGCATCTCCTTTCTTATGAATTAAGATATTTGCATTCTTCTAAGCTTGTGGTACGGTCGAGGTCGTAAGGCATTGCGTATACAGGGTGGCTAGTTTTTGTAGCAGAATCTGCCCTCCGTTTTTCAAGAGATCTGATACTAGCCAGCTGCTTTTCCCTTTTGCACTGTTACTAATGCTTTCTTTACTTCCTTTTTGTTACTGGGGGGGGGGGGGGGGGGGCTCCGCAATGGTGTGCGCTACTGCCTTTATCGTTAACGCTCTGATTGCACTGGCTGCTGTACAGATTTGTGTAGAACTCTCCGGCTACTTTACGTATCTTATCCATATTGCTAATGACATTGCCCTCCTAGTCTCTTAACGCACACATCTGGTTTTTACCTATACCAAGTTTCCTAGGAAGCATACTCCCTTTCTTGCTCTCATATAGGCGTCTTCCTGCTTAGAATGGAGTGCAGGTAGGCGGCCAGGTCGAGGCGCTCCTCATTGGTGACGTCCTGCAAACTTGCGTCGAGCGTTGTCACCGCCTCCCTGCCATTTACGAGGCAAGGGTTCTACGGGGTTGCCTCCTTAACTGTGGTTTATAGGCGAAGGAAACGTAGAGAGAGATCGTCTCCAGTGATCTGTGTTCGGTTTCAACGGAGACAAAGTGCACTTATATGCCATTCTTTTCCAATTTGCCTCTTCGCGGTGCCATTGAGATGTCTACGAAAAGCGAGAGGCACAGCCGTCTAACTTTTGTATAGATTCAGCGTAAGTTGTCTCACAAAGTGGTTCTTGGTTTCGTCGAGCAGGTGCCGCAGCAGGTTCCACGTCTTCCCGCTATGCATCTGTCTGTCTGCCGCGTTGCAGATCTCGATCCACTGTTGTGTGCATAGCGCGCGGCAGTGCTCCTCGATCGCTCGGTTGGCCTCCGCCAGCTTCTTTCTGAGTCTGCGGCTGAGCCGTTGTTTCTTCCAGCGACTTAGTATCGACTGCTTGGCTTCGATGAGATGCGCTAGCCGGCTGTCTACTTTATACATCGCCGCGTCTGTTTCAATTTCTTTGGTCGCGTCGCGTACGCTCTTGGTGATTTCGCCGTCCACGACTCTATGTCTTCGATCTCGTCGTCAGCGTCTGTCTTCTTGCTTCTGGCGTATCGGAAGGCATCCCAGTCTATCCATCTGTGTGTTTTGATGCTGGTGTCGTTGTGTTCCGGTATGCTGATTTCCACGATGGTGCGGCCGCTGCCGAGGTCGGTTCCCGTGTTTCTCCAGGTGATGGCGCCCCGGCCGTCATTCTTGACGAACGTGAGGTCTGGAGTTGTGTCCCGGGACACAGAGTTACCGATTCTTGTCGGATGCGTGGGGTCCGTGATGAGGGTGAAGTCGAGTTTCATGGCGTCTTGGTACAGGTCACGGCCATTTGGTATGTACTTGTTCTAGCCCCAGACTGGGTTAATCGCGTTGAAGTCGCCGCAGACGATCAGCGTCGCACCAAAGTCACACCAAAGGGACAGTCGCATCAAAGGGATCAAGTCGCACCAAAGGGATAGACTCGCCAAGCTCATTCATCGGGCGGTCTCGGTACACGGCGCCGACGAAGTCACCAGGCGCATCAATGACAAATACCTGCCCACTACACCCACCGAACAACACGCGCCATACGGCGGCCTACCCAACGCGAAGCTCGATCGTGACATCGACGTCAAGGATGTCCGCGCGGCTCTGCACGACCTCAACAGCCGGTCAGCAGCTGGCCCGGACCTCGTCACGAGCAAGGCGCTCAAGAACCTCGACGACGGCTCGATTGAGAACCTCGCAAAATACTTCAAAAAGTGCTGGAGAGCGGCCGCGCTACCAAAGCAGTGCAAGACAGCCAAGACTATCCTGATACCAAAGCCGGGGAAGCCACCGGACACGGACAACCTCCGGCCCATCTCGCTCACGTCCTGCGTGGGCAAGGTGCTGGAACACGTACTGCTGAACAGGTGGCAAGACTACCTGGAACGAGAAGGGCTGTACCCGGCCACGGTGATCGGCTTCAGACAGCACCTAAGCACGCAGGACGCGATGCTGCAGCTCAAATACCAAATCATAGACGATGGCGGCAGCGCCCGCACAACAAGGCATTCCTGGGGCTCGACCTAAAGAGCGCCTTCGATAATGTGAAACACTCGGCGATTGTGTCCCAAGTCTCTAAGCTCAACATGGGCGAAAGATCCTACAACTACATCAAGGACTTCCTCACGGACAGGACCGCCGAGCTACGAGCAGGCGACCTACAAACGCAAGAGAAGAAGCTCGGGAGCACCGGCACACCGCAGGGATCGGTGATTTCGCCGATGCTGTTCAACCTAGTAGTCATCGGAGTGGCCGAGAAGCTCGCGAACATCGAAGACGTCATGCACACCATCTACGCGGACGATATCACACTGTGGGTGACCGGCGGCAGCGACGCCCACATCGAGGGCGCGCTGCAAGCCGCCGTCGACGCGATAGAAGACCAGCTGGAAGGCACCGGGCTGAGATGGTCGCCGAGCAAATCGGAGCTCCTCATACTCCCACCTACCAACAATGGCAGAGGCAAGACCAGACAACGCGAACGCGAAAAATGCAGAATCGTAACCAAACCCGGCAACGTGATCCCCGAGGTCAGCAAAATCAGGATCCTAGGCATGGTCATCGAAAAACATGGAATAAACGGCGAAACCATCGCCCGTCTCACGGCTAAAGCGGCCAACGCTATGCGACTCCTCAAAAGAGTCACTTCCCGGCAGGCTGGTATGAGAGAGGAGAGCCTAATCAGGCTCGTCCAATCCTTCATCATCAGCCACGTCGCGTACGTTGCAGCCTACCACCGATGGCTGCAACACGAACGCAACAAAATCAATGTAATCATCAGAAGAGCGTACAAGACGGCGCTAGGCCTGTTCGAGTCCACGAGCACGACCCGCCTCTTACAACTCGGGATGCACAACACGCTAGAATAGCCGAAGCGCAACGGACCTCTCAACTGGAGCGGCTGTCCACGACCAAAGCCGGGAGGAAGATACTGGACGACCTGGGAATAAGACACTCGAACGAGGCGGAGATGAAGCTCCCCGTCCCCGAAGAGGTTCGACGCTAGACCAGAATCGACCCCATACCCAAGAACATGAACCCCGAGTTTAACAAGGGAAGAAGAGCGGCGAGGGCCAAGGCTCTCATAGACCTGCACGCCAACGACGAGCACGCGCGGTACGTGAACGCGGCCGAATACCAACGGAACGCCTTCGCAGCGGTCGTCATAGAGGCGTCGACTGGCGCCACGAGGACGGCAGCGAGCGTGAGAAGCGTCGGAGCGGAACAAGCGGAGGAGGTGGCCATCGCCCTGGCCATCGCCGACGCAGGCTGCTACACGGTGCTGCGTGACTCGAGACAGGCGGTGCGAAACTTCGCCAAAGGCCTAGTCTGCAGGGAGGCCGAGCGCGTACTACGAGCGACCAAACTGCAAGAAAGAAGAGTAAGAATCAAGTGGTTTCCGGTGCACACGGGCGACGCGTCGGAACGCAGTGAGAACCACAATGAGACGGCACACGCAGCGGCGCGAGCGCTAACCAACCGTGCCCCGGCAACACACCGTCCGACGTGGTTCGGAGCCAAGCACCGCATGACGGACTACAGCGAAATCACGAAGGCCTACCGCCTGGCTCGCAGGACTCTCCCACCCCCGCACCCGAGGCTGAGTCGAGCGGAGGCGGTACTACTGAGACAGCTCCAGACCGGATCGCTACCGAGCCAACAGCTATGGGCCGTCCAGCAGGTCCTCGGGGCGCTGGAAAGGCAGGGACCAAGCGAGCCGGCAACGGCGAGCGGAGACCCGCGCCGAGTAACGGCAACCTCGTAGACGACGTAGGCCCTCGTCGGGGCGCGCGATCTCCCAACTGCAGGCACAAATAAAGTTTGTTCTAATCCAATCCAATCCCAAAGTGGATTTCAAGCAGAGCTAGTTGTTACTACTAGTCAGCAGCAGTAAGAAAATAAACGAAATATATTTACGCCTGTCCACCGCCATGAAATATGGCCGATATCAATTCTTGATCTTAGAAGGCATCTAGGCGCAGACTAACACCGCAATGCGCCTTAAAGCAAAAGCGTTAATGGTCCCGTTCGGAGGAAAACCCGGCATCGACGCGACTGGGAAATTCAATTTCGTGGAATGGGTGTAACGACGTACAAAAACGGGCTCGCTACAAAAAAAAAGCGGGTCGGCTTAGCTCAGATAAATATTGCTATGCAAGCGGAAGCACCGATTATATGTGAGGTC
This sequence comes from Amblyomma americanum, assembly GCF_052857255.1. Lineage (NCBI taxonomy): Eukaryota > Metazoa > Arthropoda > Arachnida > Ixodida > Ixodidae > Amblyomma > Amblyomma americanum. The sequence continues at coordinate 127,452,697 of NC_135498.1, read as the reverse complement.
ACTTTCTAAGGTTCTTGGGGCCGAAGCACAGTCTGACAGGCAGACGGACCGCGTGGGTAGTTGCGTGTTCCGCACTGCGAGAACTCGCTTCCAGAGTCTCACCAGTCTCCACCGCGGCTGCTAACAAGGCTCGTCGCTGTGTTCATTCGGCATCTTTCGTTCGCCGTCGAGCCAGGCGAAGCTCCCACCCTCCCATGCTTTCGGCTGGCCGTTTAGCGCGTTTACGCTCCCTATCGATTGCTCAATCCCTCGCACAGTTGGCAATGTCGACCGGGTGATTAGCCTCGGTCCGGAGTCTGCGAGTACCCACTCTCGAGGACGTCGGCTCCGGCTGACTTGCCTCGTTCATAGCGAGACGGTGGATAGGCAGCGCGCAGCCGCCGCGACGACGGCGGAGCGCGACTGCAGCTGCTGCGGGTCACAAGGTGCGTCCTTCGATCCCCCTTTTCAATGTCATTCGTACAGACACAGCGAAATCGGAGCCGCGTGGATAGTAAAGCCACGGCCGCTCAATGGCACCAAGTGCGTTGCAATTGAGCGGCCGTAGTAAAGCTTTCGCTTTGAAAGGGTGTGAGTCGGAAGTGAACCGGAGTCCCTTCGTTCGGGAGAGAGAGAGAGAAAACTTTATTGGGAATATAAATGGAGGAAGTATGAGAGGGCCCTGAAGGGACCCTCCCTTACAAACACTAGGTGGGCTCCTCGTTCAGGAGCCCATTGGCCTCCATGGCTGCTCGGGCTCGGACGACTAGGGCCTTTTGGCTCGTTAGGTCGGAGCAGTTGAGCAGGGCTGCCTCCCAGTCCTCCGGGGTGTTGTTGGGTTTGGGGTCTAGGTTCGGGGTTGACTGGCATGCCCACACCATGTGCTATATATCCGAGGACTTCTCACAGTGTGGGCATTTTCCCGTGCAAGCATTATCAAAGAATTCCAGAACTGCAGGGCACAGCAGAGTTTTCGTGAAGAGACGGAGGAGAATGTGTTCCTCCGTCTTAGTGAGGTCCTTGCATGGCTTGGAAAAGATTGAATGTTCAGATTGGTAAAGTTGTGTTATTTCCTTAAAGGTAAAGACGGGCTTGGGATCGGGATCCGCTGCGGTAGGCTTAGAAGGCGTTGTTACCCGGAGCGTGAGCGCGCGGGCGGAGGCATCTGCCATTTCATTGCCTTCGAGTCCTTGATGAGCGGGAGCCCATACTATCGTTCGGGAAGCGGGGGCCCCGGGATAGTCACTGTTTTGAAGAATGCGGTAAGCAAGGAAATGAATGTATACCTGTTCAATGTTTCTACAGGCCCCTGGGCGCTGCAAGCGTTCGTCACGAGCGGACGTGCGATTCATGGGCTCCGTTGACAATCTTCGATTGTGGCGGATTAGAATATTGGATCACCATATATTTATCATCCACGAGTTGCCTTCAACGCCTGACACGGCCTGGTACCACCAGTGAGCCTGTGAGTGCCACATTTTCGGCGCTACAGCCTGTCTACTTCTCGTCACCCCGTGAGGAGCGCTAACCCTAACGGCCAAGGGGTTGGGGTGCCTTATCGCCGCGGAGACGCCGGTGCGCCCGCGGATGCGCGGCATCGCGTTCGCGCAACGCGGGTCTAACGACGCTCGCCAGTGAGTGCTCCCGCTTCATCCAGGACTGCCACGACCACGATGAATTCTCTAAGAGGCTACGACCCGACGGAGATGGACTTCAGTCATGTACCAACATCCCAGCAGCAGCTGATGCCCCCGCAGGATCTCCCGAAGGACGACAACAGCCATGGCTGGAACATATGGTCCCGGCGCAACAACGACAGAGCGGCGCAAGCTAAATCCACACCTCCCAAGGAAGAGCAGGAGAAGAAAGAACGCCGAGAGCCTCCTGCACCGAGACCTCCGCGTCTACCGAGTCTCAAGAATTTTCCATACAAAGTCATCATCCGACCTAAAACCACGGTGGATCTGCAATCTGTGGCTCCACGCTCCTACGATCTCGAATTAGGGATCCAAGCAGCCCTCAACACCCCTCTACAAGAAAAGCCAACGCTGCGCGTTGTTAGCCAGCAGAACATTATAATGGTGTGTACTCACTGTGAGGAAGACGCGTTCCGTCTCGCCAAGCTTAATTGTCTGTACCTCGACGGCAAGAGTATAACGATCACCGCCTACGTTGCCTTGCCAGAGGATGTTTGCAGGGGTGTAATACATAATATCAAGCCTGAAGTGAGTAATGACTCTATCTTCCAAGACGTCTCCTCAGCCAGCCATACAATCCTGGCAGCGCGCCGACTGGGCAAGACTACGTCGGCAGTCATCGTCTTCGCCGGGCAGAAGGTTCCCTTCACGGTCAACAACGGGTGGTCAGAGCGCCGCTGCTACATCTACCGTAAAACGAGGGCTGCTTGTATCAACTGTGGAACGCCAGGTCACCGAGCAGACGTCTGCCCGAAACCCAAGGGGGCTGCTTGCCAAACCTGTGGAACGCCGAGTCCAGATGAGACGCACGAGTGTACACCCGTTTGCGCGCTGTGCAAGGATCCACACAAGACTTACGCAAAAGACTGCAAGGAGAAATTCCAGAGACCGCTGAACAAGAACACTAGTACCGCGTCATCAAACGCGTCATCAACAACAAAACTTGAAGATCAAGAAGGCAGGAGCAGGACGAGGCAGAAGAGGCAGCCTACATCGCGACGGCGAGGAGTGTCGTCATCAGTCTCCCACTCTCGTTCCGCCTCTCGCGGCCGTTCGAGCTCAAGACGCCGGGCAACAGGCTCCAACCAGAACGCCAGTCAAGTGGAGGCGGGTAAAGAACAAGGGCAGGAGAACCTCAAAAAGCCCATCGGGGCGCTGAAGAAGACGTCCTCGGGCCAGCTTTCAGATTCGAAGGTGAGCTTTGCAGAATGGCCTCCCCTTCCCTCCTCCTCCCCTCAGAATAACACGGAGTTAGCAGCACTCAAAAACGAGACGGAAAGTCTGAAAAAACAAGTGACCGCTTTAACAATCCAAAACCAAGAGCTTAAGCGAGCAACTACTAACGCAATAACGCCGGTAGCTCAGCCGACTCCTGAAAACCAAAAACAGCATGCAGTACCTAGCTCCCAGCCTGCCTTAGGCGAGGTCTACCAACAAATCATCCAAGAACTGAGGTCCTTCAAGGAGGAGTTTCAAGCTTTTCCAATTTATGTGAACGCTCAATTCCAAGACATTCGAAATCAGATTGCAAACAACCGACGATACACGGAGACGGCAATTTCTGGACTTCGGAAGGAACCTGCGTATAAAAGGCATAAGTCGAAATTCGCTCGTACAATGCACGTGGACGAACCATCCGATACGGATTCAACATGCCAGCCAAACCTAGAGTAAAGATCTGGCAGTGGAACTGCCGGGGATACAGGAGAAAGCAGGCTGCTCTTAATCTCCTTCTATGTCAGGAATCTGACCCACCGGCAGCTATCCTAATTCAAGAACCCCACCTAATGCCTATGAAGCTCCAAGACTATGTGACTTATCAGCACGACCAGTTAACTGCCACGTTAGTGCACAAATTATACACTGCCATATTGCACGACACTTTCGAGCCGGATGTTGCGCACTGCTATATAACTATTCTTCCTCTCCAGAGAGGAGCGGCAAGCACGCACGTATTGAATGTATACAGCCCTCCAAAAGACAGGAACGCAAAATTGGGTTCCCTCATAAAGAAATTTCTGACCTTAGCGGGCCATGCCCCCTGCGTGATTGGAGGCGACTTCAACGCACCACAACCTTCATGGGGCTACCCGGCGGCGACACCGAAAGGCAGAAAACTAGAAGAAGTAGTGGCGCAAGAGGGGTTATCGATCCTCACCGATCCCACTTACCCTACGAGGCTGGGAAACAGTGTCAGTAGAGATACATGTCCTGACCTGACGTTCACCAAGAACATACAAAACGCCATTTGGAAGAATACCGAACAGCACCTGGGAAGCGATCACTTCATACTCTCTCTGGAGATAAGCACAAACGCGTGCAAGCGCAAAATAGGTATCGCAAGAGTTACGAACTGGGACAGGTGGAGAAAGGCCCAGGCATCTACTGCAAATACTATTACCGACCTAGAGGAATGGGTTAAAGATGAGGTGCACTCTTTGAAAGCCTTTACAAAAGAGGTCTGCACGACAGAAGATTGCCCAGCGGTCGATCCGCACCTTCTACATTTATGGGAAGCGAGGCACTCATTGACAAAGAGATGGCGCAGACAACGGCTTAACCGCAAACTCAAGAAAAAAATAGAGGAGATAAACAAAAAGGCAGAATCCTATGCCATATCCTTAACCAGACAGAACTGGCATTCGCTCTGCGATGGTATTCAGGGGAAGCTAGGTGTGTCAAAGACTTGGAAGCTCCTACGTGTCCTAATCGACCCCAGCAGCAGCAAGTCGGCCACTAAAGACAGGCTCACGAAGATCGTACACACCACCCCGGGTACGGACACAGAGTTGATCGAAAAGCTCAAGACCAGGTATCTGTGCACGGACCAAGTCGTGGAACAGCCGGAGTATCCTGGACTGCCAAATCCCAAGCTGGACCTCCCACTCACGAAAGAAGAAATCAAAGCAGAAATTGCGGCAATGAGAAAAAATGCAGCTCCAGGTCCAGATCAAATAACAGCGAAGCTCTTATTTAACCTCAGCGATGACACCATCACCGCGCTGGTGGAATGCTTCAACGAGCAGCATTGGGCTACAGGAACGTTACCAATATCCTGGAAGACAGCCGAGGTTTGGTTCATTCCGAAGGCGAACAAACCCCTTAAACTGGATAATCTACGACCGATATCGCTGACCTCGTGTTTGGGGAAGCTCATAGAGAGGGTCATCAACACGAGACTGAGTAGATACTTAGAAGAAAACAACCTCCTACCTAATACTCAATTCGGCTTTCGCCCTCACCTATCGACACAGGACGCCCTCTTGTACCTGTACAAAGACCTCCTTGAGACACCTCCCAAGTCACAGACAAGGGCCATCCTGGCACTTGATTTGAAAGGAGCGTTCGATAACGTTCTACATAAAAACATCCTGCAAAGCCTCGCCGATACCAACTGTGGCGCAAGAACCTACAACTATATCAAAAACTTCTTATCAGTCAGGCAAGCCACTATAAACTTCGGTGGAATAAAATCAGATCCCATCACTCTAGGCCCGAGGGGAACTCCGCAAGGGGCGGTACTGTCACCCCTCTTGTTCAATTTGGCTATGAAAGATCTACCAGGCCTTCTTTCCGAAATCCCCGGCGTCAAACACACATTATATGCGGATGATATCACTGTCTGGTGCAACTCGGGGAGTGACGCCGAGATCGAGGAGCGTCTTCAAGCAGCAGCCGACACGGTGGACAGGTACGCCAGGGAGAGAGGTCTCCAGTGTGCGCCGGAAAAGTCCGAGTTGCTAATCCTGAAGAACCCGAGGACACCCCTAGCGCAGAACATCTCGGTGTATATAGAGAACCACCCAGTACAGAAACCCACGCAGATCAAGATACTAGGGCAGTATATCCCGCAGGGGCGACAGAACACCACCACTATGAAGAAGCTTACAACAACCACCGAGCAAATCCTCCGCATGATACATCGTATCCGAAATAAACACCATGGCATGAAGGAAAGGGACACCATCCGCTTAGTGCAAGCTTTCGTGATCTCTCGGATAATGTACGGGACGGCATTCCTTAACCTCTCCAGGTCGGAAATTGAAAAGTTGGAGGTACTCATCAGGAAAGCCTACAAGACGGCACTGGGGCTACCAAACTCCACGCCAACAGCAAAGCTCATGGCTCTAGGAGTACATAATACCCTCAAAGAGATGTGGGAAGCACAATGGTTCTCACAACTGAATCGGCTCGCACTCACAAAACCCGGCAGAGAACTGCTCGATAAAATCCATGTTAATCTGCCCTATACAATTGACCAAAGGGAAGAGGTCCCACGCGATGTGAGAAGACGCATAAACGTGCACCCCATTCCGCGGAATATGCATCCCGCATATAACACCGAGAGGAGGAAAGCAAGAGGTGAATCCCTGCAGAAGAAATGGGACAAGCAAATTAACACCCTTTACGTGGACGCAGCAGGACCAAATAATGGAGTCATGACTATTGTGGTCTCAACGCCTTCAGGGTCGATGGTGAACTGCGCCTCGGTGAAAACATCTAACCCCACTCACGCAGAGGAGGCAGCTATTGCATTAGCTGTAGCATCTAACCCCAACGCCGTTGTGCTCACTGATTCCCAGAACGCCTGTCGAAACTTCAATAACGGATTAATTCACAAGTCAGGGTTGTCATTGCTGACTAAGCATCCACCCAACCAGGTCTCAGTAATCTGGTTCTCCGGTCACCTGGAACTACCAGGAGGAAACGAAGCCGCCCACAGGCATGCCCGAGCTCTTCTATACCGGACGTCTCCCCCTGATGACCATGAAGGGTGCCGCGACCTAATAGGCTTAGCAGTGTATGCTGACAATCTTGCGCCATACAGAACAGCCAGAAAGGAGTACCCAACACCACACAAATCCCTCAACAATTTAGAAGAGAACACCCTTAGGAGACTACAAACCAACACCTACCCAACACCAGCTAAATTACACCAGTGGTACCCTACACTATACTCTCCACAGTGTCCACATTGTGGAGCGGTAGCTAACCTCTACCATATGGTGTGGGCATCCCAATATAATCCCTTAGTTGACCCCATTCCCAACCCCTCGGAGGAGCAGTGGGAGGCTATTCTGCTCAGCGATGATCCTGACCGTCAGCACTGGCTGGTGGAGAGGGCCAGCGCAGCAGCAGCAGCCAGTGGACTACCGGACTAGGCGGTCCACCCACATGTTCGGAGAACATTGAAGAAATAAAGACGTTTGTAATCAATCAACCAAGTGCTACCCGAAAGCTGTGTGAGACATATCATCAAAAAAAAACAGTTTATAGCAAAACACCATCGCAGGAAAATTTGAATAATTCTATTTATCATGAAGGTGGTATACATTTTTTCTTTGGTTTAAATATCCCGTCACAATGAAATATAGTTCAGTAGCGTGGCTTTTTGGGCTTGTTGGTACATAGTTCCAATACACTGTAGCGCAGAAAAAGACGAGGACACAAGAGACGAGAGACAAACACCACGAGCACTAACTTCCAACAAATTTTATTTTCCTGAAGCATCACATTTATACACCAGAAAACAGTAATCACACGTGCGAACAGTATCGATTTCTTAGAAAAACGAGCTCTTTATCTGAGAGGAGAATGGAGGGTGTGCTAACACACGAGCATTCTGACCTATTTATCTTTTCGGCTTCAATGGTTTCGCGCGTTAACCTTTCTCTACTTTTTCCTATCACAAGACTTTTATCAAAGAAAGTCTTACAAGATTTTGACTTGCATGCGATAATGTGGTCATCTAGCGATCCACCTTGCCCGTTTCTGACGTTGCGAGCGTGTTCTATTAGGCGCTCGTTCAGACATCTCCCCGTCTGGCCGATATAGTGTTTCCCGCATGACAAAGGAATTTGATATACAACACCTTCATCGCACGTGACGTAGGGCTTCTAGTGCCTAGTTGCGCATCCGCGCGCTTTGTTGGTGTTGGTTTTTCCAAGTTTGCACAACGTTGCAAGTTTTTTCGGCGCAGAGAACACGACGGTCGCATTGGCTCGTTGACCAATTCTTTTTAAATTGTGGGAAATCTTGTGTAGATACGGTAATACAACAAGGTTTTTCCGTTCATGAGGAACTGGGTTTGGATTACATTGATTGTCTGGTTTCATTCTCTTAACAAGTTTTTCCGCAACAGAAACTTGAACATGGGAGGGGTATCCGGCATTAGTAAGCCTCTTGGAATGCTGTGAACTTTACAAGTCCAAGGCTGACGAAGCCGTGTCGTCTGTATTTAACTGCCGCAACAAAGTAATGATGTCAAAAGTAAAAGCTAAAGCGAAGACGCTATGCAACAAGTTAAACCTTACCAAGCTGGCTAAAGAAATAGGCGATGCACGAAAAGATTTTTTAGACGTGTTTTTCAGTGAAAAAACCCATAAACCGGAAAAACCATTCAGGGTGATCATCTCTGAAACTGGCACATGGCAAAAAACGGTTTCAATGTACTTACAAAGCAAACTTAACCTTTTACCGCTTGACGACCCCTTTATGGTTAAGAAATCTGACGAAATTTTAGACTTTGTTCGGTTGCGCTCTGATAACAGCATGGTTGCATTTTCAGTGGATGTTCAGGATCTATATTACTCGCCGCCGAACGACAAGGTGATGTGCTGTGTAGAGGAGTGCATAGATGAGTTCGGATGTGTTGCTTTCCAGAATGCGGCGGGTGTGTCGGCGAGCAGTTTTTTAGAAATTTTAGCTATTATCTTGCAGTCAACGTTCATTAACTGGGAAGCAAAACCCTTCCTTCAGAAAGAAGGGATATGCATCGGGTCGTGCATAGCGCCAATTCTGAGTAATCTGTTTTTAACAAAACTTGACAAGGCTGTTTCCAGCCACCTTGACAGCTTGGACGTAATCAAGGTCTTTAGATTTGTTGATGACGTTTTTGTTCTTGTTAAGTGTGACCAAGGCTCACTTGAGTCAAAGGCTCATAGCATTTTAACTACCATGACAGAACAATTAAAACCGCTTGTTTTAACATGCGAATTGGCCATCGATAACTCCATTAGATTTTTAGATATTAACTTCACCTTTCATCTTGTCCGCACATGATGACCGATAGTTTTCAAGAGCAGTCCAAGAGGCTTATTACTAATGCCGGATACCCCTCCCATGTTCAAGTTTCTGTTGCGGAAAAACTTGTTAAGAGAATGAAACCAGACAATCAATGTAATCTAAACCCAGTTCCTCATGAACGGAAAAACCTTGTTGTATTTCCGTATCTACACAAGCTTTCCCATCATTTAAAAAGAATTGGTCAACGAGCGAATGCGACCGTCGTGCTCTCGGCGCCGAAAAAACTTGCAACGTTGTGCAAACTTGGAAAAACCAACACCAACAAAGCGCGCGGATGCGCAACTAGGCACCAGAAGCCCTACGTCACGTGCGCTGAAGGTGTTGTATATCAAATTCCTTTGTCATGCGGGAAACACTATATCGGCCAGACGGGGAGATGTCTGAACGAGCGCCTAATAGAACAGGCTCGCAACGTCAGAAACGGGCAAGGCGGATCACTAGTTGACCACATTCTCGCATGCAAGTCAAAATCCTGTAAGCCTTTCTTTGATAAAAGTCTTGTGATAGGAAAAAGTAGAGAAAGGTTAACGCGCGAAATCATTGAAGCCGAAAAGATAAATAGGTCAGGATGCTTCTGTGTTAGCACACCTTCCATTCTCCTCTCAGATAAATAGCTCGTTTTTCTAAGAAATCGATACTGTTCGCACGTGTGATTACTGTTTTCTGGTGTATAAATGTGATGCTTCAGGAGAATAAAATTTGTTGGAAGTAAGCGCTCGTGGTGTTCGTCTCTCGTCTCTTGTGTCCTCGTCTTTTGCTGCGCTACAGTGTATTGGAACAATGAAATAGCGTGCGCAAAAAACACACGAACAAAATAGAGAGGAAGAGATGGTGCGGAAAGCAGAAAGAATTCTGGAGACGCAGTTGGGCGACGACTCCTTCAGTGACTCAGACGACGACGACATTGTTGTGCTCGTATGAATATGGTATTTTGAAACTTCGCTACTATGAGCGTCGGGAGCGTAACAAATATTTTAAGGGGATGAGACGACAATTTCCTTAGTCTTTATAGGTCCATACTGAATGCGCTGTGCGGAACAGAATGACAAGAGGCAGGAATGACGTGTAGCAGTGCTACCCGAAGGCTGTGTGAGACAAATCATCAACAAAAACAGTTTATAGCAAAACACCATCGCGGCAAAATCTGAATAATTCTATTTATCATGAAGGTGGCTACATTTTTTCTTTGGTTTAAATATCCCGTCGCAATCAAATAGCGCGCGAAAAAACACACGAACAAAATAGAGAGGATTGGTTAATAATAAAGGAACATAACTAAGGAGGGGCGGTGGCTACGGCTGGCATGCGCATTCGCAAAAAGCAACACCTAAAGCAGTATTGAAGCAAAACGCTTACATGGCACACATTACCACCGCCACTTCACTGACACAATCAGAAAATAAACACCCTAATCCAAAGAATTATGGGTAAAAGAACTGAAAGAGAAAGAAAATTTAGCAGACATGTTAGCTAATAATTCGACATTGGTCAGATTAATAGTAAAAAACAAATAAAAGCTGTAGTGTACTAAACCTCACTGACAAAGAATGCGGTCGAAGAGGTTTGGGAGCCAAAAAGCAAAATTAAGCGAGCGTTGCGTCTTCTCCATTGCACACAAAAAATGTATCTACATCGACCGGTAATTCCTCGGGTTTAAGTAGCGAGGTAACGTCATTCACAGATTAGTCTCTCGACGCAAGGTGCTTTACGTTTTGTTTTTGCCGCAGACCGTTAATGCAGCCCACATTAACACCGTTTCATTTTAATTTATCTAAACATTAAAACATCTAAATTTCTTTCTTTTTGCCGCAGACCGTTAATGCAGCCCACATTAACACAGTTTCATTTTAATTTATCTACACAATAAAACATTTAAATTTCTTTCTTTGTTTCTATGTCCGGCGTCATTCTATTCTTGCCCATCAACATGAAGGACACTTTATATCTTGGTAAGCAAATGCAGTTTATGTTGTCGTGATTTCAGCTGATGGATATTTCCAAAAGACACTCCACACATAATCTTATTTCACAGCCGTCAGGTGGCAGCAAAATATTGTACACTCGCAGGGTACCCCGAGAACGAGCTGTCTAAAACTAGCTGTCATACTGTTTTCCATGAGACAGTTTATCTTATCGGGAAAGAGTAAAAACCTTCCCTGGAAGGAAGTGTGTTCCACTTTTATCGTTAACAGACCGCTAAGTTTCAAATTCTTATCTCTCGTGCTTTCGAGGGCTTGTGCTATTGCACAGAATCAGCCTCCTCTGAAACATCCTTACCCTCGTACATACTGGGAAAAGGGGGCTCAATCACATATCGTCATTCATTCCTGGTGAAAGCAAGGGTATTTGCGCTGAGTGTGTTTTATGCTCCAGCGTACCGCTTTTTCCGAGCCATGGACGCTGATGCCCGACAAGTCCTGGCTGTTTCCTGCAGGAAGCTGAACGAGATGCAGTCAAGCCGAAGGAAGGTGAGCCTCATCAAGAAGGTTTTCATTCTTCTGATGGTGCGGAAAGCCGAAAGTATCCTGGAGGCGCAGTTGGGCGACGACTCCTTCAGTGACTCGACGACGACGACATTGTTGTGCTCGTATGAATATGGTGCTTTGAAACTTCGCCGCTATGCGCGTCGGGAGCCTAACAAATATTTAAAGGGGATGAGACGACAATTTCCTTAGTCTTTATAGGTCCATACTGAATGCGCTGTGCGGAAAAGAATGACAAGACGCAGGAATGACGTGTAGCAGTGCTACCCGAAAGCTGTGTGAAACAAATCATCAACAAAAACAGTTCATAGCAAAACACCATCGCAGCAAAATTTGAATATTTTATTTATCATGAAGGTGGCATACATTTTTTCTTTGGTTTAAATATTCCGTCACAATGAAATAGCGCGCGCAAAAAACACACGATCAAATTAGAGATAAATGGTTAATAATAAAGGAACATAACTAAGGAGGGACGGTGGCTACGGCTGGCATGTGCATTCGAAAATTGCAACACCTAAAGCAGTATTGAAGCAGAACGCTTACATGGCACACATTACCACCGCCACTTCACTGACACAATCAGAAAATAAACCCCCTAACGCAAAGTATTAAGGGCAAAAGAACTGAAAGAGAAAAAAAATTAAAAAACAGACCAGTTAGCTAATATTTCGGCAATGGTCAGATTAAGAGTTAATAACAAATAAACGCTGTCGTGTACCTAAACCTCACTGAAAAAGAATGCGTTCGAAGAGGTTTGGGAGCCAAAAAGCGTAATTAACCCAACGTTGCGTCTTCTCCAATGCACACAAAAAATGTATATACATCGACCGCTAATTCCTCGGGTTTAAGTAGCGAGGTAACGTCATTCACAGATTAGTCTCTCGATGCAAGGTGCCTTACGTTTTGTATTTGCCGCAGACCGTTAATGCAGCCCACATTAACAGAGTTTCATTTTAATTTATCTAAACATTAAAACATCTAAATTTCTTTCTTTGTTTCTATGACCGGCGTCATTCTATTCTTGCCCATCAACATGAAGGTTACCTTATAACTTGATAAGCAAATGCAGTTTATGTTCTCGTGATTTCAGTTGATGGATATATCCAAAAGAACCTCCACTCATAATCTTATTTCACAGCCGTCAGGTGGCAGCAAAATATTGTACACTTGCAGGGTACCCCGAGAAGGAGCTGTCTAAAACTAGCTGTCATACAGTTTTCCATGAGACAGTTTATCTTATCGGGAAAGAGTAAAAAACTTCCCTGGAAGGAAGTGTGTTCCACTTTCATCGTTAACAGACCGCGAAGATTCAAATTATTATCTCTCGTGCTTTCGCAGGGCTTGTGCTATTGCACAGAATCAGTTAGCCTCCTCTGAAACATCCTTACCCTCGTACATACTGAGAAAAGGGGGCTCATTCACATACTGTAATTCATTCCTGGTCAAAGCAAGGGTATTTGCGCTGAGTGCGTATTCTGCTCCAGCGTACCGCCTTTTTCCGAGCCATGGACGCTGACGCCCGACAAGTCCTGGCGGTTTCCTGCAGGAAGCTGAACGAGATGCAGTCAAGCCGAGGGAAGGTGAGCCTCATCAAGAAGATTTTCGTTCTTCTGATGGTGCGGAAAGCCGAAAGAATCCTGGAGGCACAGTTGGGCGACGACTCCTTCAGTGACTCAGACGACGACGACATTGTTGTGCTCGTATGAATATGGTGCTTTGAAACTTCGCTGCTATGCGCGTCGGGAGCCTAACAAATATTTCAGGGAGATGAGACGTGAGCTTCCTCAGTCTTTACAGGTCCATACTGAATGCGCTGTGCGGAACAGAAAGACAAGAGGCAGGAATGACGTGTAGAAGTGCTACCCGAAAGCGGTGTGAGACAAATGATCAACAAAAACAGTTTATAGGAAAACACCATCGCGGCAAAACTTGAATAATTCTATTTATCATGTAGGTGGTTACATTTTTTCTTTGGTTTATATATCCCGTCACAATGAAATAGCGCGCTAAAAAACACACGAACAAAATAGAGAGGAATGGTTAATAATAAAGGAACATAGCAACTAAAGAGGGGCGGTGGCTACGGCTGGCATGCGCATTCGAAAATAGCAACACCTAAAGCAGTATTGAAGCAGAACGGTTACATGGCACACATTAACACCGCCACTTCACTGACACAATCAGAAAATAAACACCCTAACGCAATGAATTAAGGGTAAAACAACTGAAAGAGATAAAAATAAAAAACAGACAAGTTAGCTAATATTTTGGCAATGGTCAGATTAAGAGTAAAAAACAAATAAACGCTGTAGTGTTCCTAAACCTCACTGACAAAGAATGCGGTCGAAGAGGTTTGGGAGCCAAAAATCAAAATTAAGCGAGCGTTGCGTCTTCCCCATTGCACACAAAAAATGTATCTACATCGACCGGTGATTCCTCGGCTTTAAGTAGCGAGGTAACGTAATTCACAGATTAGTCTCTCGACGCAAGGTGCCTTACGTTTTGTTTTTGCCGCAGACCGTTAATGCAGTCCACATTAACACAGTTTCGTTTTAATTTATGTAAACAATAAAACAACTAAATTTCTTTCTTTGTTTCTATGTCCGGCGTCCTTCTATTCTTGCCCATCAACATGAAGGATACCTTATAACTTGATAAGCAAATGCAGTTTATGTTCTCGTGATTTCAGTTGATGGATATTTCCAAAAGACCCTCCACTCATAATCTTATTTCACAGCCGTCAGGTGGCACCAAATTATTGTACACTCGCAGGGTACCCCGAGAAGGAGCTGTCTAAAACTAGCTGTCATACAGTTTTCAATGAGACAGTTTATCTTATCGGGAAAGAGTAAAAACCTTCCCTGGAAGGAAGTGTGTTAACAGACCGCGAAGATTCAAATTCTTATCTCTCGTGCTTTCGCAGGGCTTGTGCTATTGCACAGAATCAGTTAGCCTCCTCTGAAACATCCTTACCCTCGTACATACTGAGAAAAGGGGGCTCATTCACATATCGTCATTCATTCCTGGTCAAAGCACGGGTATTTGCGCTGAGTGTGTTTTCTGCTCCAGCGTACCGTTTTTTCCGAGCCATGGACGCTGACGCCCGACAAGTCCTGGCTGTTTCCTGCAGCAAGCTGAACGAGATGCAGTCAAGCCGAAGGAAGGTGAGCCTCATCAAGAAAATTTTCATTCTTCTGATGGTGCGGAAACCTGAAAGTATCCTGGAGGCGCAGTTGGGCGACGACTCCTTCAGTGACTCAGACGACGACGACATTGTTGTGCTCGTATGAATATGGTGCTTTGAAACTTCGCTGCTATGCGCGTCGGGAGCCTAATAAATATTTAAAGGGGATGAGACGTGAGCTTCCTTAGTCTTTACAGGTTCATACTGAATGCGCTGTGCGCAACAGAATGACAAGACTCAGGAATGACTTGTAGCAGTGCTACCCGAAAGCTGTGTGAGACAAATCATCAACAAAAACAGTGTATATCAAAAACACCATCGCGGCAAAATTTGAATAATTCTATTTATCATGAAGGTGGTTACATTTTTTCTTTGGTTTAAATATCCCGTCACAATGAAATAGCGCACGAAAAAACACACGAACAAAATAGAGAGGAATGGTTAATAATAAAGGAACATAACAACTAAGAAGGGGCGGTGGCTACGGCTGGCATGCGCATTCAAAAATAGCAACACCAAAAGCAGTATTGAAGTAGAACGCTAACATGGCACACATTACCACCGCCACTTCACTGACACAATCAGAAAATAAACATCCTAACGCAAAGAACTATGGGTAAAAGAACTGAAAGAGAAAAAAAATAAAAAACAGACATGTTAGCTTATATTTCGGCAATGGTCAGATTAAGAGTTAATAAGAAATAAACGCTGTCATGTACCTATACCTCACTGAAAAAGAATGCGGTCGAAGAGGTTTGGGAGCCAAAAAGCAAAATTAAGCGAGCGTTGCGTCTTCTCCATTGCACACAAAAAACGTATATACATAGACCGGTAATTCCTTGGGTTTAAGTAGCGAGATAACGTCATTCACAGATTAGTCTCTCGACGCAAGGTGCCTTACGTTTTGTTTTTGCCGCAGACCGTTAATGCAGCCCACATTAACACAGTTTCATTTTAATTTATCTAAACATGAAAACATCTAAATTTCTTTCTTTGTTTCTATGTCCAGCGTCATTCTATTCTCGCCCATCAACATGAAGGATACTTTATATCTTGATAAGCAAATGCAGTTTATGTTCTCATGATTTCAGTCGATGGATATTTCCAAAAGACCCTCCACACATAATCTTATTTCACAGCCGTCAGGTGGCAGCAAAATATTGCACACTCGCAAGATACCCCGAGAAGGAGCTGTCTAAAACTAGCTGTCATACAGTTTTCCATGAGAGAGTTTATCTTATCGGGAAAGATAAAAACCTTCCCTGGAAGGAAGTGTGTTAACAGACCGCGAAGTATCAACTTCTTATCTCTCCTGCTTTCGCAGGGCTTGTGCTATTGCACAGAATCAGTTAGCCACCTCTGAAAAATCCTTACCCTCGTACATACAGAGAAAAGGGGGCTCATTCACATATCTTCATTCATTCCTGGTCAAAGAAAGGGTATTTGCGCTGAGTGTGTTTTCTGCTCCAGCGTACCGCCTTTTTCCGAGCCATGGACGCTGACGCCCGACAAGTCCTGGCGGTTTCCTGCAGGAAGCTGAACGAGATGCAGTCAAGCCGAAGGAAGGTGAGCCTCATCAAGAAGATTTTCGTTCTTCTGATGGTGCGGAAAGCCGAAAGAATCCTGGAGGCACAGTTGGGCGACGACTCCTTCAGTGACTCAGACGACGACGACATTGTTGTGCTGGTATGAATATGGTGCTTTGAAACTTCGCTGCCATGCGCGTCGGGAGCCTAAAAAATATTTAAAGGGGATGAGACGACAATTTCCTTAGTCTTTATAGGTCCATACTGAATGCGCTGTGCGGAACAGAATAACAAGAGGCAGGAATAACGTGTAGCAGTGCTACCCGAAATCTGTGTGAGACAAATCATCAACAAAAACAGTTTACAGGAAAACACCATCGCTGCAAAATTTGAATAATTCTATTTATCATGAAGGTAGTTACATTTTTTCTTCGGTTTAAATATGCCGTCACAATGAAATAGCGCGCGAAAAAACACACGAACAAAATAGAGAGGAATGGTTAATAATAAAGGAACATAACAACTAAGAAGGGGCGGTGGCTACGGCTGGCATGCGCATTCGAAAATAGCAACACCTAAAGTAGTATTGAAGCAAAACACTTGCATGGCACACATTACCACCGCCACTTCACTGACACAATCAGAAAATAAACCCCCTAACGCCAAGAATTTAGGGTCAAAGAACTGAAACAGAAAAAAATTAAAAAACAGACATGTTAGCTAATATTTCGGCAATGGTCAGATTAAGAGTAAAAAACAAATAAACGCTGTAGTGTACCTAAACGTCACTGAAAAAGAATGCGGTCGAAGAGGTTTGGGAGCCAAAAAGCAAAATTAAGCGAGCGTTGCGTCTTCTCCTTTGCACACAAAACATGTATCTACATCGACCGGTAATTCCTCGGGTTTAAGTAGCGAGGTAACGTCATTCACAGATTAGTCTCTCGACGCAAGGTGCCTTACGTTTTGTTTTTGCCGCAGACCGTTAATGCAGCCCACATTAACACAGTTTCATTTTAATTTATCTAAACATGAAAGCATCTAAATATCTTTCTTTGTTTCTATGAACGGCGTCATTCTATTCTTGCCCATCAACATGAAGGATACCTTATAACTTGATAAGCAAATGCAGTTTATGTTCTCGTGATTTCAGTTGATGGATATTTCCAAAAGACCCTCCACACATAATCTTATTTCACAGCCGTCAGGTGGCAGCAAAAATATTGTACACTCGCAGGGTACCCCGAGAAGGAGCTGTCTAAAACTAGCTGTCATACAGTTTTCCATGAGACAGTTTATCTTATCGGGAAAGAGTAAAAACCTTCCCTGGAAGGAAGTGTGTTCCACTTTTATCGTTAACAGACCGCTAAGTTTCAAATTCATATCTCTCGTGCTTTCGCAGGGCTTGTGCTATTGCACAAAATCAGTTAGCCTCCTCTGAAACATCCTTACACTCGTACATACTGAGAAAAGGGGGCTCAATCACATATCTTCATTCATTCCTGGTGAAAGCAAGGGTATTTGTGCTGAGTGTGTTTTCAGCTCATGCGTACCGCCTTTTTCCGAGCCATGGACGCTGATGCCCGACAAGACCTGGCTGTTTCCTGCAGGAAGCTGAACGAGATGCAGTCAAGCCGAAGGAAGGTGAGCCTCATCAAGAAGATTTTCGTTCTTCTGATGGTGCGGAAAGCCGAAAGAATCCTGGAGGCGCAGTTGGGCGACGACTCCTTCAGTGACTCAGACGACGACGACATTGTTGTGCTCGTATGAATATGGTGCTTTGAAACTTCGCTGCTATGCGCGTCGGGAGCCTAACAAATATTTAAAGGGGATGAGACGACAATTTCCTTAGTCTTTATAGGTCCATACTGAATGCGCTGTGCGGAACAGAATAACAAGAGGCAGGAATGACGTGTAGCAGTGCTACCCGAAAGCTCTGTGAGACAAATCATCAACAAAAACAGTTTATAGGAAAACACCATCGCGGCAAAATTTGAATAATTCTATTTATCATGAAGGTGGTTACATTTTTTCTTTGGTTTAAATATCCCGTCACAATGAAATAGCGCGCGAAAAAACACACGAACAAAATAGAGAGCAATGGTTAATAACAAAGGAACATAAGAACTGAGGAAGGGCGGTGGCTACGGCTGGCATGCGCATTCGAAAATAGCAGCACCTAAAGCAGTATTGAAGCAAAACGCTTGCATGACACTCATTACCACCGCCACTTCACTGACACAATCAGAAAATAAACCCCCTAACCCAAAGAATTATGGGTAAAAGAACTGAAAGAGAAAAAAAATTAAAAAACAGACATGTTAGCTAATATTTTGGCAATGGTCAGATTAAGAGTTAATAACAAATAAACGCTGTCGTGTACCTAAACCTCACTGAAAAAGAATGCGGTCGAAGAGGTTTGGGAGCCAAAAAGCAAAATTAAGCGAGCGTTGCGTCTTCTCCATTGCACACAAAAAACGTATATACATAGACCGGTAATTCCTCGGATTTAAGTAGCGAGATAACGTCATTCACAGATTAGTCTCTCGACGCAAGGTTCCTTACGTTTTGTTTTTGCCGCAGACCGTTAATGCAGCCCACATTACCACAGTTTCATTTTAATTTATCTAAACATTAAAACATCTAAATTTCTTTCTTTTTTTCTATGTCCGGCGTCATTCTATTCTTGCCCATCAACATGAAGGATACTTTATATCTTGATAAGCAAATGCAGTTTATGTTCTCGGGATTTCAGTCGATGTATATTTCCAAAAGACCCTCAACACATAATCTTATTTCACAGCCGTCAGGTGGCAGCAACATATTGTACACTCGCAAGCTACCCCGAGAAGGAGCTGTCTAAAACTAGCTGTCATACAGTTTTCCATGAGACAGTTTATCTTATCGGGAAAGAGTAAAACCTTCCCTGGAAAGAAGAGTGTTAACAGACCGCGAAGTTTCAACTTCTTATCTCTCGTGCTTTCGCAGGGCTTGTGCTATTGCACAGAATCAGTTAGCCACCTCTGAAACATCCTTACCCTCGTACATACTGAGAAAAGGGGGCTCATTCACATATCGTCATTCATTCCTGGTCAAAGCAAGGGTATTTGCGCTGAGTGTGTTTTCTGCTCCAGCGTACCGCCTTTTTCCGAGCCATGGACGCTAACGCGGGACAAGTCCTGGTGGTTTCCTGCAGGAAGCTGAACGAGATGCAGTCAAGCCGAAGGAAGGTGAGCCTCATCAAGACGATTTTCGTTCTTCTGATGGTGCGGAAAGCCGAAAGAATCCTGGAGGCACAGTTGGGCGACGACTCCTTCAGTGACTAAGACGATGACGACATTGTTGTGCTCGTATGAATATGGTGCTTTGAAACTTCGCTGCGATGCGCGTCGGGAGCCTAAGAAATATTTAAAGGGGATGAGACGACAATTTCCTTAATCTTTATAGGTCCATACTGAATGCGCTGTGCGGAACAGAATAACAAGAGGCAGGAATGACGTGTAGCAGTGCTACCCGAAAGCTGTGTGAGACAAATCATCAACAAAAACAGTTTATAGGAAAACACCATCGCAGCAAAATTTGAATAATTTTATTTATCATGAAGGTGGCATACATTTTTTCTTTGGTTTAAATATCCCGTCACAATGAAATAGCGCGCGAAAAAACACACGAACAAAATAGAGAGGAATGGTTAATAATAAAGGAACATAACAACCAAGAAGGGGCGGTGGCTACGGCTGGCATGCGCATTCGAAAATAGCAACACCTAAAGTAGTATTGAAGCAAAACGCTTGCATGGCACACATTACCACCGCCACTTCACTGACACAATCAGAAAATAAACCCCCTAACGCCAAGAATTTAGGGTCAAAGAACTGAAAGAGAAAAAAAATTAAAAAACAGACATGTTAGCTAATATTTCGGCAATGGTCAGATTAAGAGTAAAAAACAAATAAACGCTGTAGTGTACCTAAACGTCACTGAAAACGAATGCGGTCGAAGAGGTTTGATAGCCAAAAAGTAAAATTAAGCGAGCGTTGCGTCTTCTCCTTTGCACACAAAACTTGTATCTACATCGACCGGTAATTCCTCGGGTTTAAGTAGCGAGGTAACGTCATTCACAGATTAGTCTCTCGTCGCAAGGTGCCTTACGTTTTGTTTTTGCCGCAAACCGTTAATGCAGCCCACATTAACACAGTTTCATTTTAATTTATCTAAACACTAAAACATCTAAATTTCTTTCTTTGTTTCTATGTCCGGCGTCATTCTATTCTTGCCCATCAACATGAAGGATACCTTATAACTTGATAAGCAAATGCAGTTTATGTTCTCGTGATTTCAGTTGATGGATATTTCCAAAAGACCCTCCACACATAATCTTATTTCACAGCCGTCAGGTGGCAGCAAATTATTGTACACTCGCAGGGTACCCCGAGAAGGAGCTGTCTAAAACTAGCTGTCATACAGTTTTCAATGAGACAGTTTATCTTATCGGGAAAGAGTAAAAACCTTCCCTGGAAGGAAGTGTGTTAACAGACCGCGAAGATTCAAATTCTTATCTCTCGTGCTTTCGCAGGGCTTGTGCTATTGCACAGAATCAGTTAGCCTCCTCTGAAACATCCTTACCCTCGTACATACTGAGAAAAGGGGGTTCATTCACATATCGTCATTCATTCCTGGTCAAAGCAAGGGTATTTGCGCTGAGTGTGTTTTCTGCTCCAGCGTACCGCCTTTATCCGAGCCATGGACGCTGACGCCCGACAAGTCCTGGCGGTTTCCTGCAGGAAGCTGAACAAGATGCAGTCAAGCCGAAGGAAGGTGAGCCTCATCAAGAAGATTTTCGTTCTTCTGATGGTGCGGAAAGCCCAAAGAATCCTGGAGGCACAGTTGGGCGACGACTCCTTCAGTGACTCAGATGACGACGACATTGTTGCGCTCGTATGAATATGGTGCTTTGAAACTTCGCTGCTATGCGCGTCGGGAGCCTAACAAATATTTCAGGGAGATGAGACGTGAGCTTCCTTAGTCTTTACAGGTTCATACTGAATGCGCTGTGCGCAACAGAATGACAAGACTCAGGAATGACTTGTAGCAGTGCTACCCGAAAGCTGTGTGAGACAAATCATCAACGAAAACAGTTTATATGAAAACACCATCGCGGCAAATTTTGAATAATTCTATTTATCATGAAGGTGGTTACATTTTTTCTTTGTTTTAAATATCCCGTCACAATGAAATAGCGCGCGAAAAAACACGAACAAAATAGAGAGCAATGGTTAATAATAAAGGAACATAACAACTGAGGAAGGGCGGTGGCTACGGCTGGCATGCGCATTCGAAAATAGCAACACCTAAAGCAGTATTGAAGCAAAACGCTTGCATGGCACACATTACCACCGCCACTTCACTGACACAATCAGAAAATAAACCCCCTAACTCAAAGAATTATGGGTCAAAGAACTGAAAGAGAAAAAAAATAAAAAACAGACATGTTAGCTAATATTTCGGCAATTATAAGATTAAGAGTTAATAACAAATAAACGCTGTCGTGTACCTATACCTCACTGAAAAAGAATGCGGTCGAAGAGGTTTGGGAGCCAAAAAGCAAAATTAAGCGAGCGTTGCGTCTTCTCCATTGCACACAAAAAACGTATATACATAGACCGGTAATTCCTTGGGTTTAAGTAGCGAGATAACGTCATTCACAGATTAGTCTCTCGACGCAAGGTGCCTTACGTTTTGTTTTTGCCGCAGACCGTTAATGCAGCCCACATTAACACAGTTTCATTTTAATTTATCTAAACATGAAAACATCTAAATTTCTTTATTTGTTTCTATGTCCGGCGTCATTCTATTCTTGCCCATCAACATGAAGGATACTTTATATCTTGATAAGCAAATGCAGTTTATGTTCTCATGATTTCAGTCGATGGATATTTCCAAAAGACCCTCCACACATAATCTTATTTCACAGCCGTCAGGTGACAGCAAAATATTGCACACTCGCAAGATACCCCGAGAAGGAGCTGTCTAAAACTAGCTGTCATACAGTTTTCCATGAGAGAGTTTATCTTATCGGGAAAGATAAAAACCTTCCCTGGAAGGAAGTGTGTCAACAGACCGCGAAGTATCAACTTCTTATCTCTCCTGCTTTCGCAGGGCTTGTGCTATTGCACAGAATCAGTTAGCCACCTCTGAAAAAACCTTACCCTCGTACATACAGAGAAAAGGGGGCTCATTCACATATCTTCATTCATTCCTGGTCAAAGAAAGGGTATTTGCGCTGAGTGTGTTTTCTGCTCCAGCGTACCGCCTTTTTCCGAGCCATGGACGCTGACGCCCGACAAGTCCTGGCGGTTTCCTGCAGGATGCTGAACGAGATGCAGTCAAGCCGAAGGAAGGTGAGCCTCATCAAGAAGATTTTCGTTCTTCTGATGGTGCGGAAAGCCGAAAGAATCCTGGAGGCACAGTTGGGCGACGACTCCTTCAGTGACTCAGACGACGACGACATTGTTGTGCTGGTATGAATATGGTGCTTTGAAACTTCGCTGCCATGCGCATCGGGAGCCTAAAAAATATTTAAAGGGGATGAGACGACAATTTCCTTAGTCTTTATAGGTCCATACTGAATGCGCTGTGCGGAACAGAATAACAAGAGGCAGGAATAACGTGTAGCAGTGCTACCCGAAATCTGTGTGAGACAAATCATCAACAAAAACAGTTTACAGGAAAACACCATCGCTGCAAAATTTGAATAATTCTATTTATCATGAAGGTAGTTACATTTTTTCTTCGGTTTAAATATGCCGTCACAATGAAATAGCGCGCGAAAAAACACACGAACAAAATAGAGAGGAATGGTTAATAATAAAGGAACATAACAACTAAGAAGGGGCGGTGGCTACGGCTGGCATGCGCATTCGAAAATAGCAACACCTAAAGTAGTATTGAAGCAAAACGCTTGCATGGCACACATTACCACCGCCACTTCACTGACACAATCAGAAAATAAACCCCCTAACGCCAAGAATTTAGGGTCAAAGAACTGAAAGAGAAAAAAATTAAAAAACAGACATGTTAGCTAATATTTCGGCAATGGTCAGATTAAGAGTAAAAAACAAATAAACGCTGTAGTGTACCTAAACGTCACTGAAAAAGAATGCGGTCGAAGAGGTTTGGGAGCCAAAAAGCAAAATTAAGCGAGCGTTGCGTCTTCTCCTTTGCACACAAAACATGTATCTACAACGACCGGTAATTCCTCGGGTTTAAGTAGCGAGGTAACGTCATTCACAGATTAGTCTCTCGACGCAAGGTGCCTTACGTTTTGTTTTTGCCGCAGACCGTTAATGCAGCCCACATTAACACAGTTTCATTTTAATTTATCTAAACACTAAAACATCTAAATTTCTTTCTTTGTTTCTATGTCCGGCGTCATTCTATTCTTGCCCATCAACATGAAGGATACCTTATAACTTGATAAGCAAATGCAGTTTATGTTCTCGTGATTTCAGTTGATGGATATTTCCAAAAGACCCTCCACACATAATCTTATTTCACAGCCGTCAGGTGGCAGCAAAAATATTGTACACTCGCAGGGTACCCCGAGAAGGAGCTGTCTAAAACTAGCTGTCATACAGTTTTCCATGAGACAGTTTATCTTATCGGGAAAGAGTAAAAACCTTCCCTGGAAGGAAGTGTGTTCCACTTTTATCGTTAACTGACCGCTAAGTTTCAAATTCATATCTCTCGTGCTTTCGCAGGGCTTGTGCTATTGCACAAAATCAGTTAGCCTCCTCTGAAACATCCTTACACTCGTACATACTGAGAAAAGGGGGCTCAATCACATATCTTCATTCATTCCTGGTGAAAGCAAGGGTATTTGTGCTGAGTGTGTTTTCAGCTCATGCGTACCGCCTTTTTCCGAGCCATGGACGCTGATGCCCGACAAGACCTGGCTGTTTCCTGCAGGAAGCTGAACGAGATGCCGTCAAGCCGAAGGAAGGTGAGCCTCATCAAGAAGATTTTCGTTCTTCTGATGGTGCGGAAAGCTGCAAGAATCCTGGAGACGCAGTTGGGCGACGACTCCTTCAGTGACTCAGACGACGACGACATTGTTGTGCTCGTATGAATATGGTGCTTTGAAACTTCGCTGCTATGCGCGTCGGGAGCCTTACAAATATTTCAAGGAGATGAGACGTGAGCTTCCTTAGTCTTTACAGGTTCATACTGAATGCGCTGTGCGCAACAGAATGACAAGAGGCAGGAATGACGTGTAGCAGTGCTACCCGAAAGCTGTGTGACACAAATCAACAAAAACAGCTTATAGGAAAACACCATCGCGGCAAAATTTGAATAATTCTATTTATCATGAAGGTGGTTACATTTTTTCTTCGGTTTAAATATCCCGTCACAATGAAATAGCGCGTGAAAAAACACACGAACAAAATATAGATGAATGGTTAATAATAAAGGAACATAACAACTAAGAAGGGGCGGTGGCTACGGCTGGCATGCGCATTCGAAGATAGCAACACCTAAAGCAGTATTGAAGCAAAACGCTTGCATGGTACACATTACCACCGCCACTTCACTGACACAATCAGAAAATAAACCCCCGAATCCAAAGAATTATGGATAAAAGAACTGAAAGAGAAAAAAAATTAAAAACAGACATGTTAGCTAATATTTCGGCAATGGTCAGATTAAGAGTAAAAAACAAATAAACGCTGTAGTGTACCTAAACCTCACTGACAAAGAATGCGGTCGAAAAGGTTTGGGAGCCAAAAAGCAAAGTTAAGCGAGCGTTGCGTCTTCTCCAGTGCACACAAAAAATGTGTCTACATCGACCGGTAATTCCTCGGGTTTAAGTAGCGAGGTAACGTCATTCACAGATTAGTCTCTCGACGCAAGGTGCCTTACGTTTTGTTTTTGCCGCAGACCGTTAATGCAGCTCACATTAACACAGTTTCAATTTAATTTATCTAAACATTAAAACATCTAAATTTCTTTCTTTGTTTCTATGAACGGCGTCATTCTATTCTTGCCCATCAACATGAAGGATACCTTATAACTTGATAAGCAAATGTAGTTTATGTTCTCGTGATTTCAGTTGATGGATATTTCCAAAAGACCCTCCACACATAATCTTATTTCACAGCCGTCAGGTGGCAGCAAAAATATTGTACACTCGCAGGGTACCCCGAGAAGGAGCTGTCTAAAACTAGCTGTCATACAGTTTTCCAAGAGACAGTTTATCTTATCGGGAAAGAGTAAAAACCTTCTCTGGAAGGAAGTGTGTTCCACTTTTATCGTTAACAGACCGCTAAGTTTCAAATTCTTATCTCTCGTGCTTTCGCAGGGCTTGTGCTATTGATCAGAATCAGTTAGCCTCCTCTGAAACATCCTTACCCTCGTACATACTGAGAAAAGGGGGCTAATTCACATATCGTCATTCATTCCTGGTCAAAGCAAGGGTATTTGCGCTGAGTGTGTTTTCTGCTCCAGCGTACCGCCTTTTTCCGAGCCATGGACGCTGACGCCCGACAAGTCCTGGCGGTTTCCTGCAGGAAGCTGAACGAGATGCAGTCAAGCCGAAGGAAGGTGAGCCTCATCAAGAAGATTTTCGTTCTTCTGATGGTGCGGAAAGCCGAAAGAATCCTGGAGGCGCAGTTGGGCGACGACTCCTTCAGTGACTCAGACGACGACGACATTGTTGTGCTCGTATGAATATGGTGCTTTGAAACTTCGCTGCTATGCGCGTCGGGAGCCTAACAAATATTTAAAGGGGATGAGACGACAATTTCCTTAGTCTTTATAGGTCCATACTGAATGCGCTGTGCGGAACAGAATAACAAGAGGCAGGAATGACGTGTAGCAGTGCTACCCGAAAGCTGTGTGAGACAAATCATCAACAAAAACAGTTTATAGGAAAACACCATCGCGGCAAAATTTGAATAATTCTATTTATCATGAAGGTGGTTACATTTTTTCTTTGGTTTAAATATCCCGTCACAATGAAATAGCGCGCGAAAAAACACACGAACAAAATAGAGAGCAATGGTTAATAACAAAGGAACATAACAACTGAGGAAGGGCGGTGGCTACGGCTGGCATGCGCATTCGAAAATAGCAGCACCTAAAGCAGTATTGAAGCAAAACGCTTGCATGACACTCATTACCACCGCCACTTCACTGACACAGTCAGAAAATAAACCCCCTAACCCAAAGAATTATGGGTAAAAGAACTGAAAGAGAAAAAAAATTAAAAAACAGACATGTTAGCTAATATTTTGGCAATGGTCAGATTAAGAGTTAATAACAAATAAACGCTGTCGTGTACCTAAACCTCACTGAAAAAGAATGCGGTCGAAGAGGTTTGGGAGCCAAAAAGCAAAATTAAGCGAGCGTTGCGTCTTCTCCATTGCACACAAAAAACGTATATACATAGACCGGTAATTCCTCGGATTTAAGTAGCGAGATAACGTCATTCACAGATTAGTCTCTCGACGCAAGGTTCCTTACGTTTTGTTTTTGCCGCAGACCGTTAATGCAGCCCACATTACCACAGTTTCATTTTAATTTATCTAAACATTAAAACATCTAAATTTCTTTCTTTTTTTCTATGTCCGGCGTCATTCTATTCTTGCCCATCAACATGAAGGATACTTTATATCTTGATAAGCAAATGCAGTTTATGTTCTCGGGATTTCAGTCGATGTATATTTCCAAAAGACCCTCAACACATAATCTTATTTTACAGCCGTCAGGTGGCAGCAACATATTGTACACTCGCAAGCTACCCCGAGAAGGAGCTGTCTAAAACTAGCTGTCATACAGTTTTCCATGAGACAGTTTATCTTATCGGGAAAGAGTAAAACCTTCCCTGGAAAGAAGAGTGTTAACAGACCGCGAAGTTTCAACTTCTTATCTCTCGTGCTTTCGCAGGGCTTGTGCTATTGCACAGAATCAGTTAGCCACCTCTGAAACATCCTTACCCTCGTACATACTGAGAAAAGGGGGCTCATTCACATATCGTCATTCATTCCTGGTCAAAGCAAGGGTATTTGCGCTGAGTGTGTTTTCTGCTCCAGCGTACCGCCTTTTTCCGAGCCATGGACGCTAACGCGGGACAAGTCCTGGTGGTTTCCTGCAGGAAGCTGAACGAGATGCAGTCAAGCCGAAGGAAGGTGAGCCTCATCAAGAAGATTTTCGTTCTTCTGATGGTGCGGAAAGCCGAAAGAATCCTGGAGGCACAGTTGGGCGACGACTCCTTCAGTGACTAAGACGATGACGACATTGTTGTGCTCGTATGAATATGGTGCTTTGAAACTTCGCTGTCATGCGCGTCGGGAGCCTAAGAAATATTTAAAGGGGATGAGACGACAATTTCCTTAATCTTTATAGGTCCATACTGAATACGCTGTGCGGAACAGAATAACAAGAGGCAGGAATGACGTGTAGCAGTGCTACCCGAAAGCTGTGTGAGACAAATCATCAACAAAAACAGTTTATAGGAAAACACCATCGCAGCAAAATTTGAATAGTTTTTTTTATCATGAAGGTGGCATACATTTTTTCTTTGGTTTAAATATCCCGTCACAATGAAATAGCGCGCGCAAAAAACACACGATCAAATTAGAGATAAATGGTTAATAATAAAGGAACATAACTAAGGAGGGGCGGTGGCTATGGCTGGCATGCGCATTCGAAAATAGCAACACCTAAAGCAGTATTGAAGCAAAATGCTTGCATGGCACACATTACCACCGCCACTTCACTGACACAATCAGAAAATAAACCCCTTAATCCAAAGAATTATGGGTAAAAGAACTGAAAGAGAAAGAAAATTAAAAACAGGCATGTTAGCTAATATTTCGGCAATGGTCAGATTAAGAGTAAAAAACAAATAAACGCTGTAGTGTACCTAAACCTCACTGACAAAGAATGCGGTCGAAGCGGTTTGGGAGCCAAAAAGCAAAGTTAAGCGAGTGTTGCGTCTTCTCCAATGCACACAAAAAATGTATCTACATCGACCGGTAATTCCTCGGGTTTAAGTAGCGAGGTAACGTCATTCACAGATTAGTCTCTCGACGCAAGGTGCCTTACGTTTTGTTTTTGCCGCAGACCGTTAATGCAGCTCACATTAACACAGTTTCATTTTAATTTATCTAAACATTAAAACATCTAAATTTTTTTCTTTGTTTCTATGAACGGCGTCATTCTATTCTTGCCCATCAACATGAAGGATACCTTATAACTTGATAAGCAAATGCAGTTTATGTTCTCGTGATTTCAGTTGATGGATATTTCCAAAAGACCCTCCACACATAATCTTATTTCACAGCCGTCAGGTGGCAGCAAAAATATTGTACACTCGCAGGGTACCCCGAGAAGGAGCTGTCTAAAACTAGCTGTCATAGAGTTTTCCATGAGACAGTTTATCTTATCGGGAAAGAGTAAAAACCTTCCCTGGAAGAAAGTGTGTTCCACTTTTATCGTTAACAGACCGCTAAGTTTCAAATTCTTATCTCTCGTGCTTTCGCAGGGCTTGTGCTATTGCACAGAATCAGCCTCCTCTGAAACATCCTTACCATCGTACATACTCAGAAAAGAGGGCTCATTCACATATCGTCATTCATTCCTGGTGAAAGCAAGGGTATTGGCGCTGAGTGTGTTTTATGCTCCAGCGTGCCGCCTTTTCCGAGCCATGGACGCTGACGCCCGACAAGTCTTGGCTGTTTCCTGCAGGAAGCTGAACGAGATGCAGTCAAGCCGAAGGAAGGTGAGCCTCATCAAGAAGATTTTCATTCTTCTGATGGTGCGGAAAGCCGAAAGAATCCTGGAGGCGCAGTTGGGCGACGAGTCCTTCAGTGACTCAGACGACGACGACATTGATGTGCTCGTATGAATATGGTGCTTTGAAACTTCGCTGCTATGCGCGTAGGGAGCCTTACATATATTTCAGGGAGATGAGACGTGAGCTTCCTTAGTCTTTACAGGTTCATACTGAATGCGCTGTGCGCAACAGAATGACAAGAGGCAGGAATTACGTGTAGCAGTGCTACCCGAAAGCTGTGTGAGACAAATCATCAACAAAAACAGTTTATAGAAAAACACCATCGCGGCAAAATTTGAATAATTCTATTTATCATGAAGGTAGTTACATTTTTTCTTGTGTTTAAATATCCCGTTACAATGAAATAGCGCGCCAAAAAACACACGAACAAAATAGAGAGGAATGGTTAATAATAAAGGAACATAACAACTAAGAAGGCGCGGTGGCTACGGCTGGCATGCGCATTCGAAAATAGCAATACCTAAAGCAGTATTGAAGCAAAACGCTTGCATGGCACACATTACCACCGCCACTTCACTGACACAATCAGAAAATAAACCCCCTAACGCAAAGAATTAAGGGCCAAAGAACTGAAAGAGAAAAAAAATTAAAAAACAGACATGTTAGCTAATATTTCGGCAATGGTCAGATTAAGAGTAAAAAACAAATGAATGCTGCAGTGTACCTAAACCTCACTGACAAAGAATGCGGTCGAAGCGGTTTGGGAGCCAAAAAGCAAAATTAAGCGAGCGTTGCATCTTCTCCATTGCACACAAAAAATGTATCTACATCAACCGGTAATTCCTCGGGTTTAAGTAGCGAGGAACGTCATTCACAGATTAGTCTCTCGACGCAAGGTGCCTTACGTTTTGTTTTTGCCGCAGACCGGTAATGCAGCCCACATTAACACAGTTTCATTTTAATTTATCCAAACATTAAAACATCTAAATTTCTTTCTTTGTTTCTATGTCCGGCGTCATTCTATTCTTGCCCATCAACATGAAGGATACCTTATAACTTGATAAGCAAATGTAGTTTATGTTCTCGTGATTTCAGTTGATGGATATTTCCAAAAGACCCTCCACACATAATCTTATTTCACAACCGTCAGGTGGCAGCAAAATATTGTACACTCGCAGGGTACCCCGAGAAGGAGCTGTCTAAAACTAGCTGTCATACAGTTTTCAATGAGACAGTTTATCTTATCGGGAAAGAGTAAAAACCTTCCCTGGAAGGAAGTGTGTTAACAGACCGCGAAGATTCAAATTCTTATCTCTCGTGCTTTCGCAGGGCTTGTGCTATTGCACAGATTCAGTTAGCCTCCTCTGAAACATCCTTACCCTCGTACATACTGAGAAAAGGGGGTTCATTCACATATCGTCATTCATTCCTGGTCAAAGCAAGGGTATTTGCGCTGAGTGTGTTTTCTGCTCCAGCGTACCGCCTTTATCCGAGCCATGGACGCTGACGCCCGACAAGTCCTGGCGGTTTCCTGCAGGAAGCTGAACGAGATGCAGTCAAGCCGAAGGAAGGTGAGCCTCATCAAGAAGATTTTCGTTCTTCTGATGGTGCGGAAATCCGAAAGAATCCTGGAGGCACAGTTGGGCGACGACTGCTTCTGTGACTCAGACGACGACGACATTGTTGTGCTCGTATGAATATGGTGCTTTGAAACTTCGCTGCCATGCGCGTCGTGAGCCTAAGAAATATTTAAAGGAGATGAGACGACAATTTCCTTAGTCTTTATAGGTCCATACTGAATGCGCTGTGCGGAACAGAATAACAAGAGGCAGGAATGACGTGTAGCAGTGCTACCCGAAAGCTGTGTGAGACAAGGCATCAACCAAAACAGTTTATAGGAAAACACCATGGCGGCAAAATTTGAATAATTCTATTTATCATGAAGGTGGTTACATTTTTTCTTTGGTTTAAATATCCCGTCACAATGAAATAGCGCGCGCAAAAAACACACGATCAAATTAGAGATAAATGGTTAATAATAAAGGAACATAACTAAGGAGGGGCGGTGGCTATGGCTGGCATGCGCATTCGAAAATAGCAACACCTAAAGCAGTATTGAAGCAAAATGCTTGCATGGCACACATTACCACCGCCACTTCACTGACACAATCAGAAAATAAACCCCTTAATCCAAAGAATTATGGGTAAAAGAACTGAAAGAGAAAGAAAATTAAAAACAGGCATGTTAGCTAATATTTCGGCAATGGTCAGATTAAGAGTAAAAAACAAATAAACGCTGTAGTGTACCTAAACCTCACTGACAAAGAATGCGGTCGAAGCGGTTTGGGAGCCAAAAAGCAAAGTTAAGCGAGCGTTGCGTCTTCTCCAATGCACACAAAAAATGTATCTACATCGACCGGTAATTGCTCGGGTTTAAGTAGCGAGGTAACGTCATTCACAGATTAGTCTCTCGACGCAAGGTGCCTTACGTTTTGTTTTTGCCGCAGACCGTTAATGCAGCTCACATTAACACAGTTTCATTTTAATTTATCTAAACATTAAAACATCTAAATTTTTTTCTTTGTTTCTATGAACGGCGTCATTCTATTCTTGCCCATCAACATGAAGGATACCTTATAACTTGATAAGCAAATGCAGTTTATGTTCTCGTGATTTCAGTTGATGGATATTTCCAAAAGACCCTCCACACATAATCTTATTTCACAGCCGTCAGGTGGCAGCAAAAATATTGTACACTCGCAGGGTACCCCGAGAAGGAGCTGTCTAAAACTAGCTGTCATAGAGTTTTCCATGAGACAGTTTATCTTATCGGGAAAGAGTAAAAACCTTCCCTGGAAGAAAGTGTGTTCCACTTTTATCGTTAACAGACCGCTAAGTTTCAAATTCTTATCTCTCGTGCTTTCGCAGGGCTTGTGCTATTGCACAGAATCAGCCTCCTCTGAAACATCCTTACCATCGTACATACTCAGAAAAGAGGGCTCATTCACATATCGTCATTCATTCCTGGTGAAAGCAAGGGTATTGGCGCTGAGTGTGTTTTATGCTCCAGCGTGCCGCCTTTTCCGAGCCATGGACGCTGACGCCCGACAAGTCTTGGCTGTTTCCTGCAGGAAGCTGAACGAGATGCAGTCAAGCCGAAGGAAGGTGAGCCTCATCAAGAAGATTTTCATTCTTCTGATGGTGCGGAAAGCCGAAAGAATCCTGGAGGCGCAGTTGGGCGACGAGTCCTTCAGTGACTCAGACGACGACGACATTGATGTGCTCGTATGAATATGGTGCTTTGAAACTTCGCTGCTATGCGCGTAGGGAGCCTTACATATATTTCAGGGAGATGAGACGTGAGCTTCCTTAGTCTTTACAGGTTCATACTGAATGCGCTGTGCGCAACAGAATGACAAGAGGCAGGAATTACGTGTAGCAGTGCTACCCGAAAGCTGTGTGAGACAAATCATCAACAAAAACAGTTTATAGAAAAACACCATCGCGGCAAAATTTGAATAATTCTATTTATCATGAAGGTAGTTACATTTTTTCTTGTGTTTAAATATCCCGTTACAATGAAATAGCGCGCCAAAAAACACACGAACAAAATAGAGAGGAATGGTTAATAATAAAGGAACATAACAACTAAGAAGGCGCGGTGGCTACGGCTGGCATGCGCATTCGAAAATAGCAATACCTAAAGCAGTATTGAAGCAAAACGCTTGCATGGCACACATTACCACCGCCACTTCACTGACACAATCAGAAAATAAACCCCCTAACGCAAAGAATTAAGGGCCAAAGAACTGAAAGAGAAAAAAAATTAAAAAACAGACATGTTAGCTAATATTTCGGCAATGGTCAGATTAAGAGTAAAAAACAAATGAATGCTGCAGTGTACCTAAACCTCACTGACAAAGAATGCGGTCGAAGCGGTTTGGGAGCCAAAAAGCAAAATTAAGCGAGCGTTGCATCTTCTCCATTGCACACAAAAAATGTATCTACATCAACCGGTAATTCCTCGGGTTTAAGTAGCGAGGAACGTCATTCACAGATTAGTCTCTCGACGCAAGGTGCCTTACGTTTTGTTTTTGCCGCAGACCGGTAATGCAGCCCACATTAACACAGTTTCATTTTAATTTATCCAAACATTAAAACATCTAAATTTCTTTCTTTGTTTCTATGTCCGGCGTCATTCTATTCTTGCCCATCAACATGAAGGATACCTTATAACTTGATAAGCAAATGTAGTTTATGTTCTCGTGATTTCAGTTGATGGATATTTCCAAAAGACCCTCCACACGTAATCTTATTTCACAACCGTCAGGTGGCAGCAAAATATTGTACACTCGCAGGGTACCCCGAGAAGGAGCTGTCTAAAACTAGCTGTCATACAGTTTTCAATGAGACAGTTTATCTTATCGGGAAAGAGTAAAAACCTTCCCTGGAAGGAAGTGTGTTAACAGACCGCGAAGATTCAAATTCTTATCTCTCGTGCTTTCGCAGGGCTTGTGCTATTGCACAGATTCAGTTAGCCTCCTCTGAAACATCCTTACCCTCGTACATACTGAGAAAAGGGGGTTCATTCACATATCGTCATTCATTCCTGGTCAAAGCAAGGGTATTTGCGCTGAGTGTGTTTTCTGCTCCAGCGTACCGCCTTTATCCGAGCCATGGACGCTGACGCCCGACAAGTCCTGGCGGTTTCCTGCAGGAAGCTGAACGAGATGCAGTCAAGCCGAAGGAAGGTGAGCCTCATCAAGAAGATTTTCGTTCTTCTGATGGTGCGGAAATCCGAAAGAATCCTGGAGGCACAGTTGGGCGACGACTGCTTCTGTGACTCAGACGACGACGACATTGTTGTGCTCGTATGAATATGGTGCTTTGAAACTTCGCTGCCATGCGCGTCGTGAGCCTAAGAAATATTTAAAGGAGATGAGACGACAATTTCCTTAGTCTTTATAGGTCCATACTGAATGCGCTGTGCGGAACAGAATAACAAGAGGCAGGAATGACGTGTAGCAGTGCTACCCGAAAGCTGTGTGAGACAAGTCATCAACCAAAACAGTTTATAGGAAAACACCATGGCGGCAAAATTTGAATAATTCTATTTATCATGAAGGTGGTTACATTTTTTCTTCGGTTTAAATATCCCGTCAAAATGAAATAGCGCGCGAAAAAACACACGAACAAAATATAGATGAATGGTTAATAATAAAGGAACATAACAACTAAGAAGGGGCGGTGGCTACGGCTGGCATGCGCATTCGAAAATAGCAACACCTAAAGCAGTATTGAAGCAAAACGCTTGCATGGCACACATTACCACCGCCACTTCACTGACACAATCAGAAAATAAACCCCCTAATCCAAAGAATTATGGGTAAAAGAACTGAAAGAGAAAAAAATAAAAACAGACATGTTAGCTAATATTTCGGCAATGGTCAGATTAAGAGTAAAAAACAAATAAACGCTGTAGTGTAAATAAAAACCTCACTGACAAAGAATGCGGTCGAAAAGGTTTGGGAGCCTAAAAGCAAAGTTAAGCGAGCGTTGCGTCTTCTCCATTGCACACAAAAAACGTATATACATAGACCGGTAATTCCTGGGATTTAAGTAGCGAGATAACGTCATTCACAGATTAGTCTCTCGACGCAAGGTTCCTTACGTTTTGTTTTTGCCGCAGACCGTTAATGCAGCCCACATTAACACAGTTTCATTTTAATTTATCTGAACATGAAAACATCTAAATTTCTTTCTTTGTTTCTATGACCGGCGTCATTCTATTCTTGCCCATCAACATGAAGGATACCTTATAACTTGATAAACAAATGTAGTTTATGTTCTCGTGATTTCCGTTGATGGATATTTCCAAAAGACCCTCCACACATAATCTTATTTCACAACCGTCAGGTGGCACCAAAATATTGTACATTCGCAGGGTACCCCGAGAAGGAGCTGTCTAAAACTAGCTGTCATACAGTTTTCAATGAGACAGTTTATCTTATCGGGAAAGAGTAAAAACCTTCCCTGGAAGGAATTTGTTAACAGACCGCGAAGTTTCAAATTCTTATCTCTCGTGCTTTCGCAGGGCTTGTGCTATTGCACAGAATCAGTTAGCCTCCTCTGAAACATCCTTACCCTCGTACATACTGAGAAAAGGGGGCTCATTCACATATCGTCATTCATTCCTGGTCAAAGCAAGGGTATTTGCGCTGAGTGTGTTTTCTGCTCCAGCGTACCGCCTTTTTCCGAGCCATGGACGCTGACGCCCGACAAGTCCTGGCGGTTTCCTGCAGGAAGCAGAACGAGATGCAGTCAAGCCGAAGGAAGGTGAGCCTCATCAAGAAGATTTTCGTTCTTCTGATGGTGCGGAAAGCCGAAAGAATCCTGGAGGCGCAGTTGGGCGACGACTCCTTCAGTGACTCAGACGACGACGACATTGTTGTGCTCGTATGAATATGGTGCTTTGAAACTTCGCTGCTATGCGCGTCGGGAGCCTAACAAATATTTAAAGGGGATGAGACGACAATTTCCTTAGTCTTTATAGGTCCATACTGAATGCGCTGTGCGGAACAGAATAACAAGAGGCAGGAATGACGTGTAGCAGTGCTACCCGAAAGCTGTGTGAGACAAATCATCAACAAAAACAGTTTATAGGAAAACACCATCGCGGCAAACTTTGAATAATTCTATTTATCATGAAGGTGGTTACATTCTTTCTTCGGTTTAAATATCCCGTCACAATGAATTAGCGCGCGAAAAAACACACGAACAAAATAGAGAGCAATGGTTAATAACAAAGGAACATAACAACTGAGGAAGGGCGGTGGCTACGGCTGGCATGCGCATTCGAAAATAGCAGCACCTAAAGCAGTATTGAAGCAAAACGCTTGCATGACACACATTACCACCGCCACTTCACTGACACAATCAGAAAATAAACCCCCTAACCCAAAGAATTATGGGTAAAAGAACTGAAAGAGAACAAAAATTAAAAACAGACATGTTAGCTAATATTTCGGCAATGGTCAGATTAAGAGTTAATAACAAATAAACGCTGTCGTGTACCTAAACCTCACTGAAAATGAATGCGGTCGAAGAGGTTTGGGAGCCAAAAAGCAAAGTTAAGCGAGCGTTGCGTCTTCTCCATTGCACACAAAAAACGTATATACATAGACCGGTAATTCCTCGGATTTAAGTAGCGAGATAACGTCATTCACAGATTAGTCTCTCGACGCAAGGTTCCTTACGTTTTGTTTTTGCCGCAGACTGTTAATGCAGCCCACATTACCACAGTTTCATTTTAATTTATCTAAACATTAATACATCTAAATTTCTTTCTTTTTGCCGCAGACCGTTAATGCAGCCCACATTAACACAGTTTCATTTTAATTTATCTAAACATTAAAACATCTAAATTTCTTTCTTTGTTTCTATGTCCGGCGTCATTCTATTCTTGCCCATCAACATGAAGGATACTTTATATCTTGATAAGCAAATGCAGTTTATGTTCTCGTGATTTCAGTCGATGTATATTTCCAAAAGACCCTCCACACATAATCTTATTTCACAGCCGTCAGGTGGCAGCAAAATATTGTACACTGGCAAGCCACCCCGAGAAGGAGCTGTCTAAAACTAGCCGTCATACAGTTATCCATGAGACAGTTTATCTTATCGGGAAAGAGTAAAAACCTTCCCTGGAAAGAAGAGTGTTAACAGACCGCGAAGTTTCAACTTCTTATCTCT
Source organism: Amblyomma americanum (assembly GCF_052857255.1). Classification (NCBI taxonomy): domain Eukaryota; kingdom Metazoa; phylum Arthropoda; class Arachnida; order Ixodida; family Ixodidae; genus Amblyomma; species Amblyomma americanum. The sequence continues at coordinate 127,416,194 of NC_135498.1, read as the reverse complement.
CGTGCTTTCGCAGGGCTTGTGCTATTGCACAGAATCAGTTAGCCACCTCTGAAACATCCTTACCCTCGTACATACTGAGAAAAGGGGGCTCATTCACATATCGTCATTCATTCCTGGTCAAAGCAAGGGTATTTATGCGAGTGTGTTTTCTGCTCCACCTTACCGCCTTTTTCTGAGCCATGGACGCTGACGGCCGACAAGTCCTGGATGTTTCCTGCAGGAAGCTGAACAAGATGCAGTCAAGCCGAAGGAAGGTGAGCCTCATCAAGAAGATTTTCGTTCTTCTGATGGTGCGGAAAGCTGAAAGAATCCTGGAGACGCAGTTGGGCGACGACTCCTTCAGTGACTCAGACGACGACGACATTGTTGTGCTCGTATGAATATGGTGCTTTGAAACTTCGCTGCTATGCGCGTCGGGAGCCTTACAAATATTTCAGGGAGATGAGACGTGAGCTTCCTTAGTCTTTACAGTTTCATACTGAATGCGCTGTGCGCAACAGAATGACAAGAGGCAGGAATTACGTGTAGCAGTGCTACCCGAAAGCTGTTTGAGACAAATCAACAAAAACAGCTTATAGGAAAACACCATCGCGGCAAAATTTGAATAAAAATTTGAATAACTCTATTTATCATGAAGGTGGTTACATTTTTTCTTCGGTTTAAATATCCCGTCACAATGCAATAGCGCGCGAAAAAACACACGAACAAAATATAGATGAATGGTTAATAATAAAGGAACATAACAACTAAGAAGGGGCGGTGGCTACGGCTGGCATGCGCATTCGAAAATAGCAACACCTAAAGCAGTATTGAAGCAAAACGAGTGCATGGCACACATTACCACCACCACTTCACTGACACAATCAGAAAATAAACCCCCTAATCCAAAGAATTATGGGTAAAAGAACTGAAAGAGAAAAAAAATTAAAAACAGACATGTTAGCTAATATTTCGGCAATGGTCAGATTAAGAGTAAAAAACAAATAAACGCTGTAGTGTACCTAAACCTCACTGACAAAGAATGCGGTCGAAAAGGTTTGGGAGCCAAAAAGCAAAGTTAAGCGAGCGTTGCGTCTTCTCCAGTGCACACAAAAAATGTATCTACATCGACCGGTAATTCCTCGGGTTTAAGTAGCGAGGTAACGTCATTCACAGATTAGTCTGTCGACGCAAGGTGCCTTACGTTTTGTTTTTGCCGCAGACCGTTATTGCAGCTCACATTAACACAGTTTCATTTTAATTTATCTAAACATTAAAACATTTAAATTTCTTTCATTGTTTCTATGAACGGCGTCATTCTATTCTTGCCCATCAACATGAAGGATACCTTATAACTTGATAAGCAAATGCAGTTTATGTTCTCGTGATTTCAGTTGATGGATATTTCCAAAGGACCCTCCACACATAATCTTATTTCACAGCCGTCAGGTGGCAGCAAAATATTGTACACTCGCGAGCTACCCCGAGAAGGAGCTGTCTAAAACTAGCTGTCATACAGTTTTCCATGAGACAGTTTATCTTATCGGGAAAGAGTAAAAACCTTCCCTGGAAGGAAGTGTGTTCCACTTTTATCGTTAACAGACCGCTAAGTTTCAAATTCTTATCTCTCGTGCTCTCGCAGGGCTTGTGCTATTGCACAGAATCAGTTAGCCTCCTCTGAAACATCCTTACCATCGTACATACTGAGAAAAGGGGGCTCATTCACATATCGTCATTCATTCCTGGTCAAAGCAAGGGTATTTGCGCTGAGTGTGTTTTCTGCTCCAGCGTACCCCCTTTTTCCGAGCCATGGACGCTGACGCCCGACAAATCCTGGCTGTTTCCTGCAGGAAGCTGAACGAGATGCAGTCAAGCCGAAGGAAGGTGAGCCTCATCAAGAAGATTTTCGTTCTTCTGATGGTGCGGAAAGCCGAAAGAATCCTGGAGGCGCAGTTGGGCGACGACTCCTTCAGTGACTCAGACGACGACGACATTGTTGTGCTCGTATGAATATGGTGCTTTGAAACTTCGCTGCTATGCGCGTAGGGAGCCTTACATATATTTCAGGGAGATGAGACGTGAGCTTCCTTAGTCTTTACAGGTTGATACTGAATGCGCTGTGCGCAACAGAATGACAAGAGGCAGGAATGATGTGTAGCAGTGCTACCCGAAAGCTGTGTGAGACAAATCATCAACAAAAACAGTTTATAGAAAAACACCATCGCGGCAAAATTTGAATAATTCTATTTGTCACGAAGGTAGTTACATTTTTTCTTCGGTTTAAATATCCCGTCACAATGAAATAGCGCGCGAAAAAACACACGAACAAAATATAGATGAATGGTTAATAATAAAGGAACATAACAACTAAGAAGGGGCGGTGGCTACGGCTGGCATGCGCATTCGAAAATAGCAACACCTAAAGCAGTATTGAAGCAAAACGCTTGCATGGCACACATTACCACCGCCACTTCACTGACACAATCAGAAAATAAACCCCCTAATCCAAAGAATAATGGGTAAAAGAACTGAAAGAGAAAGAAAATAAAAACAGATATGTTAGCTAATATTTCGGCAATGGTCAGATTAAGAGTAAAAACAAATAAACGCTGTAGTGTACCTAAACCTCACTGACAAAGAATGCGGTCGAAAAGGTTTGGGAGCCAAAAAGCAAAGTTAAGCGAGCGTTGCGTTTTCTCCCATGCACACAAAAAATGTATCTACATCGACCGGTAATTCCTCGGGTTTAAGTAGCGAGGTAACGTCATTCACAGATTAGTCTCTCGACGCAAGGTGCCTTACGTTTTGTTTTTGCCGCAGACCGTTAATGCAGCCCACATTAACACAGTTTCATTTTAATTTATCTAAACATTAAAACATCTAAATTTCTTTCTTTGTTTCTATGAACGGCGTCATTCTATTCTTGCCCATCAGCATGAAGGATACCTTATAACTTGATAAGCAAATGCAGTTTATGTTCTCGTGATTTCAGTTGATGGATATTTCCAAAAGACCCTCCACACATAATCTTATTTCACAGCCGTCAGGTGGCAGCAAAATATTGTACACTCGCAAGCTACCCCGAGAAGGAGCTGTCTAAAACTAGCTGTCATACAGTTTTCCATGAGACAGTTTATCTTATCGGGAAAGAGTAAAAACCTTCCCTGGAAGGAAGTGTGTTCCACTTTTATCGTTAACAGACCGCTAAGTTTCAAATTCTTATCTCTCGTGCTTTCGCAGGGCTTGTGCTATTGCACAGAATCAGTTAGCCTCCTCTGAAACATCCTTACCCTCGTACATACTGAGAAAAGGGGGCTCATTCACATATCGTCATTCATTCCTGGTCAAAGCAAGGGTATTTGCGCTGAGTGTGTTTTCTGCTCCAGCGTACCGCCTTTTTCCGAGCCATGGACGCTGACGCCCGACAAGTCCTGGCGGTTTCCTGCAGGAAGCTGAACGAGATGCAGTCAAGCCGAAGGAAGGTGAGCCTCCTCAAGAAGATTTTCGTTCTTCTGATGGTGCGGAAAGCCGAAGGATTCCTGGAGGCGCAGTTGGGCGACGACTCCTTCAGTGACTCAGACGAGGACGACATTGTTGTGCTCGTATGAATATGGTGCTTTGAAACTTCGCTGCTATGCGCGTAGGGAGCCTTACATATATTTCAGGGAGATGAGACGTGAGCTTCCTTAGTCTTTACATGTTCATATTGAATGCGCTGTGCGCAACAGAATGACAAGAGGCAGGAATGACGTGTAGCAGTGCTACCCGAAAGCTGTTTGAGACAAATCATCAACAAAAACAGTTTATAGAAAAAAACCATCGCGGCAAAATTTGAATAATTCTATTTATCACGAAGGTAGTTACATTTTTTCTTCGGTTTAAATATCCCGTCACAATGAAATAGCGCGCCAAAAAACACACGAAAAAAATAGAGAGGAATGGGTAATAATAAAGGAACATAACAATTAGGAAGGGGCGGTGGCTACGGCTGGCATGCGCATTCGAAAATAGCAACACCTAAAGCAGTATTGAAGCAAAACGCTTGCATGGCACACATTACCACCGCCACTTCACTGACACAATCAGAAAATAAACCCCCTAATCCAAAGAATTATGGGAAAAAGAACTGAAAGAGAAAAAAAATTAAAAACAGACATGTTAGCTAATATTTCGGCAATGGTCAGATTAAGAGTAAAAAACAAATAAACGCTGTAGTGTACCTAAACCTCACTGACAAAGAATGCGGTCGAAAAGGTTTGGGAGCCAAAAAGCAAAGTTAAGCGAGCGTTGCGTCTTCTCCAGTGCACGCAAAAAATGTATCTACATCGACCGGTAATTCCTCGGGTTTAATTACCGAGGTAACGTCATTCACAGATTAGTCTCTCGACGCAAGGTGCCTTACGTTTTGTTTTTGCCGCAGACCGTTAATGCAGCTCACATTAACACAGTTTCATTTTAATTTTTCTAAACATTAAAACATCTAAATTTCTTCATTGTTTCTATGAACGGCGTCATTCTATTCTTGCCCATCAACATGAAGGATACCTTATAACTTGATAAGCAAATGCAGTTTATGTTCTCGTGATTTCAGTTGATGGATATTTCCAAAAGACCCTCCACACATAATCTTATTTCACAGCCGTCAGGTGGCAGCAAAATATTGTACACTCGCAAGCTACCCCGAGAAGGAGCTGTCTAAAACTAGCTGTCATACAGTTTTCCATGAGACAGTTTATCTTATCGGGAAAGAGTAAAAACCTTCCCTGGAAGGAAGTGTGTTCCACTTTTATCGTTAACAGACCGCTAAGTTTCAAATTCTTATCTCTCGTGCTTTCGCAGGGCTTGTGCTATTGCACAGAATCAGTTAGCCTCCTCTGAAACATCCTTACCATCGTACATACTGAGAAAAGGGGGCTCATTCACATATCGTCATTCATTCCTGGTCAAAGCAAGGGTATTTGCGCTGAGTGTGTTTTATGCTCCAGCGTACCCCCTTTTTCCGAGCCATGGACGCTGACGCCCGACAAATCCTGGCTGTTTCCTGCAGGAAGCTGAACGAGATGCAGTCAAGCCGAAGGAAGGTGAGCCTCATCAAGAAGATTTTCGTTCTTCTGATGGTGCGGAAAGCCGAAGGAATCCTGGAGGCGCAGTTGGGCGACGACTCCTTCAGTGACTCAGACGACGACGACATTGTTGTGCTCGTATGAATATGGTGCTTTGAAACTTCGCTGCTATGCGCGTAGGGAGCCTTACATATATTTCAGGGAGATGAGACGTGAGCTTCCTTAGTCTTTACAGGTTCATACTGAATGCGCTATGCGCAACAGAATGACAAGAGGCAGGAATGACGTGTAGCAGTGCTACCCGAAAGCTGTGTGAGACAAATCATCAACAAAAACAGTTTATAAAAAAACACCATCGCGGCAAAATTTGAATAATTCTATTTATCATGAAGGTAGTTACATTTTTTCTTTGGTTTAAATATCCCGTCACAATGAAATAGCGCGCGAAAAAACACACGAACAAAATAGAGAGCAATGGTTAATAACAAAGGAACATAACAACTGAGGAAGGGCGGTGGCTACGGCTGGCATGCGCATTCGAAAAAAGCAGCACCTAAAGCAGTATTGAAGCAAAACGCTTGAATGACACACATTACCACCGCCACTTCACTGACACAATCAGAAAATAAACCCCCTAACCCAAAGAATTATGGGTAAAAGAACTGAAAGAGAAAAAAAATTAAAAACAGACATGTTAGCTAATATTTCGGCAATGGTCAGATTAAGAGTTGATAACAAATAAACGCTGTCGTGTACCTAAACCTCACTGAAAACGAATGCGGTCGAAGAGGTTTGGGAGCCAAAAAGCAAAATTAATCGAGCGTTGCGTCTTCTCCATTGCACACAAAAAACGTATATACATAGACCGGTAATTCCTCGGATTTAAGTAGCGAGATAACGTCATTCACAGATTAGTCTCTCGACGCAAGGTTCCTTACGTTTTGTTTTTGCCGCAGACCGTTAATGCAGCCCACATTACCACAGTTTCATTTTAATTTATCTAAACAATAAAACATCTAAATTTCTTTCTTTTTGCCGCAGACCGTTAATGCAGCCCACATTAACACAGTTTCATTTTATTTTATCTAAACATTAAAACATCTAAATTTCTTTCTTTGTTTCTATGAACGGCGTCATTCTATTCTTGCCCATCAACATGAAGGATACCTTATAACTTGATAAGCAAATGCAGTTTATGTTCTCGTGATTTCAGTTGCTGGATATTTCCAAAAGACCCTCCACACATAATCTTATTTCACAGCCGTCAGGTGGCAGCAAAAATATTGTACACTCGCAGGGTACCCCGAGAAGGAGCTGTCTAAAACTAGCTGTCATACAGTTTTCCATGAGACAGTTTATCTTATCGGGAAAGAGTAAAAACCTTCCCTGGAAGGAAGTGTGTTCCACTTTTATCGTTAACAGACCGCTAAGTTTCAAATTCTTATCTCTCGTGCTTTCGCAGGGCTTGTGCTATTGCACAGAATCAGTTAGCCTCCTCTGAAACATCCTTACCATCGTACATACTGAGAAAAGGGGGCTCATTCACATATCGTCATTCATTCCTGGTCAAAGCAAGGGTATTTGCGCTGAGTGTGTTTTCTGCTCCAGCGTACCCCGTTTTTCCGAGCCATGGACGCTGACGCCCGACAAATCCTGGCTGTTTCCTGCAGGAAGCTGAACGAGATGCAGTCAAGCCGAAGGAAGGTGAGCCTCATCAAGATTTTCGTTCTTCTGATGGTGCGGAAAGCCGAAGGAATCCTGGAGGCGCAGTTGGGCGACGACTCCTTCAGTGACTCAGACGACGACGACATTGTTGTGCTCGTATGAATATGGTGCTTTGAAACTTCGCTGCTATGCGGGTAGGGAGCCTTACATATATTTCAGGGAGATGAGACGTGAGCTTCCTTAGTCTTTACAGGTTCATACTGAATGCGCTGTGCGCAACAGAATGACAAGAGGCAGGAATGATGTGTAGCAGTGCTACCCGAAAGCTGTGTGAGACAAATCATCAACAAAAACAGTTTATAGAAAAACACCATCGCGGCAAAATTTGAATAATTCTATTTATCACGAAGGTAGTTACATTTTTTCTTCGGTTTAAATATCCCGTCACAATGAAATAGCGCGCCAAAAAACACACGAAAAAAATAGAGAGGAATGGGTAATAATAAAGGAACATAACAATTAGGAAGGGGCGGTGGCTACGGCTGGCATGCGCATTCGAAAATAGCAACACCTAAAGCAGTATTGAAGCAAAACGCTTGCATGGCACACATTACCACCGCCACTTCACTGACACAATCAGAAAATAAACCCCCTAATCCAAAGAATTATGGGTAAAAGAACTGAAAGAGAAAGAAAATTAAAAACAGATATGTTAGCTAATATTTCGGCAATGGTCAGATTAAGAGTAAAAAACAAATAAACGCTGTAGTGTACCTAAACCTCACTGACAAAGAATGCGGTCGAAAAGGTTTGGGAGCCAAAAAGCAAAGTTAAGCGAGCGTTGCGTCTTCTCCAGTGCACACAAAAAATGTGTCTACATCGACCGGTAATTCCTCGGGTTTAAGTAGCGAGGTAACGTCATTCACAGATTAGTCTCTCGACGCAAGGTGCCTTACGTTTTGTTTTTGCCGCAGACCGTTAATGCAGCCCACATTAACACAGTTTCATTTTAATTTATCTAAACATTAAAACATCTAAACTTCTTTCTTTGTTTCTATGAACGGCGTCATTCTATTCTTGCCCATCAACATGAAGGATACCTTATAACTTGATAAGCAAATGCAGTTTATGTTCTCGTGATTTCAGTTGATGGATATTTCCAAAAGACCCTCCACACATAATCTTATTTCACAGCCGTCAGGTGGCAGCAAAATATTGTACACTCGCAAGCTACCCCGAGAAGGAGCTGTCTAAAACTAGCTGTCATACAGTTTTCCATGAGACAGTTTATCTTATCGGGAAAGAGTAAAAACCTTCCCTGGAAGGAAGTGTGTTCCACTTTTATCGTTAACAGACCGCTAAGTTTCAAATTCTTATCTCTCGTGCTTTCGCAGGGCTTGTGTTATTGCACAGAATCAGTTAGCCTCTTCTGAAACATCCTTACCATCGTACATACTGAGAAAAGGGGGCTCATTCATATATCGTCATTCATTCCTGGTCAAAGCAAGGGTATTTGCGCTGAGTGTGTTTTCTGCTCCAGCGTACCGCCTTTTTCCGAGCCATGGACGCTGACGCCCGACAAGTCCTGGCGGTTTCCTGCAGGAAGCTGAACGAGATGCAGTCAAGCCGAAGGAAGGTGAGCCTCATCAAGAAGATTTTCGTTCTTCTGATGGTGCGGAAAGCCGAAGGAATCCTGGAGGCGCAGTTGGGCGACGACTCCTTCAGTGACTCAGACGACGACGACATTGTTGTGCTCGTATGAATATGGTGCTTTGAAACTTCGCTGCCATGCGCGTCGGGAGCCTAAGAAGTATTTAAAGGGGATGAGACGACACTTTTCTTAGTCTTTATAGGTCCATACTGAATGCGCTGTGCGGAACAGAATAACAAGAGGCAGGAATGACGTGTAGCAGTGCTACCCGAAAGCTGTGTGAGACAAATCATCAACAAAAACAGTTTATAGGAAAACACCATCGCGGCAAAATTTGAATAATTCTATTTATCATGAAGGTGGTTACGTTTTTTCTTCGGTTTAAATATCCCGTCACAATGAAATAGCGCCCGGAAAAACACACGAACAAAATAGAGATGAATGGTTAATAATAAAGGAACATAACAACTAAGATGGGGCGGTGGCTACGGCTGGCATGCGCATTCGAAAATAGCAACACCTAAAGCAGTATTGAAGCAAAACGCTTGCATGGCACACATTACCACCGCCACTTCACTGACACAATCAGAAAATAAACCCCCTAATCCAAAGAATTATGGGTAAAAGAACTGAAAGAGAAAGAAAATAAAAACAGACATGCTAGCTAATATTTCGGCAATGGTCAGATTAAGAGTAAAAAACAAATAAACGCTGTAGTGTACCTAAACCTCCCTGACAAAGAATGCGGTCGAAAAGGTTTGGGAGCCAAAAAGCAAAGTTAAGCGAGCGTTGCGTCTTCTCCAATGCACACAAAAAAATGTATCTACATCGACCGGTAATTCCTCGGGTTTAAGTAGCGAGGTAACGTCATTCACAGATTAGTCTCTCGACGCAAGGTGCCTTACGTTTTGTTTTTGCCGCAGACCGTTAATGCAGCCCACATTAACACAGTTTCATTTTAATTTATCTAAACATTAAAACATCTAAATTTCTTTCTTTGTTTCTATGAACGGCGTCATTATATTCTTGCCCATCAACATGAAGGATACCTTATAACTTGATAAGCAAATGCAGTTTATGTTCTCGTGATTTCAGTTGATGGATATTTCCAAAAGACCCTCCACACATAATCTTATTTCACAGCCGTCAGGTGGCAGCAAAAATATTGTACACTCGCAGGGTACCCCGAGAAGGAGCTGTCTAAAACTAGCTGTCATACAGTTTTCCATGAGACAGTTTATCTTATCGGGAAAGAGTAAAAACCTTCCCTGGAAGGAAGTGTGTTCCACTTTTATCGTTAACAGACCGCTAAGTTTCAAATTCTTATCTCTCGTGCTTTCGCAGGGCTTGTGCTATTGCACAGAATCAGTTAGCCTCCTCTGAAACATCCTTACCATCGTACATACTGAGAAAAGGGGGCTCATTCACATATCGTCATTCATTCCTGGTCAAAGCAAGGGTATTTGCGCTGAGTGTGTTTTCTGCTCCAGCGTACCGCCTTTTTCCGAGCCATGGACGCTGACGCCCGACAAGTCCTGGCTGTTTCCTGCAGGAAGCTGAACGAGATGCAGTCAAGCCGAAGGAAGGTGAGCCTCATCAAGAAGATTTTCGTTCTTCTGATGGTGCGGAAAGCCGAAAGAATCCTGGAGGCGCAGTTGGGCGACGACTCCTTCAGTGACTCAGACGACGACGACATTGTTGTGCTCGTATGAATATGGTGCTTTGAAACTTCGCTGCTATGCGCGTAGGGAGCCTTACATATATTTCAAGGAGATGAGACGTGAGCTTCCTTAGTCTTTACAGGTTCATACTGAATGCGCTGTGCGCAACAGAATGACAAGAGGCAGGAATGACGTGTAGCAGTGCTACCCGAAAGCTGTGTGAGACAAATCATCAACAAAAACAGTTAATAGAAAAACCCCACCGCGGCAAAATTTGAATAATTCTATTTATCATGAAGGTAGTTACATTTTTTCTTCGGTTTAAATATCCCGTCACAATGAAATTGCGCGCCAAAAAACACGAAAGAAATAGAGAGGAATGATTAATAATAAAGGAACATAACAACTAAGAAGGGGCGGTGGCTACGGCTGGCATGCGCATTCGAAAATAGCAACACCTAAAGCATTATTGAAGCAAAACGCTTGCATGGCACACATTACCACCGCCACTTCACTGACACAATCAGAAAATAAACCCCCTAACGCAAAGAATTAAGGGTCAAAGAACTGAAAGAGAAAAAAAATAAAAAACAGACATGTTAGCTAATATTTCGGCAGTGGTCAGATTAAGAGTAAAAAACAAATAAACGCTGCAGTGTACCTAAACCTCACTGACAAAGAATGCGGTCGAAAAGGTTTGGGAGCCAAAAAGCATAATTAAGCGAGCGTTGCATCTTCTCCATTGCAGACAAAAAATGTATCTACATAAATCGGTAATTCCTCGGGTTTAAGTAGCGAGGAACGTCATTCACAAATTAGTCTCTCGACGCAAGATGCCTTACGTTTTGTTTTTGCCGCAGACCGTTAATGCAGCCCACATTAACACAGTTTCATTTCAATTTATCCAAACAATAAAACATCTAAATTTCTTTCTCTGTTTCTATGTCCGGCGTCATTCTATTTTTGCCCATCAACATGAAGGATACCTTATAACTTGATAAGCAAATGCAGTTTATATTCTCGTGATTTCAGTTGATGGATATTTCCAATAGACCCGCTACACATAATCTTATTTGACAGCGGTCAGGTGGCAGCATATTATTGTACACTCGCAGGGTACCCCGAGACGGAGCTGTCTAAAACTAGCTGTCATACGGTTTTCCATGAGGCAGTTTATCTTATCGGGAAAGAGTAAAAACCTTCCCTGGAAGGAAGTGTGTTAACAGACCGCGAAGTTTCAAATTCTTATCTCTCGTGCTTTCGCAGGGCTTGTGCTATTGCACAGAATCAGTTAGCCTCCTCTGAAACGTCCTTACCCTCGTACATACAGAGAAAAGGGGGCTCATTCACATATCGTCATTCATTCCTGGTCAAAGCAAGGGTATTTGCGCTGAGTGTGTTTTCTGCTCCAGCGTACCACCTTTTTCCGAGCCATGGACGCTGACGCCCGACAAGTCCTGGCTGTTGCCTGCAGGAAGCTGAACGAGATGCAGTCATGGCGAAGGAAGGTGAGCCTCATCAAGAAGATTTTCGTTCTTCTGATGGTGCGGAAAGCTGAAAGAATCCTGGAGACGCAGTTGGGCGACGACTCCTTCAGTGACTCAGACGACGACGACATTGTTGTGCTCGTTTGAATATGGTGCTTTGAAACTTCGCTGCTATGCGCGCCGAGAGAGTAACAAATATTTAAAGGGGGAGTAGACGACAATTCCCTTAGTCTTTATAGGTCCATACTGAATGCGCTGTGCAGAACAGAATAACAAGAGGCAGGAATGACGTGTAGCAGTGCTACCCGAAAGTTGTGTGAGACAAATCATCAACGAAAACAGTTTATAGGAAAACACCATCGCGGCAAAATTTGAATAGTTCTATTTATCATGAAGGTGGTTACATTTTTTCTTTGGTTTAAATATCCCGTCACAATGAAATAGCGCGCGAAAAAAACACACGAACAAAATAGAGAGGAATGGTTAATAATAAAGGAACATAACAACTAAGAAGGGGCGGTGGCTATGGCTGGCATGCGCATTCGAAAATAGCAACACCTAAAGCAGTATTGAAGCAAAACGCTTATATGGCACACATTACCACCGCCACTTCACTGACACAATCAGAAAATAAAACCGCTAACGCAAAGAATTATGGGTTAAAGAACTGAAAGAGAAAAAATATTAAAAACAGACAAGTTAGCTAATATTTCGGCAATGGTCAGATTAAGAGTAAAAAACAAATAAACGCTGTAGTGTACCTAAACCTCACTGACAAAGAATGCGGTCGAAGAGGTTTGGGAGCCAAAAAGCAAAATTAAGCGAGCGTTGCGTCTTCTCCTTTGCACACAAAAAATGTATCTACATCGACCGGAAATTCCTCGGGTTTAAGTAGCGAGGTAACGTCATTCACAGATTAGTCTCTCGACGCAAGGTGCCTTACGTTTTCTTTTTACCGCAGACCGTTAATGCAGCCCACATTAACACAGTTTAATTTAAATTTATCTAAACATTAAAACATCTAAATATCTTTCTTTGTTTCTATTTCCGGCGTCATTCTATTCTTGCCCATCAACATGAAGAATACCTTATAACTTGATAAGCAAATGCCGTTTATGTTCTGGTGATTTCAGTTGATGGATATTTCCAAAAGACTCTCCACACATAATCTTATTTCACAGCCGTCAGGTGGCAGCATAATATTGTACACTCGCAGGGTACCCCGAGAAGGAGCTGTCTAAAACTAGCTGTCATACAGTTTTCCATGAGACAGTTTATCTTATCGGGAAAGAGTAAAAACCTTCCCTGGAAGGAAGTGTGTTCCACTTTTATCGTTAACAGACCGCTAGGTTTCAAATTCTTATCTCTCGTGCTTTCGCAGGGCTTGTGCTATTTCACGGAATCAGCCTCCACTGAAACATCCTTACCCTCGTACATACTGAGAAAAGGGGGCTCAATCAAATATCGTCTTTCATTCCTGGTCAAAGCAAGGGTAATTGGGCTGAGTGTGTTTACTGCTCCAGCGTACCGCCTTTTTCCGAGCGATGGACGCTGACGCCCGACAGGTCCTGGCTGTTTGCTACACGAAGCTGAACGAGATGCAGTCAAGCCGAAGGAAGGTGAGCCTCATCAAGAAGATTTTCGTTCTACTGATGGTGCGGAAAGCTGAAAGAATCCTGGAGGCGCAGTTGGGCGACGACTCCTTCAGTGACTCAGACGACGACGACATTGTTGTGCTCGTATGAATATGGTGCTTTGAAACTTCACTGCTATGCGCGTCGAGAGCCCAACAAATATTTAAAGGGGATGAGACGACAATTTCCTTAGTCTTTATAGGTCCATACTGAATGCGCTGTGCGGAACAGAATAACAAGAGGCAGGAATGATGTGTAGCAGTGCTACCCGAAAGCTGTGTGAGACAAATCATCAACAAAAACAGTTTATAGGAAAACACCATCGCGGCAAAATTTGAATAATTCTATTTATCATGAAGGTGGTTACATTTTTTCTTCGGTTTAAATATCCCGTCACAATGAAATAGCGCGCGAAAAAACACACGAACAAAATAGAGATGAATGGTTAATAATAAAGGAACATAACAACTAAGAAAGGGCGGTGGCTACGGCTGGCATGCGCATTCGAAAATAGCAACACCTAAAGCAGTATTGAAGCAAAACGCTTGCATGGCACACATTACCACCGCCACTTCACTGACACAATCAGAAAATAAACCCCCTAATCCAAAGAATTATGGGTAAAAGAACTGAAAGAGAAAGAAAATTAAAAACAGACATGTTAGCTAATATTTCGGCAATGGTCAGATTAAGAGTAAAAAACAAATAAACGCTGTAGTGCACCTAAACCTCACTGACAAAGAATGCGGTCGAAAAGGTTTGGGAGCCAAAAAGCAAAGTTAAGCGAGCGTTGCGTCTTCTCCAATGCACACAAAAAATGTATCTACATCGACCGGTAATTCCTCGGGTTTAAGTAGCGAGGTAACGTCATTCACATTTTAGTCTCTCGACGCAAGGTGCCTTACGTTTTGTTTTTGCCGCAGACCGTTAATGCAGCCCACATTAGCACAGTTTCATTTTAATTTATCTAAACATTAAAACATCTAAATTTCTTTCTTTGTTTCTATGAACGGCGTCATTCTATTCTTGCCCATCAACATGAAGGATACCTTATAACTTGATAAGCAAATGCAGTTTATGTTCTCGGGATTTCAGTTGATGGATATTTCCACAAGACCCTCCACACATAATCTTATTTCACAGCCGTCAGGTGGCAGCAAAAATATTGTACACTCGCAGGGTACCCCGAGAAGGAGCTGTCTAAAACTAGCTGTCATACAGTTTTCCATGAGACAGTTTATCTTATCGGGAAAGAGTAAAAACCTTCCCTGGAAGGAAGTGTGTTCCACTTTTATCGTTAACAGACCGCTAGGTTTCAAATTCTTATCTCTCGTGCTTTCGCAGGGCTTGTGCTATTGCACAGAATCAGTTAGCCTCCTCTTAAACATCCTTACCCTCGTACATACTGAGAAAAGGGGGCTCATTCACATATCGTCATTCATTCCTGGTCAAAGCAAGGGTATTTGCGCTGAGTGTGTTTTCTGCTCCAGCGTACCGCCTTTTTCCGAGCCATGGACGCTGACGCCCGAGAAGTCCTGGCTGTTTCCTGCAGGAAGCTGAACGAGATGCAGTCAAGCCGAAGGAAGGTGAGCCTCATCAAGAAGATTTTTGTTCTTCTGATGGTGCGGAAAGCTGCAAGAATCCTGGAGGCGCAGTTGGGCGACGACTCCTTCAGTGACTCAGACGACGACGACATTGTTGTGCTCGTATGAATATGGTGCTTTGAAACTTCGCTGCTATGCGCGTAGGGAGCCTTACATATATTTCAAGGAGATGAGACGTGAGCTTCCTTAGTCTTTACAGGTCCATACTGAATGCGCTGTGCGCAACAGAATGACAAGAGGCAGGAATGACGTGTAGCAGTGCTACCCGAACGCTGTGTGAGACAAATCATCAACAAAAACAGTTTATAGAAAAACACCATCGCGGCAAAATTTGAATAATTCTATTTATCATGAAGGTAGTTACATTTTTTCTTCGGTTTAAATATCCCGTCACAATAAAATTGCGCGCCAAAAAACACACGAAAAAAATAGAGAGGAATGATTAATAATAAAGGAACATAACAACTAAGAAGGGGCGGTGGCTACGGCTGGCATGCGCATTCGAAAATAGCAACACCTAAAGCTGTATTGAAGCAAAACGCTTACATAGCACACATTACCACCGCCACTTCACTGACACAATCAGAAAATAAACCCCCTAACGCAAAGAATTAAGGGTCAAAGAACTGAAAGAGAAAAAAAATTAAAAAACGGACATGTTAGCTAATATTTCGGCAATGGTCAGATTAAGAGTAAAAAACAAATAAACGCTGCAGGGTACCTAAACCTCACTGACAAAGAATGCGGTCGAAGCGGTTTGGGAGCCAAAAAGCAAAATTAAGCGAGCGTTGCATCTTCTCCATTGCACACAAAAAATGTATCTACATCAACCGGTAATTCCTCGTGTTTAAGTAGCGAGGAACGTCATTCACAGATTAGTCTCTCGACGCATTGTGCCTTACGTTTTGTTTTTGCCGCAGACCGTTAATGCAGCCCACATTAACACAGTTTCATTTTAATTTATCCAAACATTAAAACATCTAAATTTCTTTCTTTGTTTCTATGTCCGGCGTCATTCTATTCTTGCCCATCAACATGAAGGATACCTTATAACTTGATAAGCAAATGCCGTTTATGTTCTCGTGATTTCAGTTGATGGATATTTCCAAAAGACCCTCCACTCATAATCTTATTTCACAGCCGTCAGGTGGCACCAAATTATTGTACACTCGCAGGGTACCCCGAGAAGGAGCTGTCTAAAACTAGCTGTCATACAGTTTTCAATGAGACAGTTTATCTTATCGGGAAAGAGTAAAAACCTTCCCTGGAAGGAAGTGTGTTAACAGACCGCGAAGATTCAAATTCTTATCTCTCGTGCTTTCGCAGGGCTTGTGCTATTTTACGGAATCAGCCTCCTCTGAAACACCCTTACCCTCGTACATACTGAGAAAAGGAGGCTCATTCACATATCGTCATTCATTCCTGGTGAAAGCAAGGGTATTTGCGCTGAGTGTGTTTTATGCTCCAGCGTACCGCTTTTTCCGAGCCATGGACGCTGACGCCCGACAAGACCTGGCTGTTTCCTGCAGGAAGCTGAACGAGATGCAGTCAAGCCGAAGGAAGGTGAGCCTCATCAAGAAGATCTTCGTTCTTCTGATGGTGCGGAAAGCTGCAAGAATCCTGGAGACGCAGTTGGGCGACGACTCCTTCAGTGACTCAGACGACGACGACATTGTTGTGCTCGTTTGAATATGGTGCTTTGAAACTTTGCTGCTATGCGCGTCGGGTGCCTAAGAAATATTTAAAGGGGATGAGACGACAATTTCCTTAGTCTTTATAGGTCCATACTGAATGCGCTGTGCGCAACAGAATGACAAGAGGCAGGAATGACGTGAAGCAGTGCTACCCGAAAGCTGTGTGAGACAAATAATCAACAAAAACAGTTTATAGAAAAACACCATCGCGGCAAAATTTGAATAATTCTATTTATCATGAAGGTGGTTACATTTTTTCTTTGGTTTAACTATCCCGTCACAATGAAATACCGCGCGAAAAAAACACACGAACAAAATAGAGAGGAATGGTTATAATAAAGGAACATAACAACTAAAAAGGGGCGGTGGCTACGGCTGGCATGCGCATTCGAAAATAGCAACACCTAAAGCTGTATTGTAGCAGAACGCTTACATGGCACACATTACCACCGCCACTTCACTGACACAATCAGCAAATAAATCCCCTAACGCAAAGAATTAAGGGTAAAAGAACTGAAAGAGAAAAAGTTAAAAAACAGACATGTTAGCTAATATTTCGCAAATGGTCAGATTAAGAGTAAATAACAAATAAATGCTGTCGTGTACCTAAACCTCACTGAAAAAGAATGCGGTCGAAGAGGTTTGGGAGCCAAAAAGCAAAATTAAGCGAGCGTTGCGTCTTCGCCAATGCACACAAAAAATGTATCTACATCGACCGGTAATTCCTCGGGTTTAATTAGCGAGGTAACGTCATTCACAGATTAGTCTCTCGACGCAAGGTGCCTTACGTTTTGTTTTTGCCGCAGACCGGTAATGCAGCCCACATTAACACAGTTTCATTTTAATTCATCTAAACATTAAAACATCCAAATTTCTTTCTTTGTTTCTAAGACCGGCGTCATTCTATTCTTGCCCATCAACATGAAGGATACCTTATAACTTGATAAGCAAATGCAGTTTATGTTCTCGTGATTTCAGTTGATGAATATTTCCAAAAGACCCTCCACACATAATCTTATTTCACAGCCGTCAGGTGGCAGAAAAATATTGTACACTCGCAGGGTACCCCGAGAAGGAGCTGTCTAAAACTAGCTGTCATAGTTTTCAATGAGACAGTTTATCTTATCGGGAAAGAGTAAAAACCTTCCCTGGAAGGAAGTGTGTTAACAGACCGCGAAGTTTCAAATTCTTATCTCTCGTGCTTTCGCAGGGCTTGTGCTATTGCACAGAATCAGTTACCCTCCTCTGAAACATCCTTGCCATCGTACATACTGAGAAAAGGGTTCTCATTCACATATCGTCATTCATTCCTGGTCAAAGCAAGGGTATTTGCGCTCAGTGTGTTTTCTGCTCCAGCGTATCGCCTTTTTCCGAGCCATGGACGCTGACGCCCGACAAGTCCTGGCTGTTTCCTGAAGGAAGCTGAACGAGATGCAGTCAAGCCGAAGGAAGGTGAGCCTCATCAAGAAGATTTTCGTTCTTCTGATGGTGCGGAAAGCCGAAAGAATCCTGGAGGCGCAGTTGGGCGACGACTCCTTCAGTGACTCAGACGACGACGACATTGTTGTGCTCGTTTGAATATGGTGCTTTGAAACTTTGCTGCTATGCGCGTCGGGTGCCTAAGAAATATTTAAAGGGGATGAGACGACAATTTCCTTAGTCTTTATAGGTCCATACTGAATGCGCTGTGCGCAACAGAATGACAAGAGGCAGGAATGACGTGTAGCAGTGCTACCGGAAAGCTATGTGAGACAAATCATCAACAAAAACAGTTTATAGGAAAACACCATCGCGGCAAAATTTGATTAATTTTATTTATCATGAAGGTGGTTACATTTTTTCTTCGGTTTAACTATCCCGTCAATATGAAATAGCGCGCGAAAAAACGCACGAACAAAATAGAGAACAATGGTTAATAAAAAAGGAACATAACAACTAAGAAGGGGCGGTGGCTACGGCTGGCATGCGCATTCGAAAATAGCAACACCTAAAGCAGTATTGAAGCAAACCGCTTGCATGGCACACATTACCACCGCCACTTCACTGACACAATCAGAAAATAAACCCCCTAACGCAAAGAATTAAGGGTCAAAGAACTGAAAGAGAAAACAAATTAAAAACAGACATGTTAGCTAATATTTCGGCAATGGTCAAATTAAGAGTAAAAAACAAATAAACGCTGTCGTGTACCTAAACCTCACTGAAAAAGAATGCGGTCGAAGAGGTTTGGGAGCCAAAAAGCAAAATTAAGCGAGCGTTGCGTCTTCTCCAATGCACACAAAAAATGTATCTACATCGACCGGTAATTCCTCGGGTTTAAGTAGCGAGGTGACGTCATTCACAGATTAGTCTCTCGACGCAAGGTGCCTTACGTTTTGTTTTTGCCGCAGACCGTTTATGCAGCCCACATTAACACAGTTTCATTTTAATTTATCTAAACATTAAAACATCTAAATTTCTTTTTTTGTTTCTATGACCGGCGTCATTCTATTCGTGCCCATCAACATGAAGGATACCTTATAACTTGATAAGCAAATGCAGTTTATGTTCTCGTGATTTCAGTTGATGGATTTTTCCAAAAGACCCTCCACTCATAATCTTATTTCACAGCCGTCAGGTGGCAGCATAATATTGTACACTCGCAGGGTACCCCGAGAAGGAGCTGTCTAAAACTAGCTGTCATAGTTTTCAATGAGACAGTTTATCTTATCGGGAAAGAGTAAAAACCTTCCCTGGAAGGAAGTGTGTTAACAGACCGCGAAGATTCAAATTCTTATCTCTCGTGCTTTCGCAGGGCTTGTGCTATTGCACAGAATCAGTTAGCCTCCTCTGAAACATCCTTACCCTCGTACATACTGAGAAAAGGGGGCTCATTCACATATCGTCATTCATTCCTGGTCAAAGCACGGGTATTTGCGCTCAGTGTGTTTTCTGCTCCAGCGTATCGCCTTTTTCCGAGCCATGGACGCTGACGCCCGACAAGTCCTGGCTGTTTCCTGAAGGAAGCTGAACGAGATGCAGTCAAGCCGAAGGAAGGTGAGCCTCATCAAGAAGATTTTCGTTCTTCTGATGGTGCGGAAAGCCGAAAGAATCCTGGAGGCGCACTTGGGCGACGACTCCTTCAGTGACTCAGACGACGACGACATTGTTGTGCTCGTATGAATATGGTGCTTTGAAACTTTGCTGCTATGCGCGTCGGGTGCCTAAGAAATATTTAAAGGGGATGAGACGACAATTTCCTTAGTCTTTATAGGTCCATACTGAATGCGCTGTGCGGAACAGAACAACAAGAGGCAGGAATGACGTGTAGCAGTGCTACCCGAAGGCTGTGTGAGAAAAATCATCAACAAAAGCAGTTTATAGAAAAACACCATCGCGGCAAAATTTGAAGAATTCTATTTATCATGAAGGTGGTTACTTTTTTTCTTTGGTTTAAATATCCCGTCACAATGAAATAGCGCGCGAAAAAACACACGAACAAAATAGAGAGCAATGGCTAATAATAAAGGAACATAACAACTGAGGAAGGGCGGTGGCTACGGCTGGCATGCGCATTCGAAAATAGCAACACCTAAGGCAGTATTGAGGCAAAACGCTTACATAGCACACATTACCACCGCCACTTCACTGACACAATCAGAAAATAAATCCCCTAACGCAAGGAATTAAGGGTAAAAGAACTGAAAGAGAAAAAGTTAAAAAACAGACATGTTAGCTAATATTTCGCCAATCGTCCGATTAAGAGTAAATAACAAATAAACGCTGTCGTGTACCTAAACCTCACTGAAAAAGAATGTGGTCGAAGAGGTTTGGGAGCCAAAAAGCAAAATTAAGCGAGCATTGCGCCCTCTCCATTGCACACAAAAACTTATCTACATCTACCGGTAATTCCTCGGGTTTAAGTAGCGAGGTAACGTCATTCACAGATTAGTCTCTCGACGCAAGGTGCCTTACGTTTTGTTTTTGCCGCAGACCGTTAATGCAGCCCACATTAACACAGTTTCATTTTAATTTATCTAAACATTAAAACATCTAAATTTCTTTCTTTGTTTCTATTACCGGCGTCATTCTATTCTTGCCCATCAACATGAAGGATACCTTATAACTTGATAAGCAAATGCAGTTTATGTTCTCGTGATTTCAGTTGATGGATATTTCCAAAAGACCCTCCACTCATAATCTTATTTCACAGCCGTCAGGTGGCAGCAAAATATCGTACACTCGCAGGGTACCCCGAGAAGGAGCTGTCTAAAACTAGCTGTCATACAGTTTTCCATAAGACAGTTTATCTCATCGGGAAAGAGTAAAAAACTTCCCTGGAAGGAAGTGTGTTCCACTTTCATCGTTAACAGACCGCGAAGTTTAAAATTCTCATCTCTCGTGCTTTCGCAGGGCTTGTGCTATTGCACAGAATCAGTTCGCCTCCTCTGAAATATCCTTACCCTTTTACATACAGAGAAAAGGGGGCTCATTCACATATCGTCATACATTCCTGGTCAAACAGGGGTATTTGCGCTCGAGTGTGTTTTCTGCTCCAGCGTACCGCCTTTTTCCGAGCCATGGACGCTGACGCCCGACAGGTCCTGGCTGTTTCCTGCAGGAAGCTGAACGAGATGCAGTCAAGCCGACGGAAGGTGAGCCTCATCAAGAAGATTTTCGTTCTTCTGATGGTGCGGGAAGCTGAAAGAATCCTGGAGACGCAGTTGGGCGACGACTCCTTCAGTGACTCAGACGACGACGACATTGTTGTGCTCGTATGAATATGGTGCTTTGAAACTTCGCTGCTATGCGCGTCGGGAGCCTAACAAATATTTCAGGGAGATGAGACGTGAGCTTTCTTAGTCTTTACAGGTCCATACTGAATGCGCTGTGCGGAACAGAATGACAAGAGGCAGAAATGACGTGTAGCGGTGCTAACCGAAAGCTGTGTGAGACAAATCATCAACAAAAACAGTTTATAGGAAAACACCATCGCGGCAAAATTTGAATAATTCTATTTATCATAAAGGTGGTTACATTTTTACTTTGGTTTAAATATCCCGTCACAATGAAATAGCGCGCGAGAAACACACGAACAAAATAGAGAGGAATGGTTAATAATAAAGGAACATAACAACTATGGAGGGGCGGTGGCTACGGCTGGCATGCGCATTCGAAAATAACACCTAAAGCAGTATTGAAGCAAAACGCTTACATGGAACACATTACCACCGCCAAATCACTGACACGATCAGAAAATAAACCCCCTAACGCAAAGAATAAAGGGTAAAAGAACTAAAAGAGAAAAAAAATTAAAAAACAGACATGTTAGCTAATATTTCGGCAATAGCCAGATTAAGTGTAAAAACAAATAAACGCTGTAGTGCACCTAAACCTCACTGAGAAAGAATGCGGTCGAAGAGGTATGGGAGCCAAAAAGCAAAATTAAGCGAGCGTTGCGTCTTCTCAATTGCACACAAAAATGTTTCTACATCGACCGGTAAGTCCTTGGGTTTAAGCAGCGAGGTAACGTCATTCACAGATTAGTCTTTCGACGCAAGGTGCCTTACGTTTAGTTTTTGCCGCAGACCGTTAATGCAGCCCACATTAACACAGTTTCATTTTAATTTATCTAAACATTAAAACATCTAAATTTCTTTCTTTGTTTCTATGTTGTTGTTGTTGTATGGGGTTTTATGGCGCATAAGCAACTATGGCTATCATGCGCCAAACACAAGGTTAGATGATGCTATGTCAAGTGTACAGTGGTTACATTATAATAGATTTAAAACACTGGCTTTCTTTAGAAACTTACAAACAAGTGAAAATTCGACGAGTGTTTGCTCGCCTAAAAGCAATGCGGGATGAAATGGAATGTGTTCATTGTAAAATACCGTAAAAACTTTTTGTCTAAGTTCTTCGAGATGCGAACAAGAAATTAAAATGTGATTTACTGTGAGCTCTTCACCACACATTTCACACACAGGTTTGTCTTTTTTTGTTAATAAGAAGTTATGGGTGATGTGTGTGTGACCTATGCGTAAACGACATAAAATTACTTCGATAAAACGCTCTTTATGGTGGCATGATTTCCATTCTTTTATAATGGGCTTTATGGTATGCAGCTTGTTGTGTCCTTCATTTTCCCAAGAAGCTTGCCACTTGTCTCTTAGTCTGCTATGCACTAACTTCATGTAATCCCTAGGAGGCAAATTCACATGTTTTATTTCCATCGTTCTGGTTTGTGCAGCACACATGTCGGCTCTCTCATTGTCCTGAATGCCAACGTGACTGGGAACCCAGCACAATTTTATAACATGTTTTTGTGTTGTGACCTTTACTATATTATGTATGATGCTTCCAATCAGTGGCTCCGTGGCATTTTTAGAGTTTAATGCTGTAAGGACGCTCAGTGAATCTGTATAGATGATGCTGTTTTTGATGTTTTCATTTGTTATTTTCTGCACCGCAACACTAATAGCACAACACTCCGCGGTGAAAACTGTAGCACATGAGGGAAGTCGTACTGCATTTTCATTTTTTCCTTGTATTACTGCGCTTCCTACATGAACATGAGTTTTTGACCCGTCAGTATAAAATGGAGTGTAATTTCTGTATTTTTCTTGTAGTGCTAGATATTCTTGTATTATCTGGTTGTGTGGTGTACAAGTTTTCCTGAGGCGTGTTAGTGTGACGTCACACACTGTGGGAAGAGTGTACCACGGTGGTAGCGCTTCGCATCTTGGGGCAATATCTTTAATTTCATTTAGTATGTTTAGTGCTTGGCATTTTTTTCGAAGCGCAAGAGCAACGGCTTAATTGCGTGAGGCTTGTTGTTTAAGGGTATTCTGGATGGGCATTTCGTGACGATTGAGTAACAGAGATGTTTGGGGTGAGAAAGGATTTTGAGGATGTATGTACAAGTTAGTGCAGTTCTTCGATCTTCTAAGGAAGGTTCATTCGTTTCCACATACAGACTTGCTATTGGTGAAGTTCTGTAAGCACCAGAAGACAACCTTAAACCAAGATTGTGGATAGGATCTAGTCGTTTTATGTAGGACGGTCTTGCTGAGCCATATACTATGCACCCAGAGTCTAACTTAGAGCGAACCAGAGAACGATATATATGTAATAGGCATGCCCTATCAGATCCCCAGCGTTTTCTTGACAGTAGTTTTAGCACATTGAGGGCTTGGGAAGCTTTTTTCTTTAAGGTGTTTATATGTGGCAAGAAAGTGAGCTTTTTATCGAAAGTTATCCCTAGAAATTTATGCTCTTGTTTGACAGGTAATTGGGTTTGGTTTAGATATATTGTGGGGTTGGCCTGTAGGCCTCGTCTCAAAGAGAACAGAACCGCTACTGTTTTCTGAGGGGAAAATCTAAATCCGTTTCTATCTGCCCAGGTAGCCAGTTTATTTATTGTTATTTGTATCTGTCGCTCACAGGTGGGTATGCTGGATGACGTGCATGCTATTTGGAGGTCGTCTACGTAAACAGAGTACATTATGGATTTTGGGATTACTTTTCCTATTGAGTTCATTTTGATGATGAATAAGGTCGTGCTGAGGATGCACCCCTGGGGTACGCCAGTTTCTTGTGTAAAAGTGTTGGAGAAGGTTGCACCTAGGCCGACTCGGAACGTGCGGTTGGTTAGGAAGTCATTCATACAGCTCAGCATCCTGCCGCGGATACCTAGGTCCGCTAGGTCACGGAGGATACCGAACCTCCACGTGGTATCGTAAGCCTTGTTCATGTCGAAGAAGACCCCGATACAGTGCTGGTTGTGGATGAACGCTTCCCGAACTGTGTTCTCAAAGCGAACGATGTGATCGGTTGTGGAACATGTCTTTTTAAAACCGCACTGGTGTATATCTAAAAGTTGCCGGGACTGAAGTATGAAGGTTAGTCTGATGTTTAGAATGCTTTCGAATGATTTTGCTATACAGCTAGTGAGTGCTATTGGCCTCTAACTGGTGGGAGTAGTTGGTGGCTTGCCAGGTTTTAGGAAGGGTACTATGATTGCTTCTTTCCATGCTTGGGGGATTTCTCCATTCATCCATATTTTATTGAAAAATTTTAGGAGAGCCTCTATGGCAGTCTCAGAGAGGTGAGCAAGCATGGCATAATGTATATTGTCTTGGCCTGGTGCTGTCATTTTACCGGATGTTAGTACTGTGTTTAGTTCCTGCATTGTAATAACCTGATTGTAGTCTTCGTGTATGCATCTTCCAAAGGGAAGTTTTTGTTTTTCTACTATTGTATTGTGCTTTTGAAATGTTTGTGTATAGTTGGATGAGCTTGAAACTGTGGAAAAATGCTCACCCAATATGTTGGCCTGTTCTTCTAATGTTGTTTGAGTACCGGGTGTTGTTAGCATTGGAAATGTGAATGGAGTAAAATTTCCAGTGAATTTCCGCACCTGCTGCCACATTTTCTTGGATGTTATTGAGCTGTTTATGGAGGATATGTACTGTTGCCATGATGCCCTTTCTGTGTTGCGTCTGATGTATCGTGCTTTGGCTCTAGCCCTTTTGAAGATGAGCAAGTTTCCTGCAGTGGGATATCTGCGAAGGTTGCCCCAAGCCTTGTTTTGCTGCTTTTTAGCCGATGAGCATTCGTTTGACCACCAAACTTTATGTGTTTTTCGTGCAATTTCAGACGTTTGTGGGATGGCTTCTATTGCTGCAGATATTAAGCATGTGACAAATTTTTCATTTAGTTCTTCTATAGTAAGGGTTTCGGCATATTCTTTTTCTAGTGTGGCCTTCGTTCTGAAAAGTGCCCAATCGGCGAGGTGAATTTTCCATCGCCGTGGCTTCGTAGGGATGATGGATGTAGCTGATGTTAGCTTTAAATCTGTAGGTAAGTGATCACTTCCCCGAGGGTCGTCTAAAACATCCCAAATAAAATCATTAAAAACCGATGGTGATGCAAACGCTAAATCTAGGCAGGTCATTTTTCCAGAGCTGGGGCAGCAGTACGTTGCTTTTCCAGTGTTCATTAAACATATGCTTTTTGAAAGAATAAAATCCTCGATGAGCTGACCCCTGGAATCAGTATGCTCACTTCCCCAGAATGAGGAGTGTGCGTTAAAATCCCCAATTATGACATATGGCTCAGGCAACTGTCCCAGAAGTTCTTCTAGGTCATGCATAGTAATTGTGTTATGTGGTGGTATGTACACAGAACATATTGTTATTGTTTTATGGCTAATGATGTTTACTGCGACCGCTTCTAAGTTCGTCTTTAATGATACCTCTCTTGCAGGGACATCGCTTTGCGTAATGATAGCGACGCCTCCTGAGAGTCGGCTAGCTTGTTCTCGGTCTTTCCGGAAAATATTATATTTTTTTAAGATGTTTGTGTGCTGTGACCCAAGGTTCGTTTCTTGCAGGCACACAGCTGTAGGTGCCATTGTTTTGAGCATATCGGTTATGTCTGTGTAGTTTCTGTGTAGACCTCTACAGTTCCATTGTATTAGATATGCCATTGTGATAAGTTGGGGATTGGGGAAAGTCACTTATTTTCAGGAGCAGTGATTCGTGGTTTCCCTTTTTTCTCTAGGGAGTCTCGCCGCCGCTGCAGCGGTGGCGAACTAGGAGTTGTATCCATCGCCACTTTCGTGGCGCCGGATTTCTGCGGAGATTCCGCGGATGCGTGTATTTTAGATGTCCGCGGACTTTCGCTGACATCCATCTCCTCCACGGTGGACGTGGAGGATGCTTCTTGGTTGCGATGGCCCGTGGCCTTCGCATTCGTCTTTTTTGCTGGCACCGCTGAACCAGGCCCTGCTCCAGCGGCAGAGTCTTTTGGGCCAGTAGTTGCCTTCTTATAGGGGTGGGGCGACAGGTCCAGTTCAGCATAGCTGTTCTGGGTGTCTATCGCCGAGGATGCCACTGCTGAAAGTAGGGCCTGAGGGCCTCCGGCGAGGATCGCGTGGTCTTCCCGCGAAATTTTCAGCCCTGTGGACTGTGTCATTGACTTCTGTGGTGGGGACTTGGTTGTCGACCCCAGGTCCTTCGGATCGACCTGTGTGCCGACAGAAACCGAAGGCGGCGGCGGTCCCCGCGTCACCACTTCGGAGTATGTCCCTTTCTGTTGGAAAGAGACGCGTTTTTTTGCTTCAAAGTAGGACAGGTTTTCTGTGGTCTTCAAAGTTATGATTTGTTTTTCTGTTTTCCAAACTGGGCACGACCTGGAGTACGCGCCATGTGCGCCATTGCAGTTGATGCATTTTGGAGTGCGTTCGCATCTTTCTTCTGTATGTGCGTCTTCTGCGCATGTGACACACGTGGGTTTGCCCCGGCAAGCCAACATGCTGTGTCCAAAGCGCTGGCACTTGAAACATCGTCTCGGATTTGGTATGTGTGGGCGGACTTTACAATGGAGGTATGCGGCGTGGATGGAATCAGGGAGAGTTGTACTATTGAAAGTTAGGACGATGTGTTTTGTCTTGATTTCAGCATTATTTCTCCGGATGGTTATTCGTCGGGCTGCTATTACTCCTTGTTCAGCTCGTTCTTCCATTTCCGCATCCGTACTCTGTAGGAGTTCATATTCAGATATGACGCCCTTTGAGTGGTTCAGTGTGCGGTGCGGGGTTACCTGTACGCTAATTTCTCCAAGATTCTGTAAAGACATCAGTTTCGCGCTCTGTTCTTTTGTGTTTATTTCTACAAGGAGATCTCCGGTTCGCTGCTTTTTTGCTTTGTAGTTTTTGCCTACACAGCTTTTTAGGGTGTTGGCGATGACAAATGCAGACAGGTTGGCTACCGGTTCATCAGTGTTTGAGTGAACCATGAAAAACTTCGGAAACGTTTCTGGTTTCTGTGGCATCAATTGTTTCGCATCGGTGCGACTCCTTTTTGGGAGCCGATCAGATTTTTTTGAAAATTTTTCCATACGGCATGTACTGGCTAAGGGTTCCAAATACTTTGTCGCCTCTGATTCACCCTTATACACAGAGGAAGGTCCCGGGACTCCCCCCCCTGGTAGACAGACGAGGAGCCCATCGGCCGAGGATTGACCACTTCCTCGACCGCCACCGTTCACGGTTTCTTCCCTCCACCTTTCAACCTATCGCCACGGTACGGATGACAGCTTCGGTATGGGGGCTAAGGGTCCGTGGTGGCGCCAAGCACCAACACCTCGTTACACAAGGTGCCCTTGCGGGCTGTTTCTATGTCCGGCGTCATTCTATTCTTGCCCATCAACATGAAGGATACTTTATATCTTGATAAGAAAATGCAGTTTATGTTCTCGGTATTTCAGTTGATGGATATATCCAAAAGACCCTCCACACTAATCTTATTTAACAGCCGTCAGGTGGCAGCAAAATATTGTACACTCGCAGGGTACCCCGAGAAGGAGCTGTCTAAATCTAGCTGTCATACAGTATTCCATGAGACAGTTTATCTTATTGGGAAAGAGTAAAAACCTTCCCTGGAAGGAAGTGTGTTCCACTTTCATCATTAACAGACCGCGAAGTTTCAAATTCTTATCTCTCGTGCTTTCGCAGGGCTTGTGCTATTGATCAGAATCAGTTAGCCTCCTCTGAAACATCCTTACCCTCGTACATACTGAGAAAAGGGGGCTAATTCACATATCGTCATTCATTCCTGGTCAAAGCAAGGGTATTTGCGCTGAGTGTGTTTTCTGCTCCAGCGTACCGCCTTTTTCCGAGCCATGGACGCTGACGCGTGACAAAACCTGTCTGTTTCCTGCAGAAGCTTAACGAGATGCAGTCAAGCCGAAGGAAGGTGATGCGCTGTGCGGAACAGAATGACAAGAGGCAGGAATGACGTGTAGCAGCGCTACCCGAAAGCTGTGTGAGACAAATCATCAACAAAAACAGTTTATAGGAAAACACCATCGCGGCAAAATTTGAATAATTCTATTTATCATGAAGGTGGGTACATTTTTTCTTTGGTTTAAATAGCCCTTCACAATGAAATAGCGCGCGAAAAAACACAGGAACAAATTAGAGAGGAATGGTTAATAATAAAGGAACATAACAACTAAGGAGGGGCGGTGGCTACGGCTGGCATGCGCATTCGAAAATAGCAACACCTAAAGCAGTATTGAAGCAGGACGCTTACATGGCACACATTACCACCGCCACTTCACTGACACAATCAGAAAATAAGCCCCCTAACTCAAAGAATTAGGAGTAAAAGAACTGAAAGAGAAACAAATTAAAAAAACAGACATGTTAGCTAATATTTCGGCAATGGTCAGATTAAGAGTAAAAAACAAATAAACGCTGTAGTGTACCTAAACCTCACTGACAAAGAATGCGGTCGAAGAGGTATGGGAGCCAAAAAGCAAAATTAAGCGAGCGTTGCGTCTTCTCAATTGCACACAAAAATGTTTCTACATCGACCGGTAATTCCTTGGGTTTAAGTGGCGAGGTAACGTCATTCACAGATTAGTCTCTCGACGCAAGGTGCCTTACGTTTTGTTTTTGCCGCAGACCGTTAATGCAGCCCACATTAACACAGTTTCATTTTAATTTATCTAAACATTAAAACATCTAAATTTCTTTCTTTGTTTCTATGTCCGGCGTCATTCTATTCTTGCCCATCAACATGAAGGATACTTTATATCTTGATAAGCAAATGCAGTTTATGTTCTCGTGATTTCAGTTGATGGATATTTCCAAAAGACCCTCCACACACAATCTTATTTCACAGCTGTCAGGTGGCAGCAAAAATATTGTACACTCGCAGGGTACCCCGAGAAGGAGCTGTCTAAAACTAGCTGTCATAGTTTTCAATGAGACAGTTTATCTTATCGGGAAAGAGTAAAAACCTTCCCTGGAAGGAAGTGTGTTAACAGACCGCGAAGATTCAAATTCTTATCTCTCGTGCTTTCGCAGGGCTTGTGCTATTGCACAGAATCAGTTAGCCTCCTCTGAAACATCCTTACCCTCGTACATACTGAGAAAAGGGGGCTCATTCACATATCGTCATTCATTCCTGGTCAAAGCACGGGTATTTGCGCTGAGTGTGTTTTCTGCTCCAGCATATCACCTTTTTCCGAGCCATGGACGCTGACGCCCGACAAGTCCTGGCTGTTTCCTGCAGGAAGCTGAACGAGATGCAGTCAAGCCGAAGGAAGGTGAGCCTCATCAAGAAGATTTTCGTTCTTCTGATGGTGCGGAAAGCCGAAAGAATCCTGGAGGCGCACTTGGGCGACGACTCCTTCAGTGACTCAGACGACGACGACATTGTTGTGCTCGTATGAATGTGGTGCTTTGAAACTTTGCTGCTATGCGCGTCGGGTGCCTAAGAAATATTTAAAGGGGATGAGACGACAATTTCCTTAGTCTTTATAGGTCCATACTGAATGCGCTGTGCGGAACAGAACAACAAGAGGCAGGAATGACGTGTAGCAGTGCTACCCGAAGGCTGTGTGAGACAAATCATCAACAAAAGCAGTTTATAGAAAAACACCATCGCGGCAAAATTTGAATAATTCTATTTATCATGAAGGTGGTTACTTTTTTTCTTTGGTTTAAATATCCCGTCACAATGAAATAGCGCGCGAAAAAACACACGAACAAAATAGAGAGCAATGGCTAATAATAAAGGAACATAACAACTGAGGAAGGGCGGTGGCTACGGCTGGCATGCGCATTCGAAAATAGCAACACCTAAGGCAGTATTGAGGCAAAACGCTTACATAGCACACATTACCACCGCCACTTCACTGACACAATCAGAAAATAAATCCCCTAACGCAAGGAATTAAGGGTAAAAGAACTGAAAGAGAAAAAGTTAAAAAACAGACATGTTAGCTAATATTTCGCCAATCGTCCGATTAAGAGTAAATAACAAATAAACGCTGTCGTGTACCTAAACCTCACTGAAAAAGAATGTGGTCGAAGAGGTTTGGGAGCCAAAAAGCAAAATTAAGCGAGCATTGCGCCCTCTCCATTGCACACAAAAACTTATCTACATCTACCGGTAATTCCTCGGGTTTAAGTAGCGAGGTAACGTCATTCACAGATTAGTCTCTCGACGCAAGGTGCCTTACGTTTTGTTTTTGCCGCAGACCGTTAATGCAGCCCACATTAACACAGTTTCATTTTAATTTATCTAAACATTAAAACATCTAAATTTCTTTCTTTGTTTCTATTACCGGCGTCATTCTATTCTTGCCCATCAACATGAAGGATACCTTATAACTTGATAAGCAAATGCAGTTTATGTTCTCGTGATTTCAGTTGATGGATATTTCCAAAAGACCCTCCACTCATAATCTTATTTCACAGCCGTCAGGTGGCAGCAAAATATCGTACACTCGCAGGGTACCCCGAGAAGGAGCTGTCTAAAACTAGCTGTCATACAGTTTTCCATAAGACAGTTTATCTCATCGGGAAAGAGTAAAAAACTTCCCTGGAAGGAAGTGTGTTCCACTTTCATCGTTAACAGACCGCGAAGTTTAAAATTCTCATCTCTCGTGCTTTCGCAGGGCTTGTGCTATTGCACAGAATCAGTTCGCCTCCTCTGAAATATCCTTACCCTTTTACATACAGAGAAAAGGGGGCTCATTCACATATCGTCATACATTCCTGGTCAAACAGGGGTATTTGCGCTCGAGTGTGTTTTCTGCTCCAGCGTACCGCCTTTTTCCGAGCCATGGACGCTGACGCCCGACAGGTCCTGGCTGTTTCCTGCAGGAAGCTGAACGAGATGCAGTCAAGCCGACGGAAGGTGAGCCTCATCAAGAAGATTTTCGTTCTTCTGATGGTGCGGGAAGCTGAAAGAATCCTGGAGACGCAGTTGGGCGACGACTCCTTCAGTGACTCAGACGACGACGACATTGTTGTGCTCGTATGAATATGGTGCTTTGAAACTTCGCTGCTATGCGCGTCGGGAGCCTAACAAATATTTCAGGGAGATGAGACGTGAGCTTTCTTAGTCTTTACAGGTCCATACTGAATGCGCTGTGCGGAACAGAATGACAAGAGGCAGAAATGACGTGTAGCGGTGCTAACCGAAAGCTGTGTGAGACAAATCATCAACAAAAACAGTTTATAGGAAAACACCATCGCGGCAAAATTTGAATAATTCTATTTATCATAAAGGTGGTTACATTTTTACTTTGGTTTAAATATCCCGTCACAATGAAATAGCGCGCGAGAAACACACGAACAAAATAGAGAGGAATGGTTAATAATAAAGGAACATAACAACTATGGAGGGGCGGTGGCTACGGCTGGCATGCGCATTCGAAAATAACACCTAAAGCAGTATTGAAGCAAAACGCTTACATGGAACACATTACCACCGCCACTTCACTGACACGATCAGAAAATAAACCCCCTAACACAAAGAATAAAGGGTAAAAGAACTAAAAGAGAAAAAAAATTAAAAAACAGACATGTTAGCTAATATTTCGGCAATAGCCAGATTAAGTGTAAAAACAAATAAACGCTGTAGTGCACCTAAACCTCACTGAGAAAGAATGCGGTCGAAGAGGTATGGGAGCCAAAAAGCAAAATTAAGCGAGCGTTGCGTCTTCTCAATTGCACACAAAAATGTTTCTACATCGACCGGTAAGTCCTTGGGTTTAAGTAGCGAGGTAACGTCATTCACAGATTAGTCTTTCGACGCAAGGTGCCTTACGTTTAGTTTTTGCCGCAGACCGTTAATGCAGCCCACATTAACACAGTTTCATTTTAATTTATCTAAACATTAAAACATCTAAATTTCTTTCTTTGTTTCCATGTTGTTGTTGTTGTATGGGGTTTTATGGCGCATAAGCAACTATGGCTATCATGCGCCAAACACAAGGTTAGATGATGCTATGTCAAGTGTACAGTGGTTACATTATAATATATTTAAAACACTGGCTTTCTTTAGAAACTTACAAACAAGTGAAAATTCGACGAGTGTTTGCTCGCCTAAAAGCAATGCGGGATGAAATGGAATGTGTTCATTGTAAAATACCGTAAAAACTTTTTGTCTAAGTTCTTCGAGATGCGAACAAGAAATTAAAATGTGATTTACTGTGAGCTCTTCACCACACATTTCACACACAGGTTTGTCTTTTTTTGTTAATAAGAAGTTATGGGTGATGTGTGTGTGACCTATGCGTAAACGACATAAAATTACTTCGATAAAACGCTCTTTATGGTGGCATGATTTCCATTCTTTTATAATGGGCTTTATGGTATGCAGCTTGTTGTGTCCTTCATTTTCCCAAGAAGCTTGCCACTTGTCTCTTAGTCTGCTATGCACTAACTTCATGTAATCCCTAGGAGGCAAATTCACATGTTTTATTTCCATCGTTCTGGTTTGTGCAGCACACATGTCGGCTCTCTCATTGTCCTGAATGCCAACGTGACTGGGAACCCAGCACAATTTTATAACATGTTTTTGTGTTGTGACCTTTACTATATTATGTATGATGCTTCCAATCAGTGGCTCCGTGGCATTTTTAGAGTTTAATGCTGTAAGGACGCTCAGTGAATCTGTATAGATGATGCTGTTTTTGATGTTTTCATTTGTTATTTTCTGCACCGCAACACTAATAGCATAACACTCCGCGGTGAAAACTGTAGCACATGAGGGAAGTCGTACTGCATTTTCATTTTTTCCTTGTATTACTGCGCTTCCTACATGAGCATGAGTTTTTGACCCGTCAGTATAAAATGGAGTGTAATTTCTGTATTTTTCTTGTAGTGCTAGATATTCTTGTATTATCTGGTCGTGTGGTGTACAAGTTTTCCTGAGGCGTGTTAGTGTGACGTCACACACTGTGGGAAGAGTGTACCACGGTGGTAGCGCTTCGCATCTTGGGGCAATATCTTTAATTTCATTTAGTATGTTTAGTGCTTGGCATTTTTCTTCGAAGCGCAAGAGCAACGGCTTAATTGCGTGAGGCTTGTTGTTTAAGGGTATTCTGGATGGGCATTTCGTGACGATTGAGTAACAGAGATGTTTGGGGTGAGAAAGGATTTTGAGGATGTATGTACAAGTTAGTGCAGTTCTTCGATCTTCTAAGGAAGGTTCATTCGTTTCCACATACAGACTTGCTATTGGTGAAGTTCTGTAAGCACCAGAAGACAACCTTAAACCAAGATTGTGGATAGGATCTAGTCGTTTTATGTAGGACGGTCTTGCTGAGCCATATACTATGCACCCATAGTCTAACTTAGAGCGAACCAGAGAACGATATATATGTAATAGGCATGCCCTATCAGATCCCCAGCGTTTTCTTGACAGTAGTTTTAGCACATTGAGGGCTTGGGAAGCTTTTTTCTTTAAGGTGTTTATATGTGGCAAGAAAGTGAGCTTTTTATCGAAAGTTATCCCTAGAAATTTATGCTCTTGTTTGACAGGTAATTGGGTTTGGTTTAGATATATTGTGGGGTTGGCCTGTAGGCCTCGTCTCAAAGAGAACAGAACCGCTACTGTTTTCTGAGGGGAAAATCTAAATCCGTTTCTATCTGCCCAGGTAGCCAGTTTATTTATTGTTATTTGTATCTGTCGCTCACAGGTGGGTATGCTGGATGACGTGCATGCTATTTGGAGGTCGTCTACGTAAACAGAGTACATTATGGATTTTGGGATTACTTTTCCTATTGAGTTCATTTTGATGATGAATAAGGTCGTGCTGAGGATGCACCCCTGGGGTACGCCAGTTTCTTGTGTAAAAGTGTTGGAGAAGGTTGCACCTAGGCCGACTCGGAACGTGCGGTTGGTTAGGAAGTCATTCATACAGCTCAGCATCCTGCCGCGGATACCTAGGTCCGCTAGGTCACGGAGGATACCGAACCTCCACGTGGTATCGTAAGCCTTGTTCATGTCGAAGAAGACCCCGATACAGTGCTGGTTGTGGATGAACGCTTCCCGAACTGTGTTCTCAAAGCGAACGATGTGATCGGTTGTGGAACATGTCTTTTTAAAACCGCACTGGTGTATATCTAAAAGTTGCCGGGACTGAAGTATGAAGGTTAGTCTGATGTTTAGAATGCTTTCGAATGATTTTGCTATACAGCTAGTGAGTGCTATTGGCCTCTAACTGGTGGGAGTAGTTGGTGGCTTGCCAGGTTTTAGGAAGGGTACTATGATTGCTTCTTTCCATGCTTGGGGGATTTCTCCACTCATCCATATTTTATTGAAAAATTTTAGGAGAGCCTCTATGGCAGTCTCAGAGAGGTGAGCAAGCATGGCATAATGTATATTGTCTTGGCCTGGTGCTGTCATTTTACCGGATGTTAGTACTGTGTTTAGTTCCTGCATTGTAATAACCTGATTGTAGTCTTCGTGTATGCATGTTCCAAAGGGAAGTTTTTGTTTTTCTACTATTGTATTGTGCTTTTGAAATGTTTGTGTATAGTTGGATGAGCTTGAAACTGTGGAAAAATGCTCACCCAATATGTTGGCCTGTTCTTCTAATGTTGTTTGAGTACCGGGTGTTGTTAGCATTGGAAATGTGAATGGAGTAAAATTTCCAGTGAATTTCCGCACCTGCTCCCACATTTTCTTGGATGTTATTGAGCTGTTTATGGAGGATATGTACTGTTGCCATGATGCCCTTTCTGTGTTGCGTCTGATGTATCGTGCTTTGGCTCTAGCCCTTTTGAAGATGAGCAAGTTTCCTGCAGTGGGATATCTGCGAAGGTTGCCCCAAGCCTTGTTTT
This sequence comes from Amblyomma americanum, assembly GCF_052857255.1. Lineage (NCBI taxonomy): Eukaryota > Metazoa > Arthropoda > Arachnida > Ixodida > Ixodidae > Amblyomma > Amblyomma americanum. The sequence continues at coordinate 127,381,122 of NC_135498.1, read as the reverse complement.
GCTGCTTTTTAGCCGATGAGCATTCGTTTGACCACCAAACTTTATGTGTTTTTCGTGCAATTTCAGACGTTTGTGGGATGGCTTCTATTGCTGCAGATATTAAGCATGTGACAAATTTTTCATTTAGTTCTTCTATAGTAAGGGTTTCGGCATATTCTTTTTCTAGTGTGGCCTTCGTTCTGAAAAGTGCCCAATCGGCGAGGTGAATTTTCCATCGCCGTGGCTTCGTAGGGATGATGGATGTAGCTGATGTTAGCTTTAAAACTGTAGGTAAGTGATCACTTCCCCGAGGGTCGTCTAAAACATCCCAAATAAAATCATTAAAAACCGATGGTGATGCAAACGCTAAATCTAGGCAGGTCATTTTTCCAGAGCTGGGGCAGCAGTACGTTGCTTTTCCAGTGTTCATTAAACATATGCTTTTTGAAAGAATAAAATCCTCGATGAGCTGACCCCTGGAATCAGTATGCTCACTTCCCCAGAATGAGGAGTGTGCGTTAAAATCCCCAATTATGACATATGGCTCAGGCAACTGTCCCAGAAGTTCTTCTAGGTCATGCATAGTAATTGTGTTATGTGGTGGTATGTACACAGAACATATTGTTATTGTTTTATGGCTAATGATGTTTACTGCGACCGCTTCTAAGTTCGTCTTTAATGATACCTCTCTTGCAGGGACATCGCTTTGCGTAATGATAGCGACGCCTCCTGAGAGTCGGCTAGCTTGTTCTCGGTCTTTCCGGAAAATATTATATTTTTTTAAGATGTTTGTGTGCTGTGACCCAAGGTTCGTTTCTTGCAGGCACACAGCTGTAGGTGCCATTGTTTTGAGCATATCGGTTATGTCTGTGTAGTTTCTGTGTAAACCTCTACAGTTCCATTGTATTAGATATGCCATTGTGATAAGTTGGGGATTGGGGAAAGTCACTTATTTTCAGGAGCAGTGATTCGTGGTTTCCCTTTTTTCTCTAGGGAGTCTCGCCGCCGCTGCAGCGGTGGCGAACTAGGAGTTGTATCCATCGCCACTTTCGTGGCGCCGGATTTCTGCGGAGATTCCGCGGATGCGTGTATTTTAGATGTCCGCGGACTTTCGCTGACATCCATCTCCTCCACGGTGGACGTGGAGGATGCTTCTTGGTTGCGATGGCCCGTGGCCTTCGCATTCGTCTTTTTTGCTGGCACCGCTGAACCAGGCCCTGCTCCAGCGGCAGAGTCTTTTGGGCCAGTAGTTGCCTTCTTATAGGGGTGGGGCGACAGGTCCAGTTCAGCATAGCTGTTCTCGGTGTCTATCGCCGAGGATGCCACTGCTGAAAGTAGGGCCTGAGGGCCTCCGGCGAGGATCGCGTGGTCTTCCCGCGAAATTTTCAGCCCTGTGGACTGTGTCATTGACTTCTGTGGTGGGGACTTGGTTGTCGACCCCAGGTCCTTCGGATCGACCTGTGTGCCGACAGAAACCGAAGGCGGCGGCGGTCCCCGCGTCACCACTTCGGAGTATGTCCCTTTCTGTTGGAAAGAGACGCGTTTTTTTGCTTCAAAGTAGGACAGGTTTTCTGTGGTCTTCAAAGTTATGATTTGTTTTTCTGTTTTCCAAACTGGGCACGACCTGGAGTACGCGCCATGTGCGCCATTTGCAGTTGATGCATTTTGGAGTGCGTTCGCATCTTTCTTCTGTATGTGCGTCTTCTGCGCATGTGACACACGTGGGTTTGCCCCGGCAAGCCAACATGCTGTGTCCAAAGCGCTGGCACTTGAAACATCGTCTCGGATTTGGTATGTGTGGGCGGACTTTACAATGGAGGTATGCGGCGTGGATGGAATCAGGGAGAGTTGTACTATTGAAAGTTAGGACGATGTGTTTTGTCTTGATTTCAGCATTATTTCTCCGGATGGTTATTCGTCGGGCTGCTATTACTCCTTGTTCAGCTCGTTCTTCCATTTCCGCATCCGTACTCTGTAGGAGTTCATATTCAGATATGACGCCCTTTGAGTGGTTCAGTGTGCGGTGCGGGGTTACCTGTACGCTAATTTCTCCAAGATTCTGTAAAGACATCAGTTTCGCGCTCTGTTCTTTTGTGTTTATTTCTACAAGGAGATCTCCGGTTCGCTGCTTTTTGCTTTGTAGTTTTTGCCTACACAGCTTTTTAGGGTGTTGGCGATGACAAATGCAGACAGGTTGGCTACCGGTTCATCAGTGTTTGAGTGAACCATGAAAAACTTCGGAAACGTTTCTGGTTTCTGTGGCATCAATTGTTTCGCATCGGTGCGACTCCTTTTTGGGAGCCGATCAGATTTTTTTGAAAATTTTTCCATACGGCATGTACTGGCTAAGGGTTCCAAATACTTTGTCGCCTCTGATTCACCCTTATACACAGAGGAAGGTCCCGGGACTCCCCCCCCTGGTAGACAGACGAGGAGCCCATCGGCCGAGGATTGACCACTTCCTCGACCGCCACCGTTCACGGTTTCTTCCCTCCACCTTTCAACCTATCGCCACGGTACGGATGACAGCTTCGGTATGGGGGCTAAGGGTCCGTGGTGGCGCCAAGCACCAACACCTCGTTACACAAGGTGCCCTTGCGGGCTGTTTCTATGTCCGGCGTCATTCTATTCTTGCCCATCAACATGAAGGATACTTTATATCTTGATAAGAAAATGCAGTTTATGTTCTCGGTATTTCAGTTGATGGATATATCCAAAAGACCCTCCACACTAATCTTATTTAACAGCCGTCAGGTGGCAGCAAAATATTGTACACTCGCAGGGTACCCCGAGAAGGAGCTGTCTAAATCTAGCTGTCATACAGTATTCCATGAGACAGTTTATCTTATCGGGAAAGAGTAAAAACCTTCCCTGGAAGGAAGTGTGTTCCACGTTCATCATTAACAGACCGCGAAGTTTCAAATTCTTATCTCTCGTGCTTTCGCAGGGCTTGTGCTATTGCACAGAATCAGTTAGCCTCCTCTGAAACATCCTTATCCTCGTACATACTGAGAAAAGCGGGCTCATTCACATATCGTCATTCATTCCTGGTCAAAGCAAGGGTATTTGCGCTGAGTGTTTTCTGCTCCAGCGTACCGCCTTTTTCCGAGCCATGGACGCTGACGCGTGACAAAACCTGTCTGTTTCCTGCAGAAGCTTAACGAGATGCAGTCAAGCCGAAGGAAGGTGATGCGCTGTGCGGAACAGAATGACAAGAGGCAGGAATGACGTGTAGCAGCGCTACCCGAAAGCTGTGTGAGACAAATCATCAACAAAAACAGTTTATAGGAAAACACCATCGCGGCAAAATTTGAATAATTCTATTTATCATGAAGGTGGGTACATTTTTTCTTTGGTTTAAATAGCCCTTCACAATGAAATAGCGCGCGAAAAAACACAGGAACAAATTAGAGAGGAATGGTTAATAATAAAGGAACATAACAACTAAGGAGGGGCGGTGGCTACGGCTGGCATGCGCATTCGAAAATAGCAACACCTAAAGCAGTATTGAAGCAGGACGCTTACATGGCACACATTACCACCGCCACTTCACTGACACAATCAGAAAATAAGCCCCCTAACTCAAAGAATTAGGAGTAAAAGAACTGAAAGAGAAACAAATTAAAAAAACAGACATGTTAGCTAATATTTCGGCAATGGTCAGATTAAGAGTAAAAAACAAATAAACGCTGTAGTGTACCTAAACCTCACTGACGAAGAATGCGGTCGAAGAGGTATGGGAGCCAAAAAGCAAAATTAAGCGAGCGTTGCGTCTTCTCAATTGCACACAACAATGTTTCTACATCGACCGGTAATTCCTTGGGTTTAAGTGGCGAGGTAACGTCATTCACAGATTAGTCTCTCGACGCAAGGTGCCTTACGTTTTGTTTTTGCCGCAGACCGTTAATGCAGCCCACATTAACACAGTTTCATTTTAATTTATCTAAACATTAAAACATCTAAATTTCTTTCTTTGTTTCTATGTCCGGCGTCATTCTATTCTTGCCCATCAACATGAAGGATACTTTATATCTTGATAAGCAAATGCAGTTTATGTTCTCGTGATTTCAGTTGATGGATATTTCCAAAAGACCCTCCACACACAATCTTATTTCACAGCTGTCAGGTGGCAGCAAAATATTGTACACTCGCAGGGTACTCCGAGAAGGAGCTGTCTAAAACTAGCTGTCATACAGTTTTCCATGAGACAGTTTATCTTATCGGGAAAGAGTAAAAACTTTCCCTGGATGGAAGTGTGTTAACAGACCGCGAAGTTTCAAATTCTTATCTCTCGTGCTTTCGCAGGGCTTGTGCTATTGCACAGAATCAGTTCGCCTCCTCTGAAACATCCTTACCCTCCTCGTACATACTGAGAAAATGGGGCTCATTCACATATCGTGATTCATTCCTGGTCAAAGCAAGGGTATTTGCGCTGAGTGTGTTTTCTGCTCCAGCGTACCGCCTTTTTCCGAGCCATGGACGCTGAGGCCCGACAAGTCCTGGCTGTTTCCTGCAGGAAGCTGAACGAGATGCAGTCTAGCCGAAGGAAGGTGAGCCTCATCAAGAAGATTTGCGTTCTTCTGATGGTGCGGAAAGCTCAAAGAATCCTGGAGGCGCAGTTGGGCGACGACTCCTTCAGTGACTTAGACGACGACGACATTGTTGTGCTCGTATGAATATGGTGCTTTGAAACTTCGCTGCTAGGCGCGTCAGGAGCCTAACAAATATTTAAAGGGGATGAGACGACAATTTCCTTAGTCCTTATAGGTCCATACTGAATGCGCTGTGCGGAAGAGAATGACACGAGGCAGGAATGACGTGTAGCAGTGCTACCCAAAAGCTGTGTGAGACAAATAATCAACAAAAACAGTTTATAGGAAACCACCATCGCGGCAAAATTTGAATAATTCTATTTATCATGAAGGTGGTTACATTTTTCTTTGGTTTAAATATCCCGTCACAAATAAATAGCGCGCGAAAAAACACACGATCAAAATAGAGAGGAATGGTTAATAATAAAGGAACATAACAACTAAGCTGGGGCGGTGGCTACGGGTGGCATGCGCATTCGAAATTAGCAGCACCTAAAGCAGTATTGAAGCAGAACGCTTACATGGCACACATTACCACCTCCACTTCACTGACACAATCAGAAAATAAACCCCCTAACGCAAAGAATTAAGGGTAAAAGAACTGAAAGAGAAAAAAATTAAAAAAACAGATATGTTAGCTAATATTTCGGCAATGGTCAGATTAAGAGTAAAAAACAAATAAACGCTGTTGTGTACCTAAACCTCACTGACAAAGAATGCGGTCGAAGAGGTTTGGGAGCCAGAAAGCAAAATTAAGCGAGCGTTGCGTCTTCTCCATTGCACACAAAAAATGTATCTACATCGACCGGTAATTCCTCGGATTTAAGTACCGAGGTAACGTCATTCACAGATTAGTCTCTCGACGCAATGTGCCTTACGTTTTCTTTTTGCCGCAGGCCGTTAATGCAGCCCACATTAACACAGTTTCATTTTAATTTATCGAAACATTAAAAAATATAAATTTCTTTCTTTGTTTCTGTGTCCGGCGTCGTTCTATTCTTGCCCATCAACACAATGGATACTTTATATCTTGATAATCAAATGCAGTTTATGTTCTCGTGATTTCAGTTGATGGATATTTCCAAAAGAGCCTCCACACATAATCTTATTTCACAGCCGTCCGGTGGCAGCAAAATATTGTACACTCGCAGGGAACCCTGAGAAGGAGCTGTCTAAAAGTAGCTGCCATACAGTTTTCCATCAGACAGTTTATCTTATCGGGAAAGAGTAAAAACCTTCCCAAGAAGAAAGCGTGCTCCACTTTCATCGTTAACAGACTGCGAAGTTTCAAATTCTTATCTCTCGTGCTTTCGCAGGGCTTGTGGTATTGCACAGAATCAGTTAGCCTCCTCTGAAACATCCTTATCCTCGTACATACTGATAAAAGGGGGCTCATTCACATATCGTGATTCATTCCTGGTCAAAGCAAGGGTATTTGCGCTGAGTGTGTTTTCTGCTCCAGCGTACCGCCTTTTTCCGAGCCATGGACGCTGAGGCCCGACAAGTCCTGGCTGTTTCCTGCAGGAAGCTGAACGAGATGCAGTCAAGCCGAAGGAAGGTGAGCCTCATCAAGAAGATTTTCGTTCTTCTGATGGTGCGGAAAGCTGAAAGAATACTGGAGACGCAGTTGGGCGACGACTCCTTCAGTGACTCAGACGACGACGACATTGTTGTGCTCGTATGAATATGGTGCTTTGAAACTTCGCTGCTATGCGCGTCGGGAGCCTAACAAATATTTCAGGGAGATGAGACGTGAGCTTCCTTAGTCATTACAGGTCCACAATGAATGCGCTCTGCGGAACAGAATGACAAGAGGCAGGAATGACGTGTACCAGTGCTACCCGAAAGCTGTGTGAGACAAATCATCAACAAAAGCAGTTTATAACAAAACACCATCGCGGCAAAATTTGAATAATTCTATTTATCATGAATGTGGTATACATTTTTTCTTTGGTTTAAATATCCCGTCACAATGAAATAGCGCGCGAAAAAACATACGAACAAAATAGAGAGCAATGGTTAATAATAAAGGAACATAACAACTAAGGAGGGCCGGTGGCTACGGCTGGCATGCGCATTCGAAAATAGCAACACCTAAAGCAGTATTGAAGCAGAACGCTTACATGGCACACATTACCACCGCCACTTCACTGACACAATCAGAAAATAACCCCCCTAACGCAAAGAATTAAGGGTAAAAGAACTGAAAGAGAAAAAAAAATAAAAAACAGACATGTTAGCTAATATTTCGGCAATGTTCAGATTAAGAGCAATTAACAAATAAATGCCGTCGTGTACCTAAACCTTAATGAAAACGAATGCGGTCGAAGAGGTTTGGGAGCCAAAAAGCAAAATTAAGCGAGCGTTGCGTCTTCTCCACCGCACACAAAAAATTTATCTACATCGACCGGTAATTCCTCGGGTTTAAGTAGCGAGGTAACGTCATCCACAGATTCGTCTCTCGACGCAAGGTGCCTTATGTTTTGTTTTTGCCGCAGACCGTTAACGCAGCCCACATTAACACAGTTTCATTTTAATTTATCTATACAATAAAACATCTAAATTTCTTTCTTTGTTTCTATGTCCGGCGTCATTCTATTCTTGCCCATCAACATGAAGGATACTTTATATCTTGATAAGCAAATGCAGTTTATGTTCTCGTGATTTCAGTTGATGGATATTTCCAAAAGAGCCTCCACACATAATCTTATTTCACAGCCGTCCGGTGGCAGCAAATTATTGTACACTCGCAGGGAACCCTGAGAAGGAGCTGTCTAAAAGTAGCTGCCATACAGTTTTCCATCAGACAGTTTATCTTATCGGGAAAGAGTAAAAACCTTCCCAAGAAGGAACCGTGTTCCACTTTCATCGTTAACAGACTGCGAAGTTTCAAATTCTTATCTCTCGTGCTTTCGCAGGGCTTGTGCTATTGCACAGAATCAGTTAGCCTCCTCTGAAACATCCTTACCCTCGTACATACTGAGAAAAGGGGCCTCATTCACATATCGTCATTCATTCCTGGTCAAAGCAACGGTATTTGCGCTGAGTGTGTTTCCTGCTCCAGCGTACCGCCTTTTTCGAGCCATGGACATTGACGCCCGACAAGTCCTGGCTTTTTCCTGCAGGAAGTTGAACGAGATGCAGTCAAGCCGAAGGAAGGTGAGCCTCATCAAGAAGATTTTCGTTCTTCTGATTGTGCGGAAAGCCGAGAAAATCCTGGAGACGCAGTTGGGCGGCGACCTGAAGGACTCACACGACGACGACAATGCTGTGCACGTATGAATATGGTGCTTTGAAACTTCGCTGCTATGCCCGTCGGGAGCCTAACAAATATTTAAGGGAGATGAGGCGACAGCTTCCTTAGTCTTTACAGGTCCATACTGAATGCGCTGTGCTAAACAGAATGACAAGAGGCAAGAATGACGTGTAGCAGTGCTACCCGAAAGCTGTGTGAGACAAATCATCAACAAAAACACTTTATAGCAAAACACAATCGCGGCAAAATTTGAATAATTCTATTTATCAAGAAGGTGGTGTACATTTTTTCTTTGGTTTACTTGTCCCGTCACAATGAAATACCGCACGCAAAAAGCACACGAACAAAATAGAGAAGAATGGTTAGTAATAAAGCAACATAACAACTAAGTAGGGGCGGTGGCTACGGCTGGCATGCGCATTCAAAAATGACAACGCCTAAAGCAGTATTTCAGCAGAACGCTTACATGCGACAAACTTTCACCGCAACTTCACTGACACAATCAGAAACTAAACCCCCTAATGCAAAGAATTAAGGGTAAAAGAACTGAAAGAGAAAAAAATTAAAAAACAGACATGTTAGCTAATATTTCGGCAATGGTCAGATTAAGAGTAAAAAACAAATAAACGCTGTAGTGTACCTAAACCTAACTGACAAAGAACGTGGTCGAAGAGGTTTGGGAGCCAAAAAGCAGAATTAAGAGAGCGTTGCGTCTTCTCCATTGCACACAAAAAATGTATCTACATCGACCGGTAATTCCTCGGGTTTAAGTAGCGAGGTAACGTCATTCACAGATTAGTCTCTCGACGCAAGGTGCCTTACGTTTTGTTTTTGCCGCAGACCGTTAACGCAGCCCACATTAACACAGTTTCATTTAATCTATCAAAACATTAAAACATCTAAATTTTTTTCTTTGTTTCTATATACGGCGTCATTCTATTCTTACCCATCAACATGAAGGATACTTTATATCTTGATAAGCAAATGCTGTTTATGTTCTCATGATTTCAGTTGATGGATATTTCCAAAAGACCCTCCACACATAATCTTATTTCACAGCCGTCAGGTGGCAGCAAAATATTGTACACTCGCAGGGTACCCCGAGAAGGAGCTGTCTAAAACTAGCTGTCATACAGTTTTCCATGAGACAGTTTATCTTATCGGGAAAGAGTAAAAACCTTCCCTGGAAGGAAGTTTGTTAACAGACCGCGAAGTTTAAAATTCTTATCTCTCGTGCTTTCGCAGGGCTTGTGCTATTGCACAGAATCAGTTAGCCTCCTATGAAACATCCTTACCCTCCTACATACTGAGAAAAGGGGGCTCATTCACATATCGTCATTTATTCCTGGTCAAAGCAAGGGTATTTTAGCTGAGTGTGTTTTCTGCTCCAGCGTACCGCCTTTTTCCGAGCCATGGACGCTGACGCCCGACAAGTCCTGGCGGTTTCCTGCAGGAAGCTGAACGAGATGCAGTCAAGCCGAAGGAAGGTGAGCCTCATCAAGAAGATTTTTGTACTTCTGATGGTGCGGAATGCTGAAAGAATCCTGGAGACGCAGTTGGGCGACGACTCCTTCAGTGACTCAGACGACGACGACATTGTTGTGCTCGTATGGATATGGTGCTTTGAAACTTCGCTGCTATGCGCGTCGGGAGCCTAACAAATATTTCAGGGAGATGAGACGTGAGCTTCCTTAGTCATTACAGGTCCACACTGATTGCGCTGGGCGGAACAGAATGACAAGAGGCAAGAATGACGTGTAGTAGTGCTACCCGAAAGCTGTGTGAGACAAATCATCAACAAAAACAGTTTATAGGAAAACACCATCGCGGCAAAATTTGAATAATTCTTTTTATCATGAAGGTGGTTACATTTTTTCTTTGGTTTAAATATCCCGTCACAATGAAATAGCGCGCGAAAAAACACACCAACAAAATAGAGAGGAATGGTTAATATTAAAAGAACATAACAACTATGGAGGGGCGGTGGCTACGGCTGGTTTTGCGCATTCGAAAATAGCAACACCTAAAGCAGTATTGATGCAGAACGCTTACATGGCACACATGACATCCGACACTTCACTGACACAATCAGAAAATTAACCCCCTAACGCAAAGAATTAGGGGAAATAAAACTGAAAGAGAAAAAAAATAAAAAACAGACATGTTAGCTAATATTTCGGCAATGATGAGATTAAGAGTAAATAACAAATAAACGCTGTCGTGTACCCAAACATCACTGAAAATGAATGCGGTCGAAGAGCTTTGGGAGCCAAAAAGCAAAATTAAGCGAGCGTTGCGTCTTCTACATTCCACACAAAAAATATATATACATCGACCGGTAATATTTCGGGTTTATGTAGCGAGGTAACGTCATTCACAGATTAGACTCTCGACGCAAGGTGCCTTACGTTTTGTTTTTGCCGCAGACCGTTAATGCAGCCCACATTAACACAGTTTCATTTTAATTTATCTAAACATTAAAACATCTAAATTTCTTTCTTTTTGCCGAAGACCGTTAATGCAGCCCACCTTAACACAGTTTCATTTATTCTATCAAAACATTAAAACATCTCAATTTCTTTCTTTGTTTCTATGTCCGGCGTCATTCTATTCTTGCCCATCAACATGAGGAATACTTTACATCTTGATAAGCAAATGCAGTTTATGTTCTCGTGATTTCAGTTGATGGATATTTCCAAAAGACCCTCCACACATAATCTTATTTCACAGCCGTCAGGTGGCAGCAAAATATTGTACACTCGCAGGGTACCCCGAGAAGGAGCTGTCTAAAACTAGCTGTCATACAGTTTTCAATGAGACAGATTATCTTATCGGGAAAGAGTAAAAACCTTCCCTGGAAGGAAGTGTGTTAACAGACTGCGAAGTTTCAAATTCTTATCTCTCGTGCTTTCGCAGGGCTTGTGCTATAGCACAGAATCAGTTAGCCTCCTCTGAAACATCCTTACCCTCGTACATACTGAGAAAAGGGGGCTCATTCACATATCGTCATTCATTCCTGGTCAAAGCAAGGATATTTGTGCTGTGTGTTTTCTGTTCCAACGTACCGCCTTTTTCCGAGCCATGGACGCTGACACCCGACAAGTCCTGGCTGTTTCCTGCAGGAAGCTGAACGAGATGCAGTAAAACCGAAGGAAGGTGATCCTCATCAAGAAGATTTTCGTTCTTCTGATGGTGCGGAAAGCTGAAAGAATCCTGGAGATGCAGTGGCGCGATGACTCCTTCAGTGACTCAGACGACGACGACATTGTTGTGCTCGTATGGATATGGTGCTTTGAAACTTCGCTGCTATGCGCGTCGGGAGCCTAACAAATATTTCAGAGAGATGAGACGTGAGCTTCCTTAGTCATTACAGGTCCACACTGAATGCGCTGTGCGGAACAGAATGACAAGAGGCAGGAATGACGTGTAGCAGTGCTACCCGAAAGCTGTGTGAGACAAATCATCAAAAAATACAGTTTATAGGAAAACACCATCGCGGCAAAATTTGAATAAGTCTACTTATCATGAAGGTGGTTACATTTTTTCTTTGGTTTATATATCCCGTCACAATGAAATAGCGCGCGAAAAAACACACGAACAAAATAGAGAAGAATAGTTAATAATAAAGGAACATAACAACTAAGGAGGGCCGGTGGCTACGGCTGGCATGCGCATTCGAAAATAGCAACACCTAAAGCAGTATTGAAGCAGAACACTTACATGGCACACATTACCACCGCCACTTCACTGACACAATCAGAAAATAACCCCCCTAACGCAAAGAATTAAAGGTAAAAGAACTGAAAGAAAAAAAGAACAGACATGTTAGCTAATATTTCGGCAATGGTCAGATTAAGAGTAAATAACAAATAAACGCTGTCGTGTACCTAAACCTCACTGAAAATGAATGCGGTCGAAGAGGTTTGGGAGCCAAAAAGCAAAATTAAGCGAGCGTTGCGCCTTCTCCATTGCACACAAAAAATGTATCTACATCGACCGGTAATTTCTTGGATTTAAGTAGCGAGGTAACGTCATTCACAGATTAGTCTCTCGACGCAAGGTGCCTTACCTTTTGTTCTTGCCGCAGACCGTTAATGCAGCCCACATTAACAAAGTTTCATTTTAATTTATCTAAACATTAAAACATCTAAATTTCTTTCTTTTTGCGCAAACCGTTAATGCAGCCCACATTAACGCAGTTTCATTTTAATTTATCTAAACAATTAACAGCTAAATTTCTTTCCTTGTTTCTATGTCCGGCGTCATTCTATTCTTGCCCATCAACATGAAGGATACTTTACATCTTGATAAGCAAATGCAGTTTATGTTCTCGTGATTTCAGTTGATGGATATTTCCAAAGGACCCTCCACACATAATCTTATTTCACAGCCGTCAGGTGGCAGCAAAATATTGTACACTCGCAGGGTACCCCGAGAAGGAGCTGTCTAAAACTAGCTGTCATACAGTTTTCCATGAGACAGTTTATCTTATCGGGAAAGAGTAAAAACCTTCCCTGGAAGGAAGTGTGTTAACAGACCGCGAAGTTTCAAATTCTTATCTCTCCTACTTTCGCGGGGCTTGTGCTATTGCACAGAATCAGTAAGCCTCCTCTGAAACATCCTTACCCTCGTACATACTGAGAAAAGGGGGCTCATTCACATATCGTCATTCATTCCTGGTCAAAGCAAGGGTATTTTAGCTGAGTGTGTTTTCTGCTCCAGCGTACCGCCTTTTTCCGAGCCATGGACGCTGACGCCCGACAAGCCCTGGCTGTTTCCTGCAGGAAGCTGAACGAGATGCAGTAAAGCCGAAGGAAGGTGAGCCTCATCAAGAAGATTTTCGTTCTTCTGATGGTGCGGAAAGCTGAAAGAATCCTGGAGACGCAGTTGGGCGACGACACCTTCAGTAACTCAGACGACGACGACATTGTTGTGCTCGTATGAATATGGTGCTTTGAAACTTCGCTCCTATGCGTGTCGGGAGCATAACAAATATTTAAAGGGGATGAGACGACAATTTACTTAGTCTTTATAGGTCCATACTGAATGCGCTGTGCGGAACAGAATAGCAAGAGGCAGGAATGACGTGTAGCGGTGCTACCCGAAAGCTGTGTGAAACAAATCATCAACAAAAACAGTTTATAGCAAAACACCATCGCGGCAAAATTTGAATAATTCTATTTATCATGAAGGTGGTATACATTTTTTCTTTGGTTTTAATATCCCGTCACAATGAAATAGCGCGAGCAAAAAACACACGAACAAAATAGAGAGGAATGGTTAATAACAAAGGAACATAACAAATAAGGAGGGGCGGTGGCTACGGCTGGCATGCGCCTTCGAAAATAGCAACACCTAAAGTAGTATTGAAGCAGAACGCTTACATTGCACACATTACCACCGCCACTTCACTGACACAATCAGAAAATAAACCCCCTAACGCAAAGAATTACGGGTAAAAGAACTGAAAGAGAAAAACATTAAAAAACAGACATGTTAGCTAATATTTCTGCAATGGTCAGATTATGATTTTGTGTGGTGTTGTGTTGGGTTTTATGGCGCATAGGCAACTAAGGCCGTCATGCGCCAAGCTGGAGGTAAAGAAGAAATCTCTGGATGATTTTATAGAAATGTGAAAATCGTCGCTGGTGCAGAGTGCTTAAATAGTTAAAATTACCTCATGATGATGAAGGAAAAAGATGCTAGAAATGGGTACTATTAAAAACGTTTAAAGAGGGTCGGGTCACCTCAGTAGCCATCCTTACCAGGGTAAGGATCTCCAGGCTTCCAACCAATCAAATACAGACCTCACCCTTTTTCTCAGGAATGAGGAATGGCCGAGGTGTATCAGGCGAAGTACTGGGTCATGATTTAAATATTTTTAAGAAAACCAGCTCCTGTTAAAATCTAAAAACACAGGACATGTCTACAATGACGTTATCACTCAAGAGCAGTGCTGGATGAAAAGGGATGCATTGGTTATAAAACGGAGAAAAACACATTTTCCGTAGCCTTTCCAGTTTAGAGCATGAAATTAAATTGTGATTCACGGTAAGTTCATCTCCGCATGTACAAACTGGTATGTCTTCTTTCCTTAGCAGAAAGTTGTGTGTGAAGTGTGTGTGTCCTATCCGGAGACGGCAGATAATGACCTCTTTGAAACGTTTCTGGGGCACACATGACTTCCATTCACCTAGGACTGGTTTTATTAACCGTAGTTTGTTATTTAGTTCGTTGTTCCAGGTGGACTGCCATTTTTTCTTGCATTAATATGTATTAAGTTCATGCAATCTCTATAGGGCGCATTTGTGTTTTTAATTTGCTTTTCACAAGCTTGAGTAGCGCACAAATCTGCTCTTTCATTGCCCTTTATGCCAACATGACTTGGTACCCAGCAGAGTCTTATGTTCTGTCCTTGAGCTATGGCTGTTGTAATGTTGTGTATGAGGTCGCCAAGCAGCGGGGTTATTGCATTTCTAGGATGAAGGGCTGTGAGCGCACTTAGTGAGTCTGTGTAAATAATACTGTTGGGTTGGTTCTCGTTTAGTATTTTTTCTATGGCTACACAAATGGCGTAACAATCCGCAGTGAAGATGGAAGGAAGCGCACTGTGGAAGTCTTACTATCTTATTCCAATTTCCCTTTACAGCTGCACTTCCAACGTATGCATCTCTTTTTGAGCCGTCGGTATAAAATGCTGTGCAAGTAGTATACTTTTCCTCGAGTGTGAGGAATTCTTGTATTATATGTTGTTGCGGAATTTGTTTCTTACGGAACTGTGTTAGAGTGAAATCACAGATTTCAGGGAAATTGTGCCATGACGGCAGTGGACCTCGCCTTCGGGCAATGTTTGGCAATACGTCTAATATGCTAATGTTCCGGCACATGTCTTCAAATCGCAAGAGGAGAGGCCGAGTAGCTTGCGGCTTGCTGTTGAAGAGTGTTTTAGAAAGGCACTTTGTGGCGATAGGGTAACATTGATGCTTATGCAGTGAACGGATTTTTAGAATGTATGAGCATGTGGTTATGGCTCTTCTATCTGTAAGCGATGGTTCATTGGTCTCTACATGGAGACTGTTTATGGGTGATGTCCTATATGCACCAGTGGAGAGACGTAAACCTAAATTATGTACCGGATCTAGCCGTTTGAGGTACGATGGTCTCGCTGACCCATACACTACACATCCGTAATCCAGGGTAAAGCATACTACAGAGCGGTATATTTGTAACATACATGTCCTATCGGCTCCCCAGTGTTTTCTCGACAGCCCTTTGAGTATGCTCAGGGATCGAGAAGCCTTCTTTTTCAGCTCATTTATGTGAGGCATGAAGGTGAGCTTTCTGTCGTATGTTACACCTAGAAATTTAAGTTCATTTTCACGGCTAAGTCTATTTCGTTCAGGTGTAGGGTGAGATCTATCTGCATGCCTCGTCTGAGTGAAAAAAGAATGGCCACCGATTTCTGTGGAGAAAAACGGAAGCCATTTTGGTCTGCTCATATTGCCAGTTTATTTATTGTTAGCTGTATCTGTCGTTCACATGTTGACATATTCGAGGATGTGTAAGCTATCTGGGGATCATCTACATAGACAGAATACATTACGGACCTTGGGATTAGTTTCCTGATAGAATTCATTTTTACAATAAAGAGTGTTGTGCTCAAAATACATACTTGAGGTACTCCGTTTTCTTGGAGAAACTTCCTTGAAAGGGTTGAGCCTAGGCGGACGTGAAATGTACGGTTAGACAAAAAGCCTTTAAGGCAGTTTAACATCCTGCCGGGGATGCCCAGTTCAGCCAGGTCCTGAATAATCCCAAATCACCACGTTGTGTCATACGCCTTCTCTAAATCGATGAAGACAGCGAGACAATGCTGTCTGTGTACAAAAGCCTCACGAACAGTGTTTTCAAGACGAACCAGATGGTCGGTGGTGGAGCAAGCCTTTTTAAAACCGCATTGATGGACATCCAGAAGCTCCCGGTCTTCTAACACGAATGATAGTCTGATGTTCAATACACTTTCAAAAGATTTCGCTAGGCAGCTAGTCAGAGCTATGGGCCTATAGCTGCTAGCAAGGGTAGAGGGCTTTCCGGGTTTTAATAGAGGAATAATAACGGCCATCTTCCAGGCTTCGGGAAGTCTCCCCGATACCCAAATTTTGTTAAAAAAATTTAAAAGCGCCTCCACAGCCGGTTCAGAGAGATGAGCCAGCATTTGCTAATGTATTTCATCTGGGCCAGGTGCAGTTTGCTTACCAGCGGACAGTACTCTATTAATTTCTTGGATTGTAAGTAGGTTATTATAGGGCTCATTTGAACTGCCACTTGTCGGCAGTCTTTGGTTTTCAGCTGCGTTTTTGTATTTCAGGAATGATTCGCTGTAGTGAGATGAACTGGAAACTGCAGAAAAATATTCACCCAAAATATCTGCCTGTTCTTCTAAATTTGTCTGTATGCCAGGGGTTGATAGAAACGGAACTGTGAATGGGCAGTAGCTGCCATTTATCTTTTTTACCATCTCCCACATTTGTTTTGACGTAATTGAGATGTTTATTGAGGACACGTAACCTTGCCATGAAGTTTTTTCTGCATTACGGCGAATATATCGAGCTTTTGCTCTTGCCTTTTTAAAGCTTATTAAGTTCTCGTGCGTTGGGTACCTACGAAAAATTCCCCAAGCTTTGTTTTGTTTCTTTTTTTGCATCTCTGCATTCCTGTGTAAACCAAATTTTGTGATTCTGGTTTACTACTCCAGATGACCGAGGAATTGCTAGGCGTGCAGCTGTTAAAATTCAGTCAATGATAGCTTCATTCAGTTCGTCTATGCTGAGGTTATCTGAAAAAATTTTATCTAAGCTGGCCCTTTCTCTAAAAAGTTCCCAGTCGGCTAATTGTAACTTCCACCGTCGTGAGTTCGTTGGGGTGACTAGTGGTGGGGATGTTAGGCTTATTGATACAGGGAGGTGATCGCTGCCGTATGGGTTATCGATGACATCCCATTTAAAATCACAAAAGATAGAAGGTGAAGTAAAAGACAAATCTATGCAACTCATTTTTCCCGTGCTCGGAGAGCAGTATGTATCTTTGCCGGTGTTAAGAAGGCAAACATTATTACTTAGAATAAAATCTTCTAAAATACGACCTCTTGCATCAGTGTGTGCACTGCCCCAAAAACCGGAGTGGGCATTAAAATCACCAACTAGCAGATATGGCTCCGGTAGCTGTTCTAAAAGGGATTCTAAATCATGAAGTGTTACTGTTAGGTGTGGTTCAGGATATATGGTGCATATTGTGAGTGTTTTAAAATGAAGAATGGTGACTGCGAAGGCTTCGTATTTGGTTTTAAGTTTGATCACGCGGGTTGCCACACCATTCTGGATGACAATGGCAACAACTCCAGACAATTTGCTTGCTTGCTCTCGGTCACACCGAAAGATATTGTACTTGTTTAAAATATTTTTTGTTTTGGACCTAAGTTGGTCTCCTGTAAGCACAAAGCCACCGGGGACATTGTGTTTAAAAGCTCCTTTATATCAGAGTAGTTATTTATTAGTCCTCGGCAGTTCCACTGTATAAGGAACGCCATATTTAACTAGTGTAGTTAAAACTTAGGGTACCGGTTTTGAGGGTGCCAATACAGGGGTCTTTTTTCTTTTTCGCTCCAGGGAGCTGTGCCTCTGCTGCAGCAAAGGCGAGTTTTGAGTTGTGTCCATCGCCTCATTAGAGGCTCTGGACTTCCGCGGTGAACCCGCAGGTGTACGGTTTGTGGGCTTCTCCCGACTTGGGGAAGCCTTACGGGCGGCCGACTAAGGGGCCGGCGGGCCCTTGCTCTGAGGTGGCAGGGCAGCCTTCGCTGCGTCTGCCGGGGGCGGGGGTGGCCCTGCCTCAGGCATTTCCTGGGCAGTGGCCGAAGCCTGGTGTGGTGTGCCGCCCCTGCGCACCACATCGGCGAAACTTGTTTTTGCCGTGAACTGGAAAGCTGATGGGAGTCTTTTTCGTGCTTCTTGGTATGTTATGTTTTCCTTTGTCTTTATTGTTATTATTTCCTTCTCTCTCTTCCAGGTAGGACATGACCTCGAGTACGCGGGGTGATCCCCTTCGAAGTTCGCGCACAGTGGTGAAGCACTGCAGTCCACAGATTCATGATTTTTTGACGAACATTTGGCGCATGTTTGGCGGCCACGACAGCTCTGTGAGCCATGGCCAAATCTTTGACATTTGAAGCAGCGTCTGGAGTTTGGGATGTACGGTCTTACATTTATTTTGAGATATCCTACTTCTATGGTTTCGGGTAGTTGGCTGTAGGCAAAGGTCAGGACTATGTGTTTTGTTGCTATTTCCTTGTCATCTTTTCGGATTTTAATACGATGTACTTCGATGACGTTCTGGTCTTTCAGACCCTCCAACATCTCTTCTTCAGAAAGGTTCAGGGAATCGTGTTCAGATATTACTCCTTTCACTGTGTTTAGTGATCGATGTGCAGTAATGGATACAGGAATGTCTCCAAAGGACACTATAGATGGGAGTTTGGAAAATTGCACTTTGTCTCGGATTTGGAGGAGTAGGTCGCCACTGGCTAGCTTCGTCACCTTGCAGCCAAGGCCCAGGGCGTCGGTAAGATATTTAGAGACAATGAATGGGGACATTTTCCTAGCTGGTTGATCTAGATTTTCACTATGTACGACATGGTACCTAGGGAAAACTTCTTTTGTTTTTTGCAGGAACTGCGTAGTGGCATCGGACCGCCCTCGTTTATGAGGGCGATCATTTGTTGAAGGAAAGGGATCCATAAAAAAAAGTTGTTTTTCGGCTGCGGTGGCAGCCACCCACCACGGAGCCCAACATGGGGACGGGACAGGAGGTTGCAAGCAAGGCCTGCCCGCGTCAGCTGTACACCGCAACTATAACCGAATATGACGCAACTCAGGGTAGTTCGTCACACGAGGTAAACCCTCGCCGCCATAAAAAGGGGAAACCAAGAAGTGAGTAAGGGATAGGAGAGTTGTGAGAAAGAAGATAGGAAAGTGAAAGATGGAGGGGAGGATAGGAAAAGGCGACTGCCGATTTCCCCCGGTCGGGTCAGGCCGGAGGTGCCGTCTACAGGAAGCTGGGCCAAAGTGGTGTGTTGCCTCCGACGAGAGGCCTTAAAGTTCCAAACGCTCGGCATCGGCTCAAACACCAGGATCCCCTTTTCCCCGGACACGGCGATGCCACGAACGGCGAGGCGCGGGTGCTCGGGTCTGTGGTGATGCACATTTCACCATCATCCCCTTGCGGGGATGTCCCTGCGGATGCTTGGGAACCCGCGGTGTGGCCATTCACTGTCGCGACGCCTGCAAGCTGCAGGCGCCCCCCTGCGGGGGGTTCAGATTAAGAGTGAATAACAAATAAACGCTGCCGTGTGCCTAAACCTCACTGAAAAAGAATGCGGTCAAAGAGGTTTGGGAGCCAAAAAGCAAAATTAAGCTCGCGTTCCGTCTTCTCCATTGCACACAAAAAACATATCTACATCGACCGGTAATTCCACGGGTTTAAGTAGCGAGGTAACGTCATTCACACATTAGTCTCTCGACGCAAGGTGCCTTACGTTTTGTTTTTGCCGCAGACCGGTAATGCAGCCCACATTAACACGGTTTCATTTTAATTTATCTAAACATTAAAACCTCTAAATTTCTTTCTTTGTATCTATGTCCGGCGTCATTTTATTCTTGCCCATCAACATGAAGAATACTTTATATCTTGATAAGCAAATGCAGTTTATGCTCTCGTGATTTCAGTTGATGGATATTTCCAAAAGACACTCAACACATAATCTTATTTCACAGCCGTCAGGTGGCTGCAAAATATTGTACACTCGCAGGGTACCCCGAGAAGGAGCTGTCTAAAAGTAGCCGTCATACAGTTTTCCATGAGACAGTTTATCTTATCGGGAAAGAGTAAAAACCTTCACAGGAAGGAAGTGTGTTAACAGACCGCGAAGTTTCAAATTCTTATCTCTCGTGCTTTCGCAGGGCTTATGCTATTGCACAGAATCAGTTCGCCTCCTCTGAAACATCCTTACCCTCGTACATACTGAGAAAAGGGGGCTCATTTACATATCGTCATTCATTCCTGGTCAAAGCAAGGGTATTTGCGCTGAGTGTGTTTTCTGCTCCAGCGTACCGCCTTTTCCGAGCCACGGAAGCTGATGCCTTACAAGTCCTGGCTGTTTCCTGCAGGAAGCTGAACGAGATGCAGTCAAGCCGAAGGAAGGTGAGCCTCATCAAGAAGATTTTCGTTCTTCTGAAGGTGCGGAAAGCTGAAAGAATCCTGGAGACGCCGTTGGGCAACGACTCCTTCAGTGACACAGACGACGACGACATTGTTGTGCTCGTATGAATATGGTGCTTTGAAACTTCGCTGCTATGCGCGTCGGGAGCCTAACAAATATTTCAGGGAGATGAGACGTGAGCTTCCTTAGTCTTTACAGGTCCATACTGAATGCGCCGTGCGGAACAGAATGACAAGAGGCAGGAATGACGTGTAGCAGTGCTACCCGAAAGCTGTGAGACAAATTATCAACAAAAACAGTTTATAGAAAAACACCTTTGCGGCAAAATTTGAATAATTCTATTTATTATGACGGTGGTTAAATTTTTTCTTTGGTTTAAATATCCCGTCACAATGAAATAGCGCGCGAAAAAACACACGACCAAAATAGAGAGGAATGGTTAATAATAAAGGAACATAACAACTAAGAAGGGGCGGTGGCTATGGCTGGCATGCGCATTCGAAAATAGCAACACCTAAAGCACTATTGAAGCAGAACGCTTACATGGCACACATTACTATCGCCACTTCACTGACACAATCAGAAAATAAACCCACTAACACAAGAATTAAGGGTAAAAAAACTGAAAAAGAAAAAAATTAAAAAACAGACATGTTAGCTTATATTTCGGCAATGGTCATATTAAAAGTAAAAAAGCAAATATACGCTGTAGTGTACCTAAACCTCACTGACAAAGAATGCGGTCGAAGAGGTTTGGGAGCCAAAAAGCAAAATTAATCGAGCGTTGCGTCTTCTCCATTGCACACAAAAAAATGTATCTACATCGACCGGTAATTCCTCGGGTTTAAGTACCGAGGTAACGTCATTCACAGATTAGTCTCTCGACGCAAGGTGCTTTACGTTTTGTTTTTGCCGCAGACCGTTAATGCAGCCCACATTGCACAGTTTCATTTTAATTTATTTAAACATTAAAACATCTAAATTTCTTTCTTTGTTTCTATGTCCGGCGTCATTCTATTTTTGCCCATCAACATGAAGGATTTATCTAAACGTTAAAACATCTAAATTTTTTTCTTTGTTTCTATGTCCGGCGTCATTCTATTCTTGCCCATCAACATGAAGGATACTTTATATCTTGATAAGCGAATGCAGTTTATGTTCTCGTGATTTCAGTTGATGGATATTTCCAAAAGACCCTCCACACATAATCTTATTTCACAGCCGTCAGGTGGCAGCAAAATATTGTGCACTCGCAGGGTACCCCGAGAACGAGCTGTCTAAAACTAGCTGTCTTACAGTTTTCCATGAGACAGTTTATCTTATCGGAAAAGAGTAAAAACCTTCGCTGGAAGGAAGTGTGTTCCACTTTCATCGTTAACAGACGGCGAAGTTTCAAATTCTTATCTCTCGTGCTTTCGCAGGGCTTGTGCTATTGCACAGAATCAGCCTCCTCTGAAACATCCTTACCCTCGTACGTACTGAGAAAAGAGGGCTCATTCACATATCGTCATTCATTCCTGGTCAAAGCAAGGGTATTTGCGCTGAGTGTGTTTTCTGCTCCAGCGTACCGCCTTTTTCCGAGCCATGGACGCTGACGCCCGACAAGTCCTGGCTGTGTCCTGCAGGAAGCTGAACGAGATGCAGTCAAGCCGAAGGAAGGTGAGCCTCATCAAGAAGATTTTCGTTCTTCTGATGGCGTGGAAAGCTGAAAGAATCCTGGAGACGCATTTGGGCGACGACTCCTTCAGTGACTCAGACGACGACGACATTGTTGTGCTCGTATGAATATGGTACTTTGAAACTTCGCTGCTATGCGCGTCGGGAGCCTAACAAATATTTCACGGAGATGAGACGTGAGCTTCCTTAGTCTTTACAGGTCCATACTGAATGCGCTGTGCGGAACAGAATGACAAGAGGCAGGAATGACGTGTAGCAGTGCTACTCGTAAGCTGTGTGAGACAAATTATCAACAAAAACAGTTTATAGGAAAACACCATCGCGGCAAAATTTTAATATTTTTATTGATCATGAAGGTGGTATGCATTTTTTCTTTTGCTTAAAAATCGCGATGGAATGAAATCGCAAGCGCAAAAAACACACGACCAACGATTAAAATAGAGAGGAATGGTTAATAATAAAGCAACATAACAACTAAGTAGGGGCGGTGGCTACGGCTTGCATGCGCATTCGTAAATAGCAACACCTAAAGCAGTATTGAAGCAGAACGCTTACATGGCACTATTTACCACAGCCACTTCACTGACACAATCAGAAAATAAACCCCCTAACGCAAAGAATTAAGGGTAAAATAACTGAAAGAGAAAAAATTAAAAAACAGACTTGTTAGCTAATATTTCGGCAATGGTCAGATTAAGAGTAAAAAACAAATAGACGCTGTAGTGTACCTAAACCTCACTGAAAAAGATTTCGGCCGAAGAGGTTTGGGAGCCAAAAAGCAATATTAAGCGAGTGTTTCGTCTTCTCCATTGCACACAAAAAATGTATCTACATCGACCGGTAATTCCTCGGGTTTAAGTAGCGAGGTAACGTCATTCACAGATTAGTCTCTCGACGCAAGGTGCCTTACATTTTGCTTTTGCCGCAGACCGTTAATGCAGCCCACATTAACACAGTTTCACTTTAATTTATCTAAACATTAAACATCTAAATTTCTTTCTTTGTTTCTATGTCCGGCGTCATTCTATTCTTGCCCATCAACATGAAGGATACTTTATATCTTGATAAGCAAATGCAAGTTTATGTTCTCGAGATTTCACTTGATGGATATTTCCAAAAGACCCTCCACACATAATCTTATTTCACAGCCGTCAGGTGGCAGCAAAATATTGTACACTCGCAGGGTACCCCGAGAAGGAGATGTCTAATACTAGCTGTCATACAGTTTTCCTTGAGACAGTTTATCTTATCGGGAAGACCAAAGACCTTCCCCTTAAGGAAGTGTTTTTCCACCTGCATCGTTATCAGACAAGGAAGTTTCAAATTCTTATCTCTCGTGCTTTCGCTGGGCTTGTGCTATTGGACAGAATCAGTCAGCCTCCTCTGAAACATCCTTTGCCTCGTACATACAGAGAAAACGGAGCTCATTGACATATCGTCATTCATTCCTGGTCAAAGTAAGGGTGTTTGTGCTAATTTGTTTTCTCCTCCAGCGTACCGCCTTTTTACGAGCCATGGACGCTGACGCCCGACAAGTCCTGGCTGTTTCCTGCAGGAAGCTGAACGAGATGCAGTCAAGCCGAAGGAAGGTGAGCCTCATCAAGAAGATTTTCGTACTTCTGATGGAGCGGAAAGCCGAAAGAATCCTGGAGACGCAGTTGGGCGACGACTCCAGCAGTGACTCAGACGACGACGACATTGTTGTGCTCGTATGAATATGGTCCTTTGAAACTTCGCTGCTATGCGCGTCGGGAGCCTAACAAATATTTAAAAGGGATGAGACGACAATTTCCTTAGTCTTTATAGATCCATACTGAATGCGCTGTGCGAAACAGAAAGACAAGAGCCAGGAACGACGTGCAAAAGCGCTATCCGAAGGCTGTGTGAGACAAATCATCAACAAAACAATTTATAGCAAAACACTATCGCGGCAAAATTTCAATATTTTTATTGATCATGAAGGTGGTATGTATTTTTTCTTTTGCTTAAAAATCGCGATAGAATGAAATCGCATGAGCAAAAAACGCACGACCAACAAACAAAATAGAGAGGAATGGTTAAAAATATAAAACATATCAACTGAGGAGGGGCGGTGGCTACGGGTGTCAAACTACTTGCTTATTCGAAAATAGTAATACCTAACGCAGTATTGAAGCATTATGGTTGCATAGCACAAAATATCACCGCAACTTCACTAAAAGGATAAAAAAGTAATACCCTTAACGCAGAAAAATAAGGATAAAAGAACTGAAACAAAAAAATTGAAGACAGAGACATGTTGACTAATATTTCAGCAATGCTCAGCTTAAAGGTAAAAAAACAAATAAACGCTGTAGTCTAGCTAAAGTTCAAAGAAAAGGAATGCGGTCGACGAGTTTTTATTGCCAGAAAGCAAAATTGAGCGAGTTGCGTCTTCTCCAATGTACAGATCAAAAGGTGTCTACATCGACCGGTAATTACAAATGTTTAAATACTTAAATAACGTCATGCACTGATTAGTCTCCGGATGAAATTCGCAATGTGCCTTACGTTTCGTTTTTGCGCAGACGGGTAAGGGAGCCCACATTAACAGACTTTCATTTTTATTTATCCAAACTTTAATTCCTCTATAATTATTTCTTGGCTTCTATGTCCGGCGTCGTTCTAATCTTTCTCTTCAACATGAAGAGTACTTTATTATTTGAAAATCAAATGCTCTTTATGCTGTCGTGATTTCAGTTGAAGGATATTTCCAAAAGACTCTCCTGACAACCTATTATTTCACAGCCCTCAGATGGGAGAAAAATATAGTACAGACGCAGGGTAAGCCGAGAAGGAAATGTCCAATACTAGCTGTTAAATAGTTTTCCTTGAGACAGTTTATCTTATCGGGAAAGAGCAATATCCTTCCCTTGAAGGAAGTGTGTTCCACCTTCAACTTTATCAGAAGATGAAGACGATGATATTGTTGTGCTCGTATGAAAACGATGCCTTGAATCTTCGCTTCTATGCTCCTGGGTAGCCTAAGAAATATTTTAGGGGGCATGAGTCGAAAGTTTCCTTAGTTTTTAAAGGTCCATACTGATGACGCTGTGCGGAACAGAATGACAAGCCACAGGAATGACGTGGAACAGTGCTTCCCGAAAGCTGTGTGAGGCAAATCATCAAGAAATGAATCTATAGGAAAACACCATCGCGGCAAAATTTGAATAAAGATATTGATCGTCAAGGGGGTATTCATTTATTTTGTTTAAAATTCGCGAGACAATGAAATCGCGTGTGAAAAAAACACACGACCAACGAACCGAATTGAGAACAATGATTAACAATAAATGAAAAAAAAAGAACTAATGAGGGGTGGTGTCGACGGGCGCCAAACTACTTGAGCATTCGAAAATAGCAACACCTAAACAGTATTGAAGCATAGCGCTTACATGGCACAAATGAGCGCAACTTCACTCACAAAAGCAAAAATTATACACCCTAACACAGATAAATAAGGGTAAAAGAACTGAAAAAGAAAAAATATTGAAAAGACCGAGACATGTTGAATAATATTTCAGCAATGTTCAGCTTAAGGGTAAAAAAACAGATAAACGCTGTAGTGTACCTAAAGCTCAAAGAAAAAGAATGCGGTCGACGAGCTTTTGGAGCCAAAAAGCAAAATTAAGCGAGAGTTGCGTCTTCTCCAATGCACCGATCAAAATGTGTCTACATCATCCGGTAATTACACAAGTTTATAGGTACCTAAATAACGTCCTGCATTGATCAGTCTCCAGACCCAAGGTGCCTTACGTTTGATTTTTGCTGCAGACCGTTAAGGGAGCCCACATTAAGGAAGTTTCATTTTAATTTATTCAAATTTAAATCGTCTATAATTATTTCTTAGTTTTTATGTTTGGCGTCATTCTAATTTTTCTCTTCAACATGAAGAGTACTTTATTATTTGAAAATCAAATGCTGCTTTTGCTGTCGTGATTTCTGTTGATGGATATTTCCAAAAGACCCTCCAGACAACCTATTATTTCACAGCCTTCAGGTGGGGGAAAAATGTACAGTCGCAGGGTACCCCTAGAAGGAGGTGTCCAATACTAGCTGTTAAACAGTTTTCCTTGAGACAGTTTATGTTATCGGGAAAGAGCAAAAACCTTCCCTGGAAGGAAGTGTATTCCACCTCTATCGTTATCAGACAGGGAAGTTTCAAATTCTTGTCTCTCGCGTTTTTGCTGATCTTCTGCTATTGAACAGAATCCGTCAGCCTCCTTTGAAAAATCTTTTGCCTCATACATACTGAGAAAAAGGGGCTCATTCACACATCATCGTTCGTTCCTAGTCAAAGCAAGGGTATCTGCGCTGTGTGTGTGTCCTATTCCAGTGTACCGCCTTTTCCGAGCCATGGACGCTGACGCCCGACAAGTCCTGGCTGTTTCCTGCAGGAAGATGAACGAGATGCAGTCAAGCCGAAGGGACGTGAGCCTCATCAAGTAGATTTTCCTTCTTCTGATGGTGCGGAAAGCTGAAAGAATCCTGGAGACGCAATTGGGCGACGACTCCTTCAGTGACTCAGACGACGACGACATTGTTGTGCTCCTATGAATATGGTGCTTTGAAACTTTGCTGCTATGCGCTTTGGGAGCCTAACAAATATTTCAGGGAGATGAGACGTGAGCTTCCTTAGTCTTTACAGGTCCATACTGAATGCGCTGTGCGCAACAGAATGACAAGAGGCAGGAAGGACGTGTAGCAGTGCTACCCGAAAGCTGTGTGCAACAAAAACAGTTCATAGCAAAACACCATCGCGGCAAAATTTGAATAATTCTATTTATTGTGAAGGTGGGTACATTTTTTCTTTGGATTAAATATCCCGTAACAATGAAATAGCTTGCACAAAAAACACACGGACAAAATAGAGAGGAATGGTTTATAATAAAGGAACATGACTAAGGAGGGGCGGTGGCTACTGGTGTCGAACTACTTGCTTATTCGAAAATAATAATACCTAAAGCATGATTGAAGCAACATGGTTGCATAGCACAAATTATCACCGCAACTTCACTCACAGAATCAAAAAGTAATCCCCCTAACGCAGAAAAATAAGGGTAAAAGAACTGAAACAGAAAAAAAATTTGAAAAGACAGACATGTTGAGTAATATTTCAGCAATGCTCCACTAAAAGGTAAAAAACCAAATAAACGCTGTAGTGTAGCTAAAGTTCAAAGAAAAAGAATGCGGTCGACGAGTTTTTACTGCAAGAAAGCAAAATTGAGTGAGTTGCGTCTTCTCTAATGTACCGATCAAAAGGTGTCTACATCGACCGGTAATTACTCAAGTTCATGTACCTAAATAACGTCATGCACTGATTAGTCTCCGGACCCAATGTGCATTACGTTTTGTTTTTGCCGCAGACCGTTAAGGGAGCCCACATTAACACAGTTTCATTTTACGTTATCCAAAGATTAAAACCTCTATATTTCTTTCTTGGTTTATATGTTCTATATATTCTATTTTTCCTCTTCGACATGAAGAGTACTTTATTACTTGATAAGCAAATGCTGTTTATGCTTTCGTGATTTGAGTTGATGGATATTTCCAAGAGACCCTCCACATATAATCATATTTCACAGCCTTCATGTGGCAGCAAAATATTGTACAGACGCAGGGTACCCCGTGATGGTCATGCCCAATACTAGCTGTTAAACAGTTTTCCTTGAGACAGTTTATCTTATCGGGAAAGAGCAAAAACCTTCCTTTAAGGAAGTGTGTTCCACCTTCATCGTTATCAGACAGGGAAGTTTCAAATTCTTATCTCTCGTGCTTTTTCTGGGCTTCTGCTATTGGACAGAATCAGTTAGCCTCCTCTGAAACATCATTTCTCTTGTACATACTGAGAAAAGGGGGCTAATTCACATATTGTCATTCATTCCTGGTCAAAGCATGGATATTTGCGCTGAGTGTGTGTCCTGCTCTAGCGTACCGCCTTTTTCTGAGCCATGGACGCTGACGCCAGACAAGTCCTGGCTGTTTCCTGCAGGAAGCTGAAAGAGATGCAGTCAAGCCGAAGGAAGGTGAGCCTCATTAAGACGATTTTCGTTCTCCTGATGTGTGCAAAGCCGAAAGAATCCTAGAGACGCAGTTCGACGATGACTCCTTCAGTGATTCAGGAGACGACGACATTGTTGTGCTCGTATGAAAACGATGTCTTGAATCTTCGCTTCTATGCTCGTGGGTAGCCTTAGAAATAGTTGTGTTGTGGTTTATGGCACATAGGCGGCTAAGGCTATCATGCGCCAAACGCAAGTTGAAGAAAATTGTCTTGTGCCGAATTTTATATGACGGAAATGAAGCGGTGGTGTAAAGGACCTAAAATGTTATTTCACATCATCTAGTGAAGGTAAAAAGCAGAATTTTCCGAAATGGTTCAGGGTAAAAGCTTTAAAAAATATTAGGTAGCCTCAGCGGCCATCCTTTCAAGAGGAAAGATGTCGAGGCCCCTAACCAATGAAATACAAACCTCAGCATTCTTCTCAGGAATGAGAAAGGGGCTGAGGTGCATCCCATAAACGTGAGGCATTCACAGTTCATTAAGACAACCAACCTCTCGAAAAAAGTTAAGAACATCAGAAATGTCAACAATTTGCATTATCACTCATGAATAGTGCTGGGTGAAATGGAATGCATTGATTATAAAATTGATTAAAACATTTCTTTCTTAGATTTTCTAGGTATGAACATGTAAATAAGATATGGTTTAGTGTGAGCTCGTCGCCGCATCTTTCACAAACGGGCTTGGCTTCTTTTGTAAGTAGTTGTATGTCAAGTGTGTGTATCGTATGCGAAGGCGACATAAGATTACTGCAGTGAAGCGTTCCTGCTGTCTGCATGATTTCCATTACCCCGAGGTGGCCTTTATGAAGTGTAATTTGTTCTTCAGTTTATTATCCCACTCTTTTTGCCATTCGTTCTTTAATTTGTTATGTATTAAATTCATGCAGTCTTTAAAGGGTATGCTCACATTTTTGATTTCACCATTTTGAGTTTTTACTGCTGCTGAGTCTGCTCGCTCATTACCCTCTATGCCGACTTGGCTCGGGACCCAGCACAACCTTATCATAAGTCCTTGTGTTGTGACTTTTTCTGTGCTGTGTATGATGTGGCCTACTAAGGGTTCAACTGCATTTCTTGACTGCAGCGCTGTGAGTAGGCTGAGGGAATCTGTAAATTATACTCTTTTCGATGTTCTCATGTACAATTTTTTTCCACAGCCATAAACACTGCGTAACATTCGGCAGTAAACATTGATACATAACGTGGCAATCTTACTATTTTTTTCCATTTTCCTTGTACTACGGCACTTCCGACGTGCATCGCTGCTTTAGAGTCATCTGTGTAAAACGCCATGTAGCTTGAATGTTTCTTTTTCAAAGCCAAGTATTCTTGTAGTAGATGTTTATGTGGTGTTTCTTCTTACGGAACTGCGTTACCGTGAAGTCGCAAGCAGCGGGAGGACAGTACCATGGTTGCAATGGGTCGTGCCTCGGGGCAATTTTTAGTGGAGCATCTAGTATTCCGAGTTCATGACATGCATCTTCAAAGCGTAGTAACAAACGTTTGATCGATTGTGGTTTAATATTGAACAGTCTTCTAGATGTGCACTTGGTAACTATGGGGTAACAAAGGTGCTTTGGTAAGGATCTTATATTTAGTACATATGGACAGGTAAGTATTGCTCTTCTGTTTGCAAGAGATGGTTCATTTCTTTCTACATATAGGGTATTTATGGGGGTGTTCTGTATGCACCAGTTGATATACGAAGACCCAGGTTATGTACAGGATCCAGTTTTTTCAGGTATGATGGTCTCGCAGAATCATAAACAATGCATCTATAGTCCAAAGTGGAAAGTACTACGGAGCGGTAGATCTGCAACAGGCATAACCTGTCGGATCCCCTGTGTTTCCATGAGAGTACCTTTAGTATATTTAGAGATCGAGAAGCTTTCTTTTTGAGGGTTTTTATGTGGGGTAAGAATGTGAGCTTTCGGTCAAAAGTTATGCCTAGGAATTTATGCTCTTGTTTTACTTGTAGAACACTTCCATTCAAGTGCAGGGTGGGATCAATCTGCATGCCTCTTATCAATGAGAAAGGGACAGCAACTGTTTTTTGTGGACAGAACTTAAATCTATTTTTGTCTGACCAAGTCCGTAGTTTGTTCATTGTAAGTTGTACCTGTCTTTCTCATGTTGATAAGATGGAAGATGACCACGAAATTTGGAGGTCGTCAACATATACGGAATACATGATTATCTTCGGAATTATTTGCGATATTGAGTTCATTTTTACAATAAAGAGTGTGGTACTTAGAATACACCCCTGCGGTACGCCGTTTTCTTAGATGAATTTTTTTTTAGCGTGCAGCCTAGACGTACGCGAAAAGAACGGTCAGAAAGAAAGTCTTTTATGCAGTTCAGCATCCTGCCACGGATACCTAGATTCGAGAGGTCACGAAGAATCCCATACCTCCAGGTGGTATCATAAGCTTTTTCCAAGTCAAGAAATACTGCTAGACAGTGCTGTTTGTGTATGAATGCTTCACGGACTGTGTTTTCAAAACGGACGAGACTGTCATTTGTACAGCAAGCTTTCTTAAAACCACATTTGTGGATATCAAGAAGTTTTCGCGATTCAAGGAAGAACATTAACATAATATTTAGCACACTTTCAAAACCTTTAGCAAGACAACTCGTAAGTGCTATTGGCCTGTAACTACCAGCCGAAGTTGGCGGTTTTCTAGATTTCATAAATTGAACACCCACGGCGTTTTCCCACACCTCTGGCATTTTTCCGGACTAATATGTTTTATTGAAGAATTTTAGAAGCGTTTCCACAGCATCTTCGGAGAGGTGAGCAAGCATTTCATAATGAATTTTATCGGGGCCTGGTGCTGTCTGTTTGCCAGCCGAAAGTACAGTACGGATTTGTTGTAGTGTAATTAATTTATTGTAACGTTCATTTGCGCTGCCACTTGTCGGCAGCCGTTGTTTTTCAATTGGTTCTTGTGCCTTAAAAATTATTGGGTGTAGTGTGAGGAGCTAGAAACTGTGGCGAAGTGTTCCCCTAGTTTGTAGTCCTGTTCGCTAATGCTTGTTTGTGTATATGGAGCCGTTAGGAAATGAATTGTGAAAGGAGTAAAGCTGCCATTAGGTTGCGGACTTGCTCCCACATTTGTTCCGATGTAACTGAACTATTTATGGACGACACATAGTTTTTGCTGGAAGTTTTCTCAGCATTGCGACGTATGCACCATACTTTTGCTCTCGCCTTTTTAAAATTTATGAGGTTGTCGTGTGTGGGGTACCTTCGGAAAGTTCCCCAGGCTTTGTTTTGTTTCTTTTTTTGCTTGTCTGCACTCTTGTGTGCACCAGAGCTTATTATTTTGCCGTACAAACCCTGACGATTGAGGAATGGCTAAACGTGCAGCCGCAATGATACATGTTTTAAAATTTTCATTTAGTTCGTCAACGCTAAGATTATTAGAAAAAATTTTATCCAGACAGGCCTTTTCTTGAAATAGTGGCCAGTCCGCTAAGTGCATCTTCCAACGGCGTGGTTTTGTTGGGATTTTTGGTGGTGGTGTACCACAGTTAATTACTACTGGAAAGTGATCGCTTCCGTACGGGTTATCAAGAATATCTCACTTAAAATTGGTATAAACGGATGGAGAGCTAAAAGACAAGTCTATGCAACTCATTTCGCCTGAGGATGAAGACCAATATGTAGGTTGCCTGTATTGAGCAAGCAGATGGTGTTGCACAGAATAAAATCATTTAAATTCGACCTCTAGGTCTGTCTGTTCACTCCCCCAAAACGAGGGATGCGCGTTAAAATCTCCGACTACCAGATATGGCTCTGGTAGCTGCCTAAAAAGCTCCTCTAGACCTTGTTGTGTAACAGTGAGATGTGGTGGAAGGTATATAGCGCATACAGTAATTCTTTTAAAGCTTAGGACGGTGACTGCAACATCTTCATAGTTCGTCTGGAGCTTTAATTCATGGGTTGCGACGCCGCTCTGAACTACAACAACAACGCCTCCAGAGAGCCTATTTGCTTTCTAATGGTCACCGCGAAAGACTTTATAGTTTTTAAAAATATTTTTATGAGAAGGTACGAAGTTGGTCTCCTGCAGACATAGTGCTACAAGAGATAGAGAGTTCAGGATATCTGTTGCATAACTATAGTTATTCAGAATTCTACGGCAGTTCCAGTGGATAAGGAACGCCATGATGATTTTGGGGGAGATTGTATTGATACCTTAGGTCCCTCCTTGCTGAGGGCCCGTTATTAAGCTTTTTTCTTTTTTGCGATCAAAGGAGCCCCGCCGCCGTTGCGGCCGAGGCGAGCTTTGAGTTGTATCCACCGCATCAGTGGAGGCGCTGGATTTCCGTGGGGAACCCACGGGTAGGGGGTGGTGGACTTCTCCCGAATGGCGGAAGCCTTGCGGGCTGCCGACTTGGACTCCTACGGGCCCGTTTGTGGGGGTGGCATAGCAGCTCTCGCTGCATCTGCCAGGGGCGCAGATGGCCCTGCCTCAACCTCACTTAGTGTGAGATAGCCAGGTGCCGAAGGCCGCTGTGGTGTTCCGCGCCCACGCACCACATCGGCGAAGTTTTTATGTGCGGAGAAAGAAAATATGCTCAGAGTCCTTGCGTAACGCTGTCTTGCCTCTTTAAATGTAACATTCTCTTTGGTCTTGATGGTAAAAATGTCCTTTTCTTTTTTCCATGCAGGACACGATCTTGAATAGGCGGCTCGATCGCCTTCGCAGTTTGCACAGCGTGGTGCAGCATCACAGTCTTTGGATTTATGGTCATTGGAGGCACATTTGGCACATGTATCGCGGACGCGACAGCTTTGGGAGCCGTGGCCAAACATTTGGCATTTGGAACATCGTCTGGGGTTAGGGATACATGGTCGGATGGATATTTTTGCGTACCCTACCTGGATTGATTCGGGCAGGGTGCAGGAAGCAAAAGGTCTGTACCAGGTGTTTCGCTGTAATTTTATTGTTTTCTTTGCGTATGTTTATTCTATATACTTTAGTTTCATTTTGTCCGGACAGTCCTTCCAGCCTTTCCTCTTCTGTCAGGTTCAAAAAGTCGTTATTGGAGATGACACCACGTACAGTGTTTAGCAATCTATAGGGTTTTACAGACACTGGGTTGTCACCGAAAGTTTCACTGTCTGCCAGTTTCGAGATTTGAATGATGTCAACAAGTTCTAGCAGGAGGTCTCCACTAGCCAGTTTTTTTACTTTGTACTTGGGACCTAATGAATCTGTGAGAACTTTTGAAACTATGAATGGCGATATTAGTCTAGCTGGCTTTTCTTTTCGTTCACTGTGCACAATATGGTACTCTCAGAAAAATGTCTTCTTTTTGTTGAAAAATTGTGAGGTCACATCGGTCCGCCCTCTTTTCAGAGGACGATCATTTGAAAGAAAGGAGGTAGCCATAAAAAATTGTGTTCTTAGCCCATAGTGCAAGCCACCCACCATGGAGCCCAACGAGGGGACAGGACAGGAACTTGAAAACAAGCCCTGCCCTCGCCAGCTGTACACCACTGCTATATCCAAATATGACGCAACTCAGGGTGGTTGGCCCCTCAAGGTTAACCCTCGCCGCCTATGAAAAGTGAAAAAACCGAGAAGAGAGGAGGAGACAGGAAAGTTCTACGAAAAATTATAGGAAAGTGAAAGACCGTGGGGAGGACGGGAAAAGGCGACTGCTGATTTCCCCCGGTCGGGTCAGACCGGAGATGCCGTCTACAGGAAGCTGGGGCCAAAGTGGTGTGTTGCCTCCGCCGAGGGGCCTTAAAGGTCCAAGCGCTCAGTGTCGGCTCAACCACCAGGATCCCCTTTTCCCCGGACACTGCGATGCCACGCACGACCAAGCGCGGGTGCTCGGGTCCGTGGTGATGCACTGTTCACCATCATCCCCCTGCGGGGATGTCCCTGCGGATGCGCGGGATCCCGCGGTGTCGCCACTCACCGACGCCTGCAAGCTGCCGACGCCCCCCTGCGGGGAGTAGCCTAAGAAATATTAAAAGGGGGATGAGGCGACAGCTTCCTTAGTCTTTACAGGTCCATACTGAATGCGCTGTGCGGAAAAGAATGACGAAAGCCAGGAATGACGTGCAACAGTGCTTCGCGAACTCTGTGTGAGGAAAATCATCAACAAAAAAGTTTGTAGCAAAACACCATCGCGGCAACATTTGAATAAAACTATTGATCATGAAAGAGGTATACATTTTTTTTGTTTAATATTCACGAGACAATGAAATCGCACGTGCAAAAAACACACGACCAATGAAAAAAATAGAGAGCAATGATTAACAATAAAGGAAAAAAAGAACTAATGAGGGGCGGTGGCTACGGGCGCCAAACTTCTTGTGCATTCGAAAATAGGAATACCTAAAGCAGTATCGAAGCATAGCGCTTACATGGCACAAATTGTGACCGCAAATTCAATCACAGAATCAAAAACTATACCCCCAACTCACAGAAATAAGTGTAAAAGAACTCAAAGAGAAAAAAAATTTAAAGAAAGACGTGTTGACTGATATTTCAGCAATGCTCAGCTTAAGGATAAAAACAAATAAACGATGTAGTTTACCTGAAGCTCAATGAAAAAGAATGGGGGCGACGAGCATTTGGAGCCAAAAAGCAAAATTAAGCGAGAGTTGCGTCTTCTCCTATGCACCTCTCAAAAGGCGTCTACATCGACCGGTAATCACGCAAGTTTAAGTACCTAAATAACGCCATGCACTGATCAGTCTCCGGACGCTAGGTGCCTTACGTTTCGTTTTTTCCGCCGACCGTTAATGGAGCCCACATTAACAGAGTTTCGTTTTATTTATCCACACTTACCGTCCTCTATAATTATTTCTTCGTTTCTATGACCAACATTATTCTAATCTTTCTCTTCAACATGAAGGGTACTTTATTATTTGAAAATCAAATGCTGTTTATGGTGTCGTGATTTCAGTTTATGAATATTTCCAAAAGACTAAAGACAACCTCTTATTTCACAGCCCTCAGTTGGCAGAAAAATATTATACAGACGCAGGGTACCCCGATAACAAGATTTCCAATTCTAGCTGTTAAACAGTTTTCCATGAGACAGTGTATCTTATAGGGAAAAGAGCAAAAACCTTCCCTTTAAGGAAGTGTGTTCCACCTCCATCTTTATCAGACGGGGCAGTTTCAAATTCTTATCTTTCGTGCTCTCTGGGCTTCTGCTATTGGACAGAATCAGTTAGCCTCCTCTGAAACATTCTCTCCCTCGTACTTATTGAAAAAAATGGGCTAGGCTCATCCACATGTCGTCATTCATTCCTGGTCAAAGCAAGGGTATTTACGCTGAGTGTGTGTCCTGCTCCAGCGTACTGCCTTTTTCCGAGCCATGGACGCTGACGCTCGACAAGTTGTGTTGTGTTGTGTTTTATGGCACATAGTTAACTGAGGCCATCATGCGCCAAGAACAAGGTATAGGAAAATTCTTTTGTTGAATATTCTAGAAATGCAAGAATAATCCTTGCTCTAGCGGCCCTCAAATATTAATATTACCCACTAAAAACATACACAAATTTTATAAATGGCTACAAGTTAAAGCTTTAAAGAGAGCCGGGTAACCTCAGCAGCCTTCCTTGGCTGCGGAAGGACATCGAGGCTCCCAACCAATCAAAATAAAAGCCTCAGCTTTCTTCTCAGGCATGATAAATCGGCTGAGGTGTACTAAAATTCAAACGAACCAGTGGGTAAAAAAATTTAGAGTCTTGAGAAATACCGTTTCTTTAAGAAAGCTCAACACACATCATATATTAACAATTGCATGATCTCCTAAAAGCAGTGGGGAATGAGAAGGAATGCATTTATTATAAAATTCACTAAAATACGTTTTAGTTCTTCCAGTTCCACACAAGAGAAAACGTGGTTAACCCTCAGTTCATCTCCACATTCTTGGCAAACAGGTTTGTCTTGTTTTGCTAGTAGGAAGTTGTGCGTAATTTGCGTGTGGACTATTCGGAGATGGCATAAGATCACTCCTTGAAACGTTCTTGGTGCACACACGATTTGAAATCACCTAAGACTGGTTTTACCAAGTGTAGTTTATTTTTGCCTCATTGTTCCAAGTCGGCTGCCATTTTTTCCTAGTTTCCTTGCTACTAATTTCATGCAATCAATAAACGGCATATTTAATTATTTCCTTGCCACGAGCTTTACCAGCACGCACATCTGCTCTCTCATTGCCTTTTATTCCCACATAACTCGGAACCCAGCACAGTTTTATATTTTGTCCTTGAGCTGTGGCAGTTACTATGTTGTGTATGATGTCACCAAGCAGAGGGCAGCTTGCATTTTTAGAATGGAGAGCTCTAAGTACACTTAAGGAGTCTGTGTAGAGAACAGCATTTTGGAGGTTCTCACTTAGTATTTTTTCTATGGTCATCCATACTGCGTAGCACTCCGCGGTGAAGATGGAGGAACACTGTGGTTGTCATACTATTTGATCCGAATTTCCTCGCACCACTGCGCTTCCTACGCAACTATCCGTTTTTGATCCATCAGTATAAAATTCTGTAAAACTATGGTATTTTTCTTCAAGGGCACGGAATTCTTGTAATATATGTTGTTGTGGAGTTCGCTTTTTACGGAAGAGTGAGGTCACAGATAACAGGAAAATTGAACCATGGAGGCAGTGGACCACGTCTTCGAGCAACGCCAGGTAATGCATCCATTACGCCGAGGTTTTTGCACACATCTTCAAAACGCAGGAGAAGTGGCCTTATAGGTAATGATTTGTTGTTAAATTGTTTTCTAGATGGGCACTTCGTGACTATTTGATGACCGATATGTTTAGGTAGTGAACGGATTTTTAAAACTTACGATCAAGAGAGCATGGTTCTTCTCTCTGTAAGCGATCGCTCGTTGGCTTCCACATAAAGACTGCTTGTCGGTGACGTCCTGTATGCATCGGTGGAAAGACGCAAGCCTAAATTGTGTACCGGGTCTAGCCGCTTAAAGTACGATTGCCTCGCTGATACATAAACTACGTATCCGTAATCTAATGTAGAACGTACTACAGAGCGATCAATCCGTAAAAGACAAGTACTATCGTAACCCCAATGTTTTCGTGAAAGTACTTTTAGTGTATTCAGTGATTTAGAAGCTTTCTTTTTGAGTATGTTTGTGTGTGGTAGGAATGTGAGCTTTTTGTCATGTCATTCTTAGAAATTTGTGCTCATCTTTAATTGGTAGTGCGACTTCATTTAAATACAAGGAGGGATCAGTGTGCAGTCCTCTTCTAAGCGAAAAAAGAACAACTACTGACTTTTGTGTAGAAAACTTGAAACAGTTTTTGTCTGCCCATGTTAGTTTATTCACTGTCATCTGTATTTGCCTCTCACACGATGTAACTCTAGAGGAAGTGCAAGCAATCTGGAGATCGTCGATATAGACAGAATACATGAAAGACTTTGGGATTATTTTTGCTAGGGAATTCATGTTTACTATAAAAAGCGTGGTGGTTTAAATGCACCCCTGAGGCAAGCCGTTCTCTTGAATGAAATTCTTAGAAACAGTGGCACATAGGCGTACTTGAAATGAACGGTTGGTCAAAAAGTCAAGAAGGTTGTCAAGAAGATCACGGGATTGTAATGTAAACATTCTAATCTTAAGGACGCTTTCGAAGGATTTGGAAAGTACGCTTGTTAGGGCTATAGGTCTTTAATTGCCAGCGGAGGTAGGTACTTTTCCCGGCTTCAACAACGGTACAATAATGGCTTTTTTCCATGCCTCTGAATCTCTCCTGATAAACATATTTTTTTTTTTAATTTCAGAAGCGAGTCTACAGTATGTTCGGACAAGTGGGCAAGCATTTCGTAATGGACTTCATCTGGTCCTGGTGCAGTCTGTTTACCCGAAGAAAGTACACTTAATTTCTTGTAGTGTAAATGGGCTATTATATGCTTCGTGAGCACTGCCCTTTATCGTCAGTCTTTCTATTTAGGTTGTGTTTTTATATTTTAAAAATGATTCTGTATAGTTAGAGGAACTAGATACAGTGGGAAAATGTTCGCATAATATGTCTGCTTGTTCTTTTATATTTGTCTGTACACCAGGGGCGGTCAGAAGAGGAACTGAGAATGGAGAGTAGCGACCATTCATTTCGTGTACTGCCTCCCACATTTATTTCGAAGAGACTTAGCTGTTTATCGAGGAAATGAAACGCTGCCAGAATGATTTTTCGGCATTTCGACGTATGTACTGCGCTTTTGCTCTTGCTTTTTGAAAGTTTATAAGGTTCTCCTGTGTGGGGTATCGGCTAATTATACCCAAAGCTTTATTTTGTTGTTTTTTTCCTTCTTAGCAATCTCGTGTTCACCACATTTTATGGTTGCGTTGTACTATTCCTGAAGACTGGTTGATAGCTAAGCGTGCGGCAGAAAGAATTCAATTTGTGAACTTTTCATTTATTTCGTTTACAATAAGATTTTCTAACCTGGCTGCTGTTCTAAACAGCTGCCAGTCTGCTAAATTGAGCTTCCAACACCGTGGTTTCGTCTGGGTGACTGATGGTGGGGATGATAGGCAGATTTTAACAGGGAGATGATCGCTTCCGTACGGGTTGTCTAAGACACCTCATTTAAAATCGTTAAAAACCGTAGGAGAACTAAAAGACAAATCTAAAGCACTCATTTTTCCTGAACTAGGGGAGAATAAGTAGGTTCACCGGTGTTCAATAAACAAATATTGTTGGATAGTATAAAATCCTGAATAACCTTACCTCTGCTATCGGTTTTCTCACTGTCCGAGAAACAAGACGGTCCATTTAAATCGCCAACTATCAAGTATGGTTCCGGTAACTGTTGTAAAAGGCTCTCTAATTCATGCTTTCTTAATTCGAGATGTGGTTGAAGATATACGCTACAAACTATAATGGTTTTGTAACCAGACACGGTGGCTGCTACGGCTTCGAACCTAGTTTTGAGTTTGATTACACTACCTCCTACGCCAGGTTGCACAATTATTCTTACGCCTCCCGAGAATCTGCTCGCCCCCTCTCGGTCACGGTGGAAGACAGTATACTTCTTTAGCAGTTTAGTGTGCTGAGGGCCTGATTGGATTCCTGCACACATAAAGCAATAGGAGAAATTGTGTTTAAAATGTCTTTTATGTCATTATAGTTATTTACGAGACCTCTGCAGTTCCAGTGTATTATGAAAGCCATCTTAATGTTGTGAGCGTGTGTGCAGATAAAATTAGATTAACTTTGATTTGGCCCCTTGACTCGGAGCCTCACATTTTCTTGATCGATCCAAAGACCTCCGCCGTCCGTCCGATGTGGACGCAACGGGGCTGCCCTGGGTCGTGTCCATCGCCTCAGCAGAGGCGCTGGACGACCGTGCAGGATGCACGCTGAGTTTTGAGTTAGACCTCGACCTGTGGGAAGAGGTCTTGAGGCCCGCTGACCCGGGGGTCGGCGCAGCCTGCTTTGAGGTTGGCGGAGTAGTATTTAGCTACTCCACCAGGGGGCGCGGATGGCCCTGCCATAGGCCCACTGCGTGCGGCCTGGACAGGTGCCGAAACCTGGTGTGATGCGCCGCGCCCACGCACCGCATCGGCGAATGTTGCTTTCGCAGTGAAGGGGAATTGGTTTGTTTCGGCGTATCGCCTTCTTGCTTCCTTGAAAGAAATGTTTTGAGTGGTTTTCAGAGTAATTATTTCTTTTTTCTTTTTTCCAGGACGGACAAGCCCTGGGGTATGCAGCATGGTCTCCCTCACAATTTGTGCACCACGGGGCAGCAATACATTCATCTGACTGGTGGTCCTTCGAGGAGCATTTCGCGCAAATTTTGCAGCCGCGACAACTTTGTTAGCCGTGGTCGAACCTCCGGCAATTGAAACATCTGCGTGGGTTTGGTATATATGGCCTTACATTTATTTTCAGATACCCGACTTCAATGCTCTCAGGTAGTGTGCTGGTGTTGAAAGCGAGGATCATGTGTTACGTATCTATTTCCTTGTTATCCTTCCGGATCTTTATCCGCTGAACATTTATGACATCTTGGTCGGCAAGGCCTTCAAGCATTTCTTTTTCAGAGAGAAGAACGAAATCAATTTTTGATATGACGCCTCGGACTGTGTTCAAAGACCAGTGTGACGTGATGGAGACAGGAATCTCCCCAATTGATACACTGTTTACAAGTTTCGAGTGCTGGACGGTGTCACGTATTCGAGCAGTAAGTCGCCACTAGCCATTTTTGATACCTTGTACCTAAACCCCAAGGTACCTGTCAGGCACTTTGCTACCAAGAAAGGGAAAATCAGTCTTGCTTGTTGTTCTTCAGCTTTGCTATGAATGACATTAAATTTTGGGAATGACAGTTTTCTTTTTTGAAAAAAATCTTCATCGTTCCAACTAAAGCGCCTGTTTGGGATTGTTGGTCAGTGAACATGGTAAAAGAATGCAGCGCGAAAAAACAAGGACGAACAGAAGTGGACAGGACAGGGCGCTGACTACCAACACATTTATTCAGAAAGATGAGCAGCTTATATAACGCAGACCAACACCCACGTGACCAAGAAAATAGCAAACGCGTTCAACTATCTAACACAAAAAAAACGAAGCACACAATATCAAAGTGATACATATTTAGGTAACGCAAAGTCAGCCAAGCACCGATAAAACCGAGAGGACCACGACAAACCGTAAGGTGCACGCATGGTAAATGATCAGTCATCGACCTGTGCCGCCAATGCAGCGCGAGGCAAAACGAAAACGAATAATAACAATATAGTCACCGAACACGAAGTAAAAGTCGAAGCTAAAAGCAGGGTCGGGGCCAAACGCTTAACAAAACAATACAAAACGTAACGCAAAAGCAGTCAACCGTTCACAGTCAAACTGAGTCAAAAAAGTTGAAAGTTCTCTAGAACAAGAATGAAAAGCAGACGTGAATAAAAAAAAGGCGTGTTTATAGTGGGCCTAGAAAACTGGACTCCTTGTCTGTAAGTAAAATTGAAGGCGTGCTGACGCACTTGTCTCCAGCTTTGGCTATCATCCTTGCCTCAATGATGACCCTTTCAATTTCTGTCCGCGCCCGTGCTCTGACAACCGTGCGCGTGTAACATGGTTCGCACCCTTTGCAAGACTTGCAATGGTCGTCCAGGTGCCCGCCGCTTTTGTTACGGACCCTCCGGCGGTGTTCAAACAATCTCTCGTTGAGACACCTGCCGGTTTGCCCAATATACACGCGTCCACACTTCAAGGGAATCTCGTAAATGACACAAGTAGCACAGTGT
Organism: Amblyomma americanum; assembly: GCF_052857255.1. Lineage (NCBI taxonomy): Eukaryota > Metazoa > Arthropoda > Arachnida > Ixodida > Ixodidae > Amblyomma > Amblyomma americanum. The sequence continues at coordinate 127,340,010 of NC_135498.1, read as the reverse complement.
GTGAGTGGTTCTACATGTCTAATAGGGCAAACCTTTTTCTTTTGCTTTGTCAGCAGTGTACACACTCGTGACAATTTGCGCGGGGCTGAGAAGACAAGGTTTACGTTGTTTCTTTTTGCAGCCTTCTTTAAATTGTGAGACAGCTTGTGAAGATACGGGATGACAGCCAAGGGTTGTCGTTTGGCCTGTTCTAGCTTGCCTGCGTCTTTGCCTTGCACTTTCAATTTCTGGAGAAGAGTCTCTAAAACGCAACTCACTAGTGTTGGTGAGTAGCCAGCACTGTAAAGACGTTGGACTTGGTTGTTAACACTGATCTGCATTGTATGGGGACAGCTTTTTGTGAGCGCTGCCTGGATGGCAGAAGAAACAATGCCTAGCTTGATCAATTTCGAGTGAGCGCTGTCATGTGGAAGAAGACCTTTCTTAGAGCGAGGGTTGTACGTCCAACAGAGGTGGGTTTGTTCAAAACTAAAAAGTACGTCCAAAAACGGTTGTCAGAGCACGGGCGCGGACAGAAATTGAAAGGGTCATCATTGAGGCAAGGATGATAGCCAAAGCTGGAGACCTGTGCGTTAGCACGCCTTCAATTTTACTTACAGACAAGGAGTCTAGTTTTCTAGGCCCACTATAAACACGTCTTTTTTTTTAATCACGACTGCTTTTAATTCTTGTTCTAGAGAACTTTCAACTTTTTTGACTCAGTTTTACTGTGAACGGTTGGCTCAGCTTTTGCGTTGCGTTTTGTACTGGTTTGCTATGCGTTTGGCCCCGACCCTGCTTTTAGCTTCAACTTTTACTTAGTGTTCGGTGACTATATTGTTATTATTCGTTTTCGTTTTGCCTCGTGCCGCATTGGCGGCAAAGGTCGATGACTGATCATTTACCATGCGTGCACCTTATGGTTCGTCGTGGTCCTATCGGTTTTATCCGTTCTTGGCTGACTTTGCGTTACCTAGATATGTATCACTTTGATATTGTGTACTTCGTTTTGTTTTTTTTGTATTAGATAGTTGAACGCGTTTGCTATTTTCTTGGTCACGTGGGTGTTGGTCTGCGTTATATAAGCTGCTCATCTTTCTGAATAAATGTGTTGGTAGTCAGCGCCCTGTCCTGTCCAATTCTGTTCGTCCTTGTTTTTTCGCGCTGCATTCTTTTACCATGTTCATCGTTCCGCCCACTTTTTAGAGAGCGATCAGGTTGGGAATGGAGGGGAGCCATAAAAAAAAATGTTTTTCAGCCACGGTGCCAGCCACCCACCACGGAGCCCAACAAGGGGACGGGACAGCAACTTGCACGCAAGTCTTGCCCACGCCAGCTGTACATCTCAACTTTAACCAAATATGACGAAACCCAGGGTACTTAGCCACACAAGGTTAACCCTAGCCGCCCATGAAGAAATGAAAAATCCAAGAAACGACGAGGAGACAGGACAGTAGTCAGAAAGAAGACAGGAAAGTAAAAGATGTAGAGGAGGACAGGAAAAGGCGACTGCCGATTTCCCCCGGTTGGGTCAGGCCGGAGGTGCCGTCTACAGGAAGCTGGGGCCAAAGTGGTGTGTTGCCTCCGCCGAGGGGCCTTAAAGGTCCAAACGCTCGGCATCGGCTCAACCACCAGGATCCCCTTTTCCCCGGACACGGCGATGCCACGCACGGCGAGGCGCGGGTGCTCGGGTCCGTGGTGATGCACTGTTCACCATCATCTCCTTGCGGGGATGTCCCTGCGGATGCTCGAGAACCCGCGGTGTCGCCACTCACCGTCGCGACGCCTGCAAGCTGCAGGCGCCCCCTTGCGGGGTGTGGGCTTGTGCTATTGTACAGAATCAGTCAGCCTCCTCTGAAAAATACTTTCCCTCGAACATACTGGGAAAAGGGGGCTCATTCACATATTGTCATTCATTCCTGGTCAAAGCAAGTGTATTTGCGCTGAGTGCGTGTCCTGCTCCATTGTACCGCCTTTTTCCGAGCGATACACACTGACGCCCAACAAGTCCTGGCTGCTTCCTGCAGGAAGCTGAACGAGATGCAGTCAAGCCGAAGGGACGTGAGCCTTACCAAGAATATTTTCGTTCTCCTGATGGTGCGGAAAGCCGAAAAAATCCAGGAGACGCAGTTCGGCGACGACTCCTTCATTGATTTAGAAGACGACGACATTGTTGTGCTCGTATGAAATCTATGCCTTGAATCTTCGCTTCTATGCTCGTGGGTAGCCTAAGAAATATTAAAGGGGGATCAGACGCCCGCTGCTTCTTGCATATAGAGGTCCACACTGATGTTCTGTGCGGAACAGAATGAGAAGAGCCAGGAATGGAATGCAGTAGAGCCCACCGAACGCTGTGTAGACACTCATCAACAATAGAATTTACAACACACCATCGCGGAAAAAAAGAGTATAAACCATTCAAAATTGCCGATTGGGTGAGTTAGTGGAATATGATTAGAAATTTCCAGCGCGGAAACAGACGGGGAGACGAGAATAGAAAACAAAGACGACAGGACAGGCGCTGACTAACAACTCTTCATTTTCGAGGAAAGCCCAGCACAATATATGCCAAAAACCACGTGACAGTCAGGGGGCCAGAGATTACAACTTAATCGACAGGCATCAAAGGGCGGCCAACACATGTATGAACCAGAAGGAAAAAACGACAAAAAAAATGAAAAAAGGGGCGCGAAACATAATGAAGTGAATATATCAGAAAGCACTTTAACTAAGGAAAACACACCTGCCAAACAACGTCGTGGCCAAAGGGCGTTGTCATGAACACTTTGACAGGAACAATGAGCGAGCCTAAAAGGCCCCAAGCAAGCGAAGCAAAAGCAGAGTCACAAATCTAAAATCAAACAAAACGTCATACAACCCTGCGGATGCCACAAAAAACTAAAAACAAACGACTACAACCTAGAAAAAAGCACAAAAACTTGTCATCGCCAAGAAGGTGAAAGGTAAAATATAGTCTACTTGTGAAACACAATCAGGACGATTACTGCTTATGAGCCGCACCAAAAACCTGAAGACAAGAATGCGCACCGGCTAACACAAGAAAACTTCATGAGCTAACGGGAAGTGACAGGCGAACATGCAAAATCAATAATCTCTAGGCATGGTCAAGGAAGCGCATTATTTTCTCGCGCAGTAAAATTTAGGGCGTGCTTACGCAACTGTCCGCTGCCTCGGCAATAAATTAAGATCAATGACCTTCCTTTCTGTTTTGTTTTTTGATGTATGACCGCCCTTTTTTCACGATGTTGCTTGGCAAGTGTGTTTTCCTTGGTTTTTGCTGGCTAAAGTGCTTTCTTATATGTTCACTTCATAAAGCTTCACGTCATTTTTCATTTTTTGTAGTTTTTCTTTCTGGTTCATACATGTGTTGGCCGTCCTTTGATGACTCTGGATTAGATTGTAATCTTCGACCCCCTGACTGTCATGTGGTTTTTCGAATATATTGTGCTTGGTTTTCCTCAAAAATAAAGAGTTGTTATTCAGCGCCCGTCCCGTCGTCAGTGTTTTTCTTCTCGTTTCCGCGCTGGTCACTTCGAATTATAAACCATCGCTGAAAAAAAAAATAATTATAAACTAATTGATCATCAAGGTGGTATACAATTTTTCTTCGTTTTGAAATTCGCGAGTTAATGAAATCGCATGCGCAAAAAACACACGACCAACGAAGAATATAGAAAGGAATGGTTAACAGTAAAGGAACTTAACAACTAAAGAGGGGCGTGGCTACGGTTGCAAAACTTCTTGCGCATTGGAATACAGCAATGCCTTAAGCACTATAAAGCAGAACAGTTACATGGCACTAATCATGACAGCAACTTCCCTCACAGAATCAAAAAGTAAACCACAGAACGCAGAGAAATGAGGGTAAAAAAACTTAAACAGAAAAAAAGTTGAAAATAAGAAGACATGTGGACTATTATTTGAGCATTACGCAACGTAAGGCTAAAAAACAAATAAGCGCTGTAATGTACCTAAAGCTCGCAGAAAATGATGTGGTCGAACAGATTTAGGAGCCAAAAGCAAAACTAAGCGAGCAATGCGTCTTCTCCAATGTACCAAACAAAAGGTGTCTACATCGACCGCTAATTTCAGGGTCTTAAGTACCTAAATAACGTCAGGCACGGATTAATCTCCGGTAGCAAGGCGCCTTGCTTTGCGTTTTTGCCGCTGACCTTTAATGGAGCCCACATTAACACAGTTTGATTTTAATTTATCCGAACTTTAAATCCTCTATAATTATATCTTATTTCTTTGTTGCTAGTTGCCAGCGTTATTCTATTTTTGGTTTTCAACATGAAGGGTATTTTATTACTTGATAAGCAAATGCTGATTATGCTATCGTGATTCACTGAGATGGATAATTCCAAAAGACTCCCCAGACAACCTCTTATTTCCAAGCCCTGAGGTGTCAGAAAAATAACAAAAGAGGACGACATTGTTGTGCTCGTATGAAAACGATGCCTTGAATCTTCGCCTCTAATTCTGTCGATTTGTTCTTCTGAAATCTACATTGAGCCTCTGAAATAAGTTTGTGTAAATCAAAGAACGAGCAAAGCTGATAATGAATAAGCGTCTCCAAGTGTTTTGAAAATATGGTTAAGACGGAGATGTGTCGGTAATTATTAATATCATTAGGATCACCATTTTGAAGAGCATATATACTTTATCGATTCGCGTTCGTTTTGAAAAACATGCACTCGTTAGGGAAAGGTTAAAAAAATGGGTTAAATATGGACATAGGACATCCAACACGTATTTCACCGGACGTGTCTGAACTCCTTCAGCGTCGCAACGTGAACTATTATTTAAAGAAGAAAAAACTGCTGTAACTAGATCATTGGTACAGGGCTTACAAAAGCACAAGATTTATTTCTAACGGGCATAAAATGGAAAAAATCTGAGATTATACTATGATGAGTATCATGAAGTTAATACTCATTAAAGCAGTTTGCAAGGGCGAAGCCAGACACTTCCCAGACATTTATGAACAACTTCTCGATTCTAGGTGAAAGTTTCGCGTGTTTATAAACTGTGTGCAATTTTTTCCAGATGAGGTCACTTTTCTTTGGGCAACTCTAGAATTCAGAGTTGATGTATCTAGACCTGCTTATTTTAACCTCCTTGTATAATTTATTTCGTAACGTCCTAACTAGCTTTAAGGTATTTGGATCTTTTGTTTTAATAAACCGATGGTAAAGCATATAATTATCGTTGATTTTTCGGCGCAGCTCTGGAGTTATCCAAGGCTTGCTGATTTTTTTTAGCAGAAAATATCACTTGTAAACCTGCAGGAACTGGTTCTTTAACTTTTCGTACACTTCATCGGCATTTCTTAAATCCATTACCTATGTAAAATCTGACTTCAGTCGTTCAGTTCTGAAGCTGTCAAAATTTGACATATTAATAGACTGAAAAAAATAGGCGGTCTTCTTTAGCGTCCTTTTAAATTCTGCTTCTTTACCATAACAAATATCGCAAGATGATCGCTAAGACCACAGGATATAGCTCCCGCTGTGATGTATGTATTAACAAAATTTGTCACAAAAGGGTCTAGCCGTGTTTTATTGTCTTTCGTAATTCGGGTCGGTAACGTGATTGCATTATCGCAACCGTTTGATGTAATAGCAACTTCATGATTCTTTTTTCGTTAGCATTTTCTAACACATCTATATAAAGGTCGCCTGCTGACGTCACAGAGTAACTTTTTTCGGGTACAATATCGAGAAACTGCCCGTAAAATAAGAACATTTTGACACATTTTTATCTGGGGGCCGGTAATAAACAGAAAACATGCTTATTGACACGAACTGATAACGTTTCCAAATCACCACACAGCCCACAAAAAGAAGAAAGCAGTTTACAGTTTAGATTCGGCTTCATCAATAACATAACTTCACGACCACGACGATTTTGCCGATTTAAGCAGGATCGATAGCAAGAAAACAGAAAGTTATCCTGATCGTCTTTGCACCAAGTTTCAGTTAACATGACCGCGTCGAACAAAAAAGAAAAACTAGAGATAAGACAATCCATTTCTGCCTCCTTGTTGCAAAGAGACCTAACGTTTAAATGAAGGTATTTTAGTGAAATTTGGTGCTGGTTCATTGCAACTTTATTTACATCCTCGGGAGCAAGATAGCTGTCATTATCCATTTCAAACTCCCACAACCCATTTTAAACCCCTTTTGTTGGACCCAGAGAACATGCTTTGACGGAAGGTCAAGCATATTGCGCAATACGATTGCTGACTGGCCATCTGCTTTGCGCATGAAGACCTTTCCATTCCTGTGCCAGACATACTGATATGCATTTTGTTTTGCCCAGTCCTTCGTCAGTAGCAGCAGATGTTGATATGACCAGTCATATTTACCATAATGGCAATGTCGCTCTTTTCGTCCCTCAGTTTATTCCTTTTTTCGAGCCATTCACCTCTGAGAGCTTGCTTTGTGTATCTGACTAATATTCCTGGGACCTTATCGATATTTGCAGGTAGCCGGTGAATTGCGTCGACGTCTGCGCTCGAAAGCCTTGAAACACATATCGTATCGGCCACAGCGTTTGCTTTATCTAGCAGATTATCATGTTCAGTGGACTGAATTCCAAGGAAATCAAGGCTCAGCTTTCTGCTCCTTCATTTAAGATTATTGACTTCATTTCGCCACGTTTCATTTTCTTCTTTTTTCTGGACCTTACTTTCCAAATGTTCCAGTCTCTTTTGAATATTCTTTGTGTCTTTTTTCTGGATAGGTAGCCCTTCCGCATACTTTTTTTTTCTTTACCTCTACAGCTGTTTCAATACCAGCTACCGTTTCTTTAGGCGGAATCAGCTCGTCTAACTTTCCTTTTATAGTAACAAGTAGGGCTTTAATGTCGGCTATCTCGTGAACAGACAGCTTTCCACTTTGATTATCTCATTTTTTGCATGTGGGACATGCTCATTTCTGCTTGGCTGACTCCGATTTACTTATCTACAGTTTTACGGTCAGCCCAGCACTGGTTCCGAGATGGTACAACTGGTTACATACAATACATGTTACCGAAATTTCACCGGACATAGCCTTCTTATTGCATGAGGAACAAAAGTCTGTCAACATCGTGCGTTACAGACAGCAGTTTCAAGCAAAACAAAAAAATACAAACGATAGCAGGATTATAGTGGCCGCAGTAGCAGCACGCAGCACATATTCATAAAAGCAATCACAAGGAACGACACCTACCTGCGAAAAAGCAGAGCAGCGTTCAAGCGTGGTCTTTCGTGCTGTCGCTGCCGCCGAGTGCTGGGAGATCCAAGCAGTCCGTCTTTTCTCTCTAAAGGTGGTCGCTTGTCGCGCCGCGCGTGGTTGCAGGCAGGACGCAGATCCGGGTAGTTCTGCCACACTTGCGCAGTCGGGTTCGTTCGTCAGCTTCAGCATGGGCAACCAAGCCGCGGTGGAGGCTAAACTGCGAAAAGCAGAGCAGCGTTCAAGCGGTGGTCTTTCTGCTGCCGCTGCCGCCGAGTTACCTGGCACAAATTATCAGAATTATCAGAACGTAAACCCCCTAAAACAGAGATGAAAGGGGAAAAGAACTGAAAGAAAAATAAATATTGAAAGAGTAGTGGCATGCTGATTAACGATTCAGCAATGCACCGGTTAAGGGTAAAAAAACGATGTAGTGTTCTGAAAGTTCACAGAAAACCAAAGCGGTCGACGAGCTTTGGGAGCCAAAAAGCAAAATTAAGCGAGCGTTGCGTCTTCTCCAATGTGTTGTGTGCGCGCGAAACCAAGACAGCGTGTTATCGCGCACTGCCTGCGCATGCTCACTGCCCAGCTATCTCTTATCGGGTAGCCCGTGCTGGCTTTAAAAGACCGCTCGGACGGGCCTACCGCGCTCAGTATGTAACCTGTTGGCTTCCTGCCAAGTCGCAGGAATAAACGTTCTTTCGATGCTACGTCTACGCCGCCCAGTTCTTGGATACCAGACATGACACAATGCACCGAACAAAAGGTGTCTACATTGACCGGTAATTGCACCAGTTTAAACACCTAAATAACGTCATGCACAGATTAGTCTCCGGACGCAAGGGGCCTTACGATTCGTTTTTGCCGCAGACCGTTAATGGAGTCCACATTAAGAGTTTCATTTTATATTAGCTAAACAATAAATGTTCTATATTTATATTTATTGGTTCCTTGTTGCCATCGTCATTTTATTCTTTGTTTTCATCATCAAGGGCGCTTTCCTATTTGATGAGCAAAAGCTGTGTATGCTGTCGTGATTTCATTGTGATGGGTAGTTTCAAATGTCTCCCCAGACACCCTGTTATTCCAAGTCCTCAGGTGGCACAAAAATTACGTACAGTCGAAGGATACGCCGAGAAGATGTTCAATAATGGCTGTCAAACAATTTTCCAGGACAACCTTTATCTTTTTGAAAAAGAGCAAACCCCCCCCCCCCCTCCCCCCTGGAAGCAATAGTGTTCCGCCTTCATATTTATCAGAGAGGGAAGTTTCAAATTAATATCTCTCATGCTTTTGCTGGGCTTCTGCTATTGAGCATAATCAGTCAGCTTCCGCTGAAAAATCATTTCCCTCGTGCCTACTGAGAAAAGGGGCTCATTCCAAAATCGTAGTTCATTCCTGGTCAAAGAAGTGGTATTTGCGCTGTGTGTGTGTGTGTGTCCTGCGCCAGTGCACCGCCTTTTCCGAGTCATGGACTACAACGCTCGACAAGTCCTGGCTATTTACTTACAGAACCTGACCGAGATCCAGTCGAGCCGAAGGGACGTGAGCCTCATCATGAAGATATTCGTTCTCCTGATGGTGCAGAACGCCGAAAGAATCCTGGAGACTCATTTCGGTGACGACTCCTTCAGTGACTCAGACGACGACGACATTGTTGTATTCGCATGAAAATGGTGCTTTAAACTTCGCTGCTATGCGCGTCAGAAGCCTAACAAATGTTTAAGAGGGATGAGACGACAGCTTCCTCTACTCTTTACAGGTCCCTAATGAATGCGCTGTGCAGACCAGCATGCCAAGAGCCAAGAACTACATTGAACAGTGCCCACCGAAAGCTGTGTGAGACAAATCATCAACAAAACAATTTCTAGCGAAACTCCATCGCGTGAAAATTTGAATAAACTTATTGATCATCAAGCTCGTAATAATTTTTTCTTTGGTTTAAAAATCCCGACACATTGAATTTCATGCGCAAAAAACACAGGAACAAAATAGAGAGGAATGGTGAACAACTAAGGAGGAGAATTGGCTACGGGTGACAAACTTCTAGCGCATTCGAAAACAGCAATACGTAAAGCAGTATTGAAGCAGAATGGTATAGTGGCACAAATTGCGGGCACAAAATTTACTCACAGAGTCAAAAACTAAACCCCAAATCGCACAGAAATAAGGACAAAAGAACTGAAAAAGAAAGAAAATTTGAAAAGACAGAGACTTGTTGATTAATATTTCAGCAATGCGCAGCTCAAGGGTAAAAAACAAATAAAGGCTGTAATGTACTTAAAGCTCAAAACAAAACATCGTGGTCGACGGGATTTGGGAGCCAGAAAGCAAAATTAAACGAGAGTTGCATCTTGTTCAATGTACAGAACAAAATTTATCTACATCGACCGGTAATTACACGGGTTTATGTACCGAGGTAACGTCATGCAAGGATTAGTCTCCAGCAGCAAGGCGCCTTGCGTTTCGCTTTTGCTGAAAACCGTTAATGGAGCACACATTAACAGTTTCACTTTAATTAATCCAAACGTTAAATTTTGTACATTTATATCTTATTCCTTTTATTCCTGTTGCCGGCGTCATTCTATTCTTGGTCTTCGACCTGAAGGGTGCATTATTACTTGACAAGCAAGTGCTTTTTATGCTGTCGTGATTTCAGTTGATGGATATTTCCAAAATACCCTCCAGACAACCTCTTCTTTCATAACCCTCAGGTGGCTGAAAAATAAAGTGCAGTCGCAGGGTACCCCGAGAAGGATATGTTTATTACTTGCTGTCAAACAGTTTTTCTGGAGACAGTTTATCTTATCGCAAAAGAGCAAAAACCTTCCCTTGAAGGAAGTGTGTTCGACCTTCATCGTTTTCAGACAGGGAAGTTTCAAATTCTTATCTCTCGTGCTTTCTCTGGCTTCTTCTATTGGACACAATCAATCAGCCTCCTCTGAAAAATCCTTTCCCTCGTACATACTGAGCAAATGGGGCTCATTCACATATAGTCGTTCATACCTGGTCAAAACAAAGGTATTTGCGCTGTGTGTGTGTCGTGCTCCAGTGTACCGCCTTATCCGAGCCATGGACGCTGACGCCCGACAAGTTCTGGCTGCTTGCTGCAGGAAGCTGAACGAGATACAGTCAAGCCGAAGGAAAGTGAGCCTCATCAAGAAGACTTTCGTTCTTCTGATGGTGCGGAAAGCTGAAAGAATCCTTGAGACGCAGTTGGGCGACGACTCTTCAGTGACTCAGACGACGACGACATTGTTGTGCTCGTATGAATATGGTGCTTTGAAACTTCGCTGCTATGCGCGTCAGGAGCCTAACAAATATTTAAAGGGGATGAGACGACAGCTTCCTTAGTCTTTACAATGTCCATACTGAATTCGCTGTGTGGAACACAATGACAAGAGCCAGGAATGACGTGCAACAGTGCTTCCCGAACGCTGTGTGAGACAAATCATCAGCAAAATTTATAGCAAGACACCATCGCGGAAAAATCTTAATAAACAAAGTGATCATCATCGTGGTACACATTTTTTGTTTGGTTTAAAAATCGCGACACAATGAAATCACATGCGCGAAAAACACACGACCAACGAATAAATTAGAGGATTGATGAGGGGCGGAGGCTACGGGTGCCAAACTTCTTGCACATTCAAAAACAGCACTATTGAAGCAGAACGATTACCGAGCAAAAATGAAGGCCTCAACTTCAATCACAGAATCCTAATTTAAATCCCCTGATGCGGAGAATTAATAGTATATAAACTGAATCAAAAGAAAAGGTGAAAAGATAGGAGCCTGTTAGATAATATTTGACATAATGAGCAGGCTAACGGTTAACAACAAATGAACGATTTAGTGTACACGAAGCTCGCAGAAAAATAATGTGGTCGACGATGTCTGAGAGATAAAAAGCAAAATTAAGTGAGCGTTGCGCCTTCTCCACTGTAAAGAACACAAGGTACCTAGACCGACCATTAATTGCACGGCTATAATTACCGGAGTAAATTTTTGCGTGCATTAGAGTGTAGCAGCAAGGCTCTATGCGTTTTCTTTTTGCCGCAGACCGTTAATTGAACACACTTTGATTTTAATTTATGCTAACTTTAAATTCTCTATATTTTGTCTTAATTCTTATTTTCTATTTGCGGCGACATTCCATTTTTGGTTCTGAACATGACGGGTACTGTTACTTGATAAGCAAATTAGTTTATGCTCTAATGATTTCACAGTGATGGATATTTCAAGATGACTCCCCAGAAAACCTTTTATTTCCAAGGCCTCACATGGCAGAAATATTGCCGCGAGCCTTTGCAGTGTTTGTTTTGTCAGTCTTCCATGCTTCCGGCACGCTGTTTATCGCTTTGTTTGCTATGCAAGACGTGACTAGGTTTATCTCGATTGATCTAATTCAGGCAGCGCTGATTCTACGTTGTTCCCGAATGTTCTAGAAGCTTTGTACGCTTGATTTCTAAAGTTCGCTATAAGCTCTCAATTGAGCATTGCCGACAGCAGGCTGCCATTTTCTCCGACGACCGCCGAGCACGCTTGTTGCTACGAGGCTACCGAGTGATTCAGTCCATTGTTAGAGCAAATCTGCCCAAATAAAAAGTTTTTGTTAGACGCCATCTTCGCTGTCGTGTTGCTCCTCGGATTGCAGTCACAACAGTATTATGTACTGTCACAGTGTACCCCCATATGGAGATGTCCGATACTGGCTGTCAAAGAGTTTTCGTGTAGACAGTTAGCCTTATCGGGAAAGAACAAAAACCTTCCCTGGAATGAAGAGTGATGCAGTTCAATCGTTATCAGACATGTAAGTTTCAATCTTAGTCTCTCTTGCTCTTACATAAGTGAAGCAGAGCGAAAGAAGAAGCCCGAAAGCGAAATGTAGAATGGACCGCAAAGCGCGCTGAACTGACATTTGATTTTTATTGAACAAAACGCTCACAATATATAGGATGGCAGTGGCACAAATAATCAGACACAGATCAGATGCCATCCTTGTGCGCATTTTGTGCGCGTTCTTCTCAATAAAAAACAGTTGTCAGTTCGACAATCTTTCCTGTCCATTCTTCATTTCTCTTTCGGGCTTCTTCCGCGCTGTTTCACTGATGTAAGAATGGACCAACTAACCTCGCCTAGAACACCGCAGTGCAGGAGTCTACCCTGATGACGCCTTTTAGGCTCTTCCATGGCAGGGAGGCCACGACCACGCTAGACGCCATACTGCCCAACGGTACCGAAAAAGAGAACGTCGACGTCGCCACTTACCTGCCATGCGCAGAAACAGCTTGAAGGCTTCCACATTACGGGTCAGAGATCAGCAGCTGTCCGACGCCGGACGCTACAACCTACGAAGACGAAACGCGGAATACAAGCCGGAGACCAGGCCTGAGTTTGGACGCCCATTCGCCGCTGTGGATTGAGTGAAAAGCTTCTGCGCTGCTATTTCGGCCCTTACAAGGTTTTCGTCGGCTAGGTGAACTGGATTATGACGTCATCCCTGACGCAATGACTGCATCCCAGCGACGCCGCGTACGATCAGAAGTTGTCAGTGTCGTCCGTCGTCCGTCTGAAGCCCAATTATGCGCGATAAAAAACGCTGCATTTCCACACTCTGTGTTCATTTTCGCATGATCCGTTTTACTGGTTGCTAGTCGCATAGTTTGTTTGAATGCATCGGGTCGATGCTTCTTTGAGAGGGGAGTAATGCCGCGAATCTTTGCAGTGTTTGTTTATTTTTCAAATGTCCCGGCCCGCCGCTTTATCGCTTTGTTTGCGCTGCAAGATGCGACCAGATTTATCTCGATTGATGTCATCCTGGCAGGGCTGATTCTGCGTTGTTCCAAAATGTTCTTGTAACATTGCACGTTTTATCTCGAAAGTTCGCCATCAGCTTTAAATTGAAGTGCAAGATGCCGGGCTAGTTGGTAATCCATGATGAAAAAACAGCGCAAGGAACGAGACGAAAACACGAAGGAAGAAGACACAGACACGGGCACTGACATTAGGCTTCAAGAGCACAGGAATAATGTAGACAGTTTGGCAATTTCTGGGCACCTCGCCAAGCACTGCAAAAAGTGCAAACGTAAGGATGATGATCCGGACGAAACCTGTTACCCAGATTTCAATCGCTGCACAATTCTTGCTAAAGGACGGGATAGGATATCCAGAGAAATCGTAGAAGCATTCGAAATCCACAACGCAAAGGAACAATGTGTGAGTACACCCTCCCTGTGCTTGTCGCAAAAAGAATTGGATTTTCTCAGAGGCAGGGTAAACGTTTAATCCTGTTCTTAAATGCCCCTCTCTGTCTTTATGTCAATCACCTTGTGCCGCGATTTTAGTCCCGTTTTTACCGTTAGTTTAACGCTGTTTTTTTTTTCCCTTTTGGCGCGTGCATATCTGTTTTCTTCGTTTTCATCGCTTTCACCTTCCGTCCCGGCCTCTTACACCGTGGTTTTATCGCCTTTTTGTCTTTTTTTTCGGCCTTTTCACCTTTTTATCGTTTGCACCCTTGGACGTGACCACATTGTTTCGGTGATTGTGCAGGATCGCCTTGGACACACCCCCATCCTTGTACTTTATATATGTGTCCTGCATCGAAATAAAAATTTCAGTTGTTAGTCAGCGCCCGTGTCTGTGTCTTCTTCCTTCGTGTTTTCGTCTCGTTCCTTGCGCTGTTTTTTCATTTAAATTGAACACGGCAGACAGCGGCGGGCATTCTGTTCGACGACCGCCGAGCACGCTTGTTGCTACGCCGCCGCCGAGTGATTCAGTGCATTTTGAGCACAAGTGAGCCCAAATACAGAGGTTTCTTCAGACGCCATTTTCGCAGTCATTATGCTCTCCGCACTGCAGTCACGACTTAGTGACAATATGACGCAAATGCTGTGGCCGGAGACGAGGTTGTAACTTCCGCTGACTAGTGTGCTTTCTTCCAAACGCAGTTTCTTTCTCGTTGGAACATCTATGCAATAACCAATGCAGCAAACGACCTCTGTTTTTCTCGCAAACAAGGTAGGAGACGTTACCAGACTCCCAGGAACTGAACCAAATTGTGGATATGTGTTGTTATTCCCTACAGGGAATACAATAATTACTCACTTATGCAGAATTTTAATAATAATAATTTGTTGCAGGGGAAAGGAAAAGGCGCAGTATCTGTCTCCTGTATCGCTGTACACCTGAACCGCGCCGTAAGGGAAGGGATAAAGGAGGGAGTGAAAGAAGAGAGGAAGAAAGAGTTGCCGTAGTGGAGGGCTTCGGAATAATTTCGACCACCTGGGGATCTTTACCGTGCACTGACATCGCACAGCACATGGGCAGCTTAGCGTTTTGCCTCCATAAAAACGCAGCCGCCGTGGTCGGGTTCGAACCCGGGAACTCTGGATCAGTAGCTGAGCGCCGTAGCCACGGTGGCGGGTTTGTACCAGTTTCCTGATTGCACTTTCACACTGGTAGCGTCACATCAGTAAAACATGCCATCATTGAGTTGCCACTGGGTAACCGCAATGCAGATGGTGCCGACTAGCAGCAAATCATCCCCGAAATGGTCAACTTGAAGCAGTAACACCAAATGAGCTTCAGAGATTTATCAGATTAAAAGGCTCGCAACTGCCTTGCAGTTGACGCTACAGTCCTAACGTGGCCAATGAGTCGAACGTGCATAATTGCGCAGAAATATTCATTCCATATAAATTCAAATCTATAAATTCAGAACAGAAGATATTTCCCATCAAAACATTCAATACACCAACATGGTAATGCTTGGAAACCTCATTTATGTTATCTCGGTTTTGTAGAAACAGGGGGCATGGCTCAATAGCCGTCCCTCCTATATTTATATCCCCCCCTAAAAAATAAAACAATGCAGGAGAAAAGAACCTTCCGAAAGACGGGGGAAGATCCTTTTGTTTTTTAACTGCGCTACAACGATTGAAACTATCGAATCTTCAAAGACAAGCATTCCAATTTTTTTTTCCGGAATAGAAAGCAGACTGACGTCGTTTTCTTTGCACACCAGGCTGCTCTTCTTATTTATTTGCTCTCTGCTATGTGAATCCAGACTAAAGTGTTTATTTAGTGGTGTGCATTTTTCGTCCACCACATATTTTTCTGCGAAGCCGCCATAAACTGGACCCTTAAGCCCGGAGTTGATGGCGTCAATCTTGGATGCGTCGGCCAACAAGCTGTGTGTGGTCGTATGAAAAACTTCTGATGAGCTTAACGTAACCCTTCCTTCCATCCTAGAAGCTCGGTGACCATGCGTGGTTTTCCTTTATTGCATAATTTCTGCACTCAAGCTCCATTCACTATGGTCAGAGAACAACAAAGGTGTGAGGTGTGACTAACAACGCGCCAACTCCGGTCAAAGGATCCAAAACTAGGTCTTCGTTTGCTATTTTAGTAGACTATATTGAAGTATTCATTGACGCTTTGAGGTATTGAAGTAGAGCTGCCTTTGGTGACAATTCCTCTCTTCGGCAAAAATTGCAATTTTTGTTATGTTCTCAAACGCCGTGCTTCTAAGGGTGGTGAATCATCAGCAGTGAATATTGTCACGCCGTGGTAACGGCATTCGAACGAGCGATGAAGACGGACAAAAGGTCTTCCAAAAAAAACTGTTTTTGGACTGACTTGCGCCCACAATGGACTGAATCACTCGGCGGTGGCGAAGCGACAAGCTCGATCGGCGGTCATCGAACAGAATGCCCGCCCCTATCAGCCGTGCTCAGTTTAAACCTGATAGCGAACTTTTGAAATAAAGTGTACAATTTTACTAGAACATTCCGGAATAACGTACAATCAGCTCTGCCTGGCTGAAATTAATCTAGATAAATCTTACCGCGCCATGCGTCACAAAAAAAGCGATAAAGTGGTGTGGCGGCAGATTTGAAGAAGAAACAAACACTGCAAAGACTCGCGGCACTACTCCCCTCTCAAAGAAGCGTCGACCCGATGCATTCAAACAAGCAATCCGACTCGCAGCCGATAAAACGGATCATGCAAAAATAATAATAATAATAATAATAATAATAATAATAATAATAATAATAATAATAATAATAATAATAATAATAATAATAATAATAATAATAATAATAATAATAATAATAATAATTGGTTTTTGGGGAAAGGAAATAGCGCAGTATCTGTCTCATATATCGTTGGACACCTGAACCGCGCCGTATGGGAAGTGATAAGGGAGGGAGTGAAAGAAGAAAGAATAAACAAAGAGTGTGGAAATGCAGCGTGTTTTAGCGTGCATAATATGGCTTCAGACGGAAGACAAGGACAGCTTCTGGTCGTACGCGGCGTCGCTGGGATGCAGTCTATTGCGTCAGGGAGGACGCCATAATCCAGTTCTCCTCGCCGACGAAGAACCTTGTAAGGGCCGAAACAGCAGCGCAAAAGCTTTTCACTCAATCCACGGCGGCGAATGGGTGTCCAAACCCAGACTTGTCCCCCGGCTTGTATTCCGCGTTGCGTCTTCGTAGGTTGCGGAGTCTGGCGTCGGTCCTCTGCTGGCCTTTGTTCCTTAAGCGGGCAAGTCTTCGGACGTCTGCCCGTTGAAGGTAGGCGGCGCCGTCAACGTTCTCTTCTTCGGTAACGTTGGGCAGCAAGGCGTCTAGCGTGGTCGTGGCCTCCCTGTCATGAACGAGTCTAAAAAGCGTCGTCTAGGTGGTCTCCTGCACTGCGGTGTTGTAGGCGAAGACGACGTAAGGCAGGATGACATCCCAGGGTTTGTGTTCGGCATCGACATACATGGCGAGCATATCGGCGATGGGTTTGTTCAGGCGCTCGGTCAGTCTGTTTGGTCTGCGGATGGTATGCAGTTGTCCTCCGGTGGCTGGTTTCGCTGTAATGCAGGATGCCTTGCGTTAGTTCCGCTGTGAATGCGGTTCTTCTGCCCGTGATGAGCATATCGGGGGTGCTGTGTCGGAGAAGAATGCGCTCCGCGAAAAATTTGGCGACTTCTGCTGCTGTTGCGTTCGGTAGGGCTTTCGCCTCGGCATAGCGGGTCAGGTAGTCTGTCGCTATGATGATTCACTAATTTCCAGACATTGATTTCGGAAAGGACCAAGCAGGTCCACGCCGATCTGTTGAAATGGCCTTGAGGGAGGTTCAATGGGGCTCAGAAATCCTGCTGGTTGGGTGGGAGGGGTCTTTCGTCGCTGACAATCTGGGCAGGCTTTCACATAATGTGCGACATCGGCAGACAGTCGGGGCCCGTAATACTTGTCTTGAATGCGGCGGAGGGTGCGAGTAAAGTGATGTCCAGCTGTCAGCTGATCGCATGAAGCCTGTAGAACTTTTTCGCGCAGAAAAGGATGTACAACAAGGAGGTAGGCTGTTTTGCTCGCTGCAATGTTCTTCTTCATGAGGACGTCTTTCTGTACGCAGAAGGAAGAAAGTTCTCACTTGAGTGAGGCGGGGGTGAAGAAACTTTGTCTTCCAAGTACTGGATGAGGCGTTTCAGGTCGGGGTCCGAGCACTGCTGCTGGGCAAAAGAGTTGGAGCTGATGGGTTCCAGTAAGGCGTCCTCATCGTCGTCTGCCGGCGGTGCATCTACAGGGGCTCGTGAGAGGCAATCGGCTTCAGAGTGTTTGCGTCCGGACTTGTAAGCGACGGTGACGTCAAACTCCGGGAGGCGCAGATTCCATCGAGCGAGGCGGCCAGAGGGGTCCTTCAAATTGGCAAGCCAACACAGCGCACGGTGATCGCAGACTACCTTGAACGGACGTCCGTACACGTAGGGGCGGAATTTCCACGTAGCCCTGATGATGGCAAGGCACTCCTTCTCGGTCGCCGAATAGTTACCCTCGGCCTTGGAAAGGGAACGACTAGCGTATGCGATGACTTTCTCTAGCCCCTCGCTCTTTTGAACGAAGATGGCGCCTAGGCCCACGCTGCTTCCGTCGGTATGAACTTCAATATCGGCAGTTTCATCAAAATGTGCGAGGATCGGTGGGGACTCAAAACGACGCTGAAGTTCTTTGAGGGCTTCTACTTGCGGGGCTTATCATTTAAATGACACGTCTGCCTTCGTCAATTTTGTCAGGAGCTCAGCGTTGAGCAAAAAGTTTTTCACAAATCGTCGGTGCTATGCGCCAGTTTGAGGAATCGGCACACTGTATTCTTATAGGCCGGAGGTGGAAACTGTTCAATAGCAGCTGTTTTCTGCGGGTCTGGGCTTAGTCCTTCCTTGCTAACGATTAAGCACGGCCGACAGCAGTGAGTATTCTGTTCGACGACCACCGAGTACGCTTGTCGCTTCGCCGCAACCGTGTGATTCATTTCATTGTGGGCACAAGTCAGCTCAATAAACAGCTTTTTTCAGAACACCTTTTGTCCGCTTTTATAGCTTCTTCGACTGCCGTCACCACTACGTGACATCTGTTGGAGGTGCTGTGTGGCCTTCCATGTACCGAACACCCCCTTCAAGCTGGGACTTCAGCCCCCTGCGCTTAGCACCGGAGGACGAGCGAGCAGTTAATCGAGCCAGCCGACGTCTCCAAGGAGAGGAGCCTGAGTTCTGGACCCTGCCGGACCGCACCCGACAGCGAAAAGGCGCCACTACGACCACCACTACTCGCCAAAGAGGTCTACCCCGATCACACTGCAGGAGCCGCGGGCGCCGCCAACTTTCATTGGATCCTTAGGCGAAGACCCCGAAGAATGCTTAGACCAATATGAACGCGCGGCATCATTCAACAATTGGGATGATGCGGCGAAACTCCGCCACGTCTTTTTCGCACTGGAGGGCTCAGCACGCACGTGGTATGAAGACCACGAGGCTTCGATAACAACGTGGGAGCTATTCAAGAAAGAACTGTTGAACGTATTCACCAGTGTCATGAGGAACGAAAGAGCCGGACGACTCCTCGAGTCCATTATCCAGCTTCCGAATGAGCCCGTCTGCGGTTACGTGGAAGAGATAACGCGCCTCTTTTGCCGCGCCGCCCCCAGATGACCGAGGAAAAGAAAGGTCAGTTTTTAATGCGCGGCGTAAAGGAACAACTCTTTAGCAGCCTCGTCCGCCAGCCGCCAAAAACAGTCGACGAATTGATGCAAGAAGCCTGCAGGATTGAAAAGACCCTCGACGTCCGGGCGCGGCATTACAACCGCCCTTCCTTTGTCTGTGCATTGTGTCCGGACACGATGACCACCACCAGCGACAACTTGAGGGAAGTGATCGGCGAAATCGTCCGCGAGGAGCTACGCTGATTATTGCCATCCTCCAGACAACTGCAAGCAGCAACTCTCATGCATGTGGTACGGGAAGAAGCGCCACAGGCACTTGGCATCCCGACGGCCACAGAACCCCAGGCCACCTACGCCGCTGCAGTACGTACTCCTCAGCCCCAACGACAATCCCTACATCCTCTCCGACATTAACAACTTGTTCCTGTACGCCGCCTCCCTGCTCCCACCCGTCCACAGCCTATGAGTGACGCTCAAGCCACAGGAATTGCGGCGCCTGGAGGACTGCCGACAGCCGGCCGTTGTGGTTCCACTGTAGTGAGCCCAGCCATATTCTTCGGCACTGCCCGTACCGACGTATCGGTGTTCGCAGATTTGCCGTTGACGCCCCACGACCAGGCTTCGGCCAACGACCGCAGAAAATCGACACGTACCTGCATCTAGAGGAGTAAACGCCAAACCGCTTTTCGCGCTCACCATCGCCGTCAACCTCGCGCTTTGCGTTGCCACGCCGCAGCCGCCAGCCATGGTACGAGTAATGTCTGCCAGCCCCCGTAAGGGAAACTAGACACATCAGCCTCTGGAGCTGAGGTTGCTCACGAGCGAAACGCCGAAGATCCTCCACCGACCACGCCCCATGAAGACGCTCCACCCGCTACGCCGCATTAAGGACCTACACTCGCAGCAACGACGCCACACAAAATGACAACCCCGACGACGACGCACACTGCCTTCAAAGCGACGCCGCCACCCAGAAAAGCTTCGACGACACGCCCCACCCGCGATTCGCATACGCGACGAAGCCGTGACCTGACGCCGAGGGCGACATGCAATGCAAGAACCAGGACATCCGATTTAGAAGTGACTGTCGACGGCCGGAAAGTTACCTCTCTTGTCGACAAAAGAGCAAATTACTCGGTGATGAATGGAACATTCGTTGCACAGCTGAGGAAATTCACGACCGCTTGGGACGGCCCAAAAATTCTAACCGCAGGGGGCACCACATTACGCCATCAGGGCGATGCACAGCGCGAGTGACTGTCAAAGGACATACCTATCCTGCGTCCTTTGTTGGGCTACAGCAGTGCTCATGCGAAGTGATCTTGTTCGTGGATTTCTCTAATGAGCATAAGGCCATCATCGACCTGCGATCCAAGCTGACCACGCTTTCCACGGACGAGGCCATCCCTTCGATGAAACTTCTTTAAAATCCCGTGCATTGGGTATCCTGGGGGAATGTACGGATAACGATACAGCCTTCAAGAACGTGGATTTGTGACTAAATATTACCGCAGGAAATTCGGCGGGTATCAGGAACTATGCCGCAGCGCTGGAGCCGTTCTTTGGTGTGGAGTACGCCCACTCAATGCGCCAAAGCAAATACCTCACCACATCGGTAAGATTAGAACAATGAGTTTTGCATGTACATCTGGCAGATGTCCAGCGCTAATTCTAAATAAAAGAGGGCAGCGCTGAGCCTAGATGCCGACATGCAGTGCCATTCTCCACTGGGAACATTTTCTAAAACTACATATATGCACACGTCCAGGCAACACAGAAGACAGGAAAGGTGAGCGCCGATGATGCGCTGTTCCCAACAAAATGCGCCACCAGCATCGGTCTCCTACTTCAAGCCAGTACAGCTGCAAAGTTCGCCGAAGTGGCCCAGCTTGTCCACTACCTCTGACAGTCTCTTCACCCACAGCACTCGGCAGAAACTGAGTAGCCACGGAGTACTCCAGCCGACGCTCTCGTGGGTATGGCGTAGGCGAGTGCGCTCGACGAGCTCTGTCCTGCCCTCCCAAAACCAGCCTAAAACCAAGTTGTCAGGTTGGGGTGAGAGTGTCACTCTTTCTGAGAGCCGGAGTGATGAGCACACTATTTTCTTCCCAAAGAACATCATGTCCGCCAGCTGCATGAGGGGCACACATATACCACGGCCATTGGTTGTCGTACGCTACTTAGAATCCGCTGTCACGTGCTAGAAGAGGCGGCACCCACACAGAAAGTTACACCGAGGATGCTGACATACCCGGCTAGGTGAAGCCACCTGGAAACTAGGCGACGGTTTGCGCCCCCCCAAAAAAAGCAGCTTGGCTTTTGCGGGTGTTCAACTTAATGCCAGCGAGGAGTGCATACTCAACACATTCGCGCCAGAAACCAATGAGAATGTGTGCCGTGGCCAACCAGGGTACCATCGTCAGCTAATGCCGCGGTTCTTCCGTGTGCTGCACCATGAAGCGGCAGCCCGCGTTCGCCACCGGAGTACTACAAGAGTCGCAAAACCTGATCTATCGCGAGGGCGAACAGAGCGGGCAAAAGAGGACAGCCCTGCGTGACGGAAAACTCGGTGCGGCAACGCTGTTAGGCAAGTTGCCCGCACTTCTCGCGTATAGCTACCATAGCAACACAGTGGGGCCAGCGGGGGCAACCCACGATGACCTCGAATAGACAGCCATGTTCCGTGCTGTCGAATGCCTTCTCCTCGTCCACGCTGACCATAATCCCGCTGCCCTCGCGATTATTGATGTACGTGGGAACGGATAAAACTGGAAGAGGCAAAAATGCTGTTTCCTGAGACTGAAACAAATTGCTCGAAGCTAATTAGATTCAGTAGCAACAGTAGCAGGGATGTGAGAATCCTATCGTGCGCGTTCAGCAACGTAATGCAAGGCTAGCCTGAAGGATTGCGCCTGTCCACGTCAGGTTTTTAACGATCGCTGTTCGTGTACAGGTCTGCGTCGGGCCGCAGTCAAAGCCTGAGGCAAGCTATTCAACAACGAACAAAGAATGCGTCCCCATAATCTGGGAAATGTCGCAACTCCTCCCGTACCTGTATGGACACCGATTCAAGGTTGTTAGCGTTCACCACGAACTTCGCTGGCTTGCTAGTTTGACCGATCATTACTGTCGCTACGATCGTTGAAGCCTCCTTCTCCCCACGTTCGATATCACCGTATAGTCTAAAAGCCTGGGCACTGGGTTTCATGCCTTATACAAGATGTTCCTTTTCTTTAGCCTGAGCATATGAAGTGGCAAACCTTGAAAACATTTTGGCATGCTGTCCAGGATCTTGTGCAGGTGGCGTATAAAAGAGCTCGTAAATGTTCGGGGCATAATAGAGCATAAGGCGCAATCTACGTTATTGATTCTTGCCCCAGTTAGATTCAAAAATTAAGAAAGTACCAGTTTCTCAACGTTTATTTCGTGCACAAAATGGGATAAAAAAAAATGACCATAAACACAAAACTTATCGACGGTAAAGCGTATTCCCCGTCTGAACGCGTTTAACGAATGTACGTGTTTTTTTCTATGGGTGGGATGCGCGTGAACCGTTCCCTGACTTTTTTTGCTGACAGACCACGCTAAACTGAAATTACTGTGGCGGTTATATTCCCGGTGGTCACACGAGCACAGGCGTTTGCGGTGCGCCCACCGAGATTAACGCGGTTATGTCACAGGAAGCCCCTTCGCAGAGAATTCATTGAAATGAAGTGATATTTCGAAGCCCCGGTTTCCTCACGCACGGCTAGGTCAACTGGCTTTTATTTAGTGCCAAAAAATAGGGAAGCCAGTCAGCCTGAACATTTTAACCCAGCAAGAATAATCCTTGGAGAGAAGCGCCCGTATCTCAGTCAGCCCACACAACACGAAGAAGCAGGGCGGCATGTATATTTTGATGAAAACTGTGAATCCACGGTGACATGACCATCTTTTACGATGAGCGCGAAAGAGACTCTAGCAGTTGTCTTCTTCGTAGTGCCGAAAAAACAAATGACGATGGATGGACTAGAGCACTCCAAGACAACGTGCGCAAACCGAATAAAGAAAGAGCGCCAGGCTCGCGCAAAGTGCGTGGCGAAAATGCGAAGGAGATCACGAAAAATACTTTTTGGAGATCCTAGGTCCACAGTTTGAATGCGCTGCATTTTCTGTTGCTGCTGATTCAGTTTTAGGTAATACCCAAATTCTCGGAATCAGTCATTATCTGCTATGCATTCATAGACCGCTGGAAATTGCCGTTCAATTCCTGGCGCAGTGGTGCAGTGGTTAAGCGATGCGCCACTGCTCCGGCAGTTGGCTCTTTCAAGCATTTATCCAGAGGTTGGGCTTGCGAGACACAGGTTTCTGTTCTTGAGGAAATTCTCGCGAACACTCAATGATTTAGTTGCCACTTGCCTCGGTGGGCAGTTCGCAAAGAATCCGGTAGGCAGGTTGTGAAGCTTTAAAAAGGATCGCGCAAAGTACAGTTGGAAGCAGTATTGTGTGCAGCATGCACTAAACGAACTGTACTGAAGTGCGTCGTTTTTTGTATTGCAGTATTATATGCAAATGTGACGCAAGAGAGTATAACTTTCTAGTTCCGGTGGTCTGAGTCAGCATGTATAGAGTTCCTGTCAGCGATCGACTTGTTGAACCGTTCGGTGAGTCCTTTCGTTTGAGGGTGGTAATCGATTGTTTTACGGTGATTCGTGCCTGTAAGGCGCATAACCTCCTGCGCAAGAGCCGAGGTGATCGCCAATATCCTGTAAGTTGCAACGATGATGGGTGCACCGTGACGAAGCACAAAGTGCTGAACGAAAAAGTTCGCAATTTTGTCAGCGCTTCCACGGGGAAAAGATTTAGTTTCACAGTACCGGCTGATGTAGTTGGTGGCGACCACAATGTAGCGGTTACCTAGCGATGACTACCGAAATGGGCCGAGTAGGTCAATGCCGCCTTGGTAGAAGGGAACTTGTGGCGGATCAATAGGCTGCAGTAGTCCGGCTGCCTTAGTCGGCGGCGTCTTACGACGATGGAACTCGCGGCTAGTTCTGGCTTAAAGCTGCACAACTGCAGGAACCCTGGGCCAGTAGTACTTCTGGCATAACCGCGTGAAAGTGCGGGAAAAACCCAGGTTACCAGAAGATGCATCATCATGGCACGCCTGCAGGACTTCGTCGCGCAAGGCAGCAGGTACGACGAGCAGGTAGACACCTTCCGCCGGGCTATAATTTTTCTTAAACAAAACGCCATCGCGTGAACGGAATGACGAGAGTCTGCAAGAGAACATTCGGGACTTGGCGCGTCCTTGATAGGCCGCAGTTCACTTCTGTCTCTTTGGTGTTGAGTCAGGATGCGCGTGGAGACGGCGCCGAGAAAAACAGAATCGACGTCGGGAATCAGCCTGGTTGTCCTCGATACGAGCACAAGACAGACAGTCGGCAACATTGTGCTTCCTACCGGACTTATATCCGATGGTGACATCGAATTCTTGAAGGCGAGGGCTCGAGTGTGCAAGCCGTCCCAAACAGTCTTTGAGGTTCGTTAGCCAACACAGTGAATGGTGATCACTGACGATTGTAATAGGGCGGTCGTATAAACACGGGAAAAATTTGGACACTGCCTACACAATTGCGAGGCATTCTTTTTCAGTGGGTAATAGTTCGCCTCTGAAATTGACAAGGCGCGGCTTGCGCTTGCGATTACGTGTTCGGGACCATACTGCCACTGCGCAAGGACCGCACCGAGGCCGAGTTTGCTGGCGTCTGTATGCAGTTCAGTGTCGGCTGACTCGTCTAAGTGTCCAAGGAAGGGCATGCTTTGGAGTCGAGTGCGATGGTCCTCGAAGGCCTGTTGTTGCTTCTGGCCCCAGAGGAACGGTTCGGCACCCGCCTTGAGGCGAGTGAGGGGCACAGCGAACTGGGAGAAGTTCTGCACAAAACGCCGATAATAGGCGCATAGGCCCAGAAAGCGGCGCACACTTCCCTTATCGTTTGGCACGGGAAAAGCAGCGACGGCGGTTGTCTTATCGGAGTTTGACTCCCTTCGCACTCAAGATGCGGCTGAGAAACTTCAACCCCTGGAAAGTGAAGGGACACTTTTCAGGCTTGAGGGAAAAACCGGTCGAACGAATTGCTGCGAATACAGCGCGCTGGCGCCTCACGTGCCCTTCGAACGTGCCACAGAATACGACAGCGTCGTCCAGGTGCACGAGGCAGGACTGCCACTTTGCATCGGCAAGCACGGTGTCCATCATCCTCTAGGAAGATGGCAGGAGCCGAGCACAGGCCGAAAGGGAGAACCGGGAATTCGTACAGACCGTCCGGTGTAACAAAGGTGGTCTTTTCCCTGTCCCATTCGTCCACCTCGATTTGTCAATAGCCGCTACGTAAATCTAGTGACGAGCAGTAGGTGGGGTGGCGCAGCCGGTCCACGGAATGATCAATGCGTGGCAGAGGATAAACGTCTTTTTGGCGAATTTTTAATTGTGGCATGCAACTGTTATGTATGGAAGAATATCTGTCCTGCTCTTTTTTTTCTGTATATGACAAAGATCAGCCATCTTCTGCAATATACAATATATGTTGATGACTCAACGCTTTTATTCAGCTGTTCGAATTGCTAACGTATGGCATCTCACATCAACAACACTTTGCTTGACTTAAATTCCTTCAGTGCGATAAATTCTTTTAAAATTTATGCTAAGAACACTAAAGCAATTTATCTTTGCACTGAGGGACTGAAGTGCAGCTTTAAGGTCAAGTTATACTGTTTTTAATGAGGCCATGTAAGTTGTAGATACCTCAAAAATAATAAATATACTCCCTCTCTCCTGTTAATAGGGGCTCTAACCTCGTCAAGTTGATCAAATTTTTCGATTTATCGAGCCCCCTTTATCTTCACGGAAATAGGGTGTCATCTGTTCTACTCACAACGGTGTGCGTCCTTTATTAATGATGATATGAAAAAGCCTAGCCAATTATGCTCAGGAAACATGGAAAGCATAGGAGCTATCGAAAGCATACGAAACGCGGAGAATATAAGATTTGGGTAAGCCTGAAATGCATTTAGGTTCCACTTTCGGTAAATTAAGGGGAACGTAAAAACATGAAGCTGAAAATGAGGCAGTACCTCGCATCGAACATGAGGAGGACCTGACGCTGAATCCGAGAGCAAGCTTATCCGAAATATATGAAAACTTTCCTTCCCAGTGCTGTGCAATCGTTCGGACCCGCAATGCAGAGCACAAACGTTCGGACCCTCTCACTGCACGGCGATGAGGTTGGCCGAGTCTGCATGACGTGCACTCAGGACGTAGACATTTGGTCGTTTGGAATGCGCATACGTACACACGCGCGTATGACACCACACGGAACACTGTACGGCGACCGGTTGCATCATAATTTTGATAGCAAGGCATGAAATTCAAGGCGCATATGTTGTCGTTTCGAATTCTTGTCGCAAGCTATCTTCTAGCTTGACTAGCACATGCAAGATATATGCAACGATAAATATTATGACACCACCCGGAACACTGTAAACGGTCTCAGCATCATTTTGTTACGGATGTCGGGAAACTGGCGCCACATGCAAGTAGGCTAATGCCGAAGATACTTATAAAAGAACGACATATATTGTACCGTCTGAAGTGGCGGTGCTCAGCTTGCAGTCTGCGTCATACGGCCGCATGATGACGCAGCCCTATTTTTCACAGAAACACACACGCCGCCGGCTTTTCTCGCAATGGGACAAGTAATATTTTTCCATTAAAATTCAACCCTGAGTGGTACGTATTTAAATAATAATAAATACTAATAATTGGTTTTTCGGGGAAAGGAAATGGCGCAGTATCTGTCTCATATATCGTTGGACACCTGAACCGCACTGCAAGGGAAGGGATAAAGGAGGGAGTGAAAGAAAAAAAGAAGAAAGAGGTGCCGTAGTGGAGGGCTCCGGAATAATTTCGACCACCTGGGGATCTTTAACGTGCACTGACATCGCACAGCACACGGGGGCCTTAGCGTTTTTCCTCCATAAAAACGCAGACACCGCGGTCGGGTTCGAGCCCGGGAACTCCGGATCAGTAGTCGAGCACTCTAACCACTGAGCCACCTCGGCGGGCGTATTTGAACAGGCATATCCGCGAACTGATCAGCTTTACTTCCCTTTTATTTGGACAACTGGGTCATCACAGCAGTCTCACGCTGCGGGCGCAGCTGTCACACTGTGCTTTGGATAAATTCGTATTCACGATCTTTCATTCGTGGGTTCGGCACCGCAAATGTTTGCCAAGGTCGACAGGCAGAAACTGATTTTTAGAAAAGGAAAAGAGCCGTCGACCTCGATCTTAAGCGAGCATTGACACAATCTCCTCTTCTTCGGAAGCCGGCGCTGGTGTCGCGGATCAACACACACTAAAAGCGGCAAAAGTAGCTAGAGGCGCTGTCGATTGTTCTGAAAAGCGACGCGAGTTTGCCTCCCACCTGTGAGCCATCCTGGAATACGCCACATCATTTCTACTATGCATTTCAGGTTTACATCTCCTCTTAACGACGAGATAGGCTGTAGATTATTTTATTTTTTTTAAGAAAAAGTGGTTATTTTCAGTAAGGATAACAACCTGCGCGGTTGAAAAAGGATTACTGCCGCGATTTTTCTCCATAGGCATTGTAGTCACCTCCCGACATAACGTCTTTTTATGTGCTCACAGATACGTTTTCGCAGAAGTTCAAGCCCACTTTCGGGAATATCTTAGATACAGAGTAATCTTTATATTGTTTCCTTGATCTGATGACTACTCCATGACCTCTGGCATGCAGTAGAAGGCCTTCTTGGCTTTCTTCAACCGTGTATACTACCAATTTTTAAGCCATTGTCTTATCACCGCAGAGACGCATGCAACAGTTTTTTTAGAAAAGGACAAAAGCAAGGAAAGCAACGCCAACATATTGTAACCAATGGTGTTGGTCTTGAGTCGAGTCCTTGTCTGAAAAGTTGCGCCGAGTTTTGTCTTTGTTGCCGTATGAATCACCAACAAACTCAATCAGCCGTGCTCGCAAGCTATCCATACCATGCACTCATATTTTCCCAGGATATTGTTACGGTGCTACACCACGCCGTGATCTTCCGCAACGGTCGTCGCATTGAATCCATAGTCGCTAAGCCGTCCAACACACCTCCGGCCACAGCGTCAACCGTTGTCGTGGCACAGCATCGCGACCCATGCACCTTTTCTGGCACCGATGATGTCGATGTCGAAGACTGGCTTGCCATGTATGAGCGTGTGAGTAAGCAGAACCGCTGGGACGCGACCCTGATGCTTGCTAACGTGATCTTCTACTTGGCGGGAACATCGCGCGTCTGGTTTGAGACGCATGCGGAAGACCATACCTTTTGGGTCACCTGTAAGCAGAAGCTCCGCGACCTATTCGGCAAGCCAATTGGACGCAAGCTCGGCGCTAAACAAGGCCTTGCTTCTCGAGTTCAGTCATCCACCAAGTCTTACATCTCTTACATCCAGGACGTCCTCGCTCTTTGCCGTTAAGCAGACAGCGCCATGTCAGAGACCGACAAGGTGGGCCACATACTCAAGGGGATCGCTGACGACGCTTTTAACCTAATACTCTGCAAAGACTGCGCAACGGTCGACTCCGTCCTCCAGGTATGCCTGCAGTTTGAGCAAGCCAAACACCGCCGCATTGCTCCCCGTTTCGGCCGCCTTCCGAACACGGCGGCGACATCCTCCTGCGAAGACCTGCCAACACTGCAACAGCCGTCCGATCCTGCCAATTTAACCCGAATTCTACGGAGAGATCTAGAGGCTATGACTCCCGTCGCCTTCGCGCCTCAGCCGCCTGACGCTACGATTGGTTTGATCCTGGCCGTTCTTTGCCAGGAGTTCGCGAACGTGGGCCTCAATTCTGGCCTGCCCTCTGCGTCGCCCTGTACGCCAACCAACGCTCCATTGGTTGCTGCTGCTTCATCGACTCCGGCCATCCCGCCGCGATACCGCTACAGGAATCCTGTGGACTGGCGAACCTCAGACGACCGGCCAATCTTCTTCACCTGCTCGCGTGTCGGTCACATTTTGCGCCACTGCCGTACCCGTTGGTTTTCCCCACCTCACCCTGGCTATAGTTGTGGTCGTCGTCTAGACTACGCACCCAGCTCTATGATCGTCGTGCCGAAAATGGACCTCGTTCTTATTATGATCGTCGTGCCGACTACGGACCGTGCCTGATGTCTTCCCGTCCTGAGTTATCACACGCCGACTTTACGACCCACGCCTGCTGGTACAGCCAGCTCGCCTTCACCTCTGATCCGTCGCTCCCGTTCGCCGCAACTTCAACGCCAGTACACTCCGCCCTTACCTGGCTCTCATTCGGAAAACTAACCAATGTATCTCCAGGAGGTGACGCTTCATTGACGACCCGTTCCGAAAATCCTCTCCAGACCCCCGCTCGTTGCTGAAACCTTCTAGATATTTCCTTGGACGGTGCACCAGTTACGGCTCTCCTTGACACTGGTGCTAAAATTTCTGTCCTGAGCTTTTCCTTTCACCGTCGTCTGAAGAAGCTTGTGACACCTGCCGTTTCCTGAGCCATTCGTGTCGCCGACGGCAGTGCTGCTGCCGTCGTAGAAATGTGCACTGTGCGTGTGTGCATTGCCGGTCGTACTACAGCCGTCCTGTTCACTGTGCTCGACCACTGCCCACACGATGCCATCCTCGGCATCGATTTTTAATGACCCATGCGGCGCTAATTGATTTCTTCACGGACCTTCTTTGGTTGGACGTGCCCCTCTGCTCTAAAAGCGCCGATTCCAAGCGGCCGTGCCGCTGAATTTACTCGCCTGCGGCGCGATGCTGCAGTCTATGTTCCAATGTCCCCGGTTCCCCCCGTTCCTGATGGTGCCTACGTCACTTACCCAATCACGGACGTTGTCCGTCAGCGAAGCGTGATCTTTCCACACACCGTCCTGACCGTCATCGGTAACCGCACATACATTCCGATTCTAAACTTCAGCCTCTCTACTCAAGTTTTACCCCGAGGAATCGCACTAGCTGAACTATTTCCTTTGGTCGAATCCACAGTGTCTGCTCTCGCATCTGGGCCTCAGTCTGGTTTCCCTAATCCCCGCTCAGCCGCTTCACGTCCGGATCTTATTTCTGCAATGATCGCTGCGGATTTGCCATCTGGCGACGGCAATGCGCTCTGCACCCTGTTAGTTTCCTGCAGTGATGTCTTCGATTTTGGGAATCGTCCTCTCGGCCAAACTAATGTCGTGGCCCATAGCATACATACGGGCGATGCCAGCCCCGTACAAAGAAGGCCCTATCGTGTTTCCCTTCCTGAGCGCCTTGTCATCCAGATGGAGGTGGACAATATGCTGGCGAACAACGTTATTGAGCCTTCTAGATGCCCGTGCGCGTCTCCTACGGTGTTGGTGAAAAAGGAAAGATGGCAGTTGGGGCTTCTGTGTCGACTCTCGCCATCTTAATCAAGTAACAAAGAAAGACGCCTATCTTCTTCCGAGAATTGGTGGCGCCCTCGACTGCCTACGCGGTGCCAGCTATTTTTCTTCTAATGATCGTTCAGGCTACTAGCAAAATGCTGTTGACGAACGGGATCGTTAGGAGACAGCCTTTGTCACCCCCGATTGCCTGTACCAATCCAAAGCCTTGTCTTTCGGCCTCTGCAACGCTCCTGCCACCTTCAAGCGTAATGGACTCGCTCCTGTGTGGCTTCAAATGAAAAACGTGCTTGTGCTACCTAGATGACGTTGTCGTTTTCTCCCCAACTTTCGAAAGTCATCTACACCGTTTTTCTACTATACTTGCCGTCTTCGGCCGCGCCGGTCTCCAACTCAACTCAAAGAGGTGCAGCTTCGGCCAGCGCCAAATTAAGGTTCTCGGCCACTTGGTCGATGCTTATGGAGTAAAGCCCGAACCTGACAAAGTTCGTGCCGTCCACGATTTCCCCACCCCCCGTTCCTCAAGCGATGTGCGCAGTTTCCTCGGACTCTGCTTGTATTTCCGCCGGTTTATCCCGAGCTTCGCCGACACGGCCCGACCCTTTACCCCCTCCCGAAGAAAGATGTGTCTTTCTCCTGGGGCCTTGACCGAGCTCGCACCTTCACCGTACTTGTTGCCGCCCTCACTGCTCCACCTGTGCTGGCCCATTTCAGCCCCTCTGCGCCTACGGAACTTCGCACCTACGCCAGTGGCCATGGTATTGAACCATTCTTGCACAGCGGCAGCACGATCACTATCGTGTCATTGCCTGCGCGAGCCACCTGCTATCTCCCTCTGAGCGTAGCTATCCCATCGCTGAGCGGGAGTGCCTTGCACTTGTTTGGGAATTAACAAAATTCCGCCTTTATTTGTTTGGGTGGCCCTTCTGCTTAGTTACAGACCACCATGCCTTGTGTTGGCTCTCCTCTCTTAAAGACACCAGAGGACGACTGGGTCGCTGGGCGTTGCGCTTGCAGGAATACACATTTACTGTTGTCTACAAATCCGGCCATTTGCACCAAGACGCTGACTGTTTGTCCCGCCATCCTGTCGATCCTCCTGATTCCCACACCCATGATACAGACGATTGTGTTTTGTCTATCTCGGACTTTCCACACATCGGCGACGATCAGCGCTGTGGTCCACCTGCGCCCTAGAATCGACCGCCTCCAAAGCGTCCCTTCCTATCATGCCCGGCGCCTCTTCGTGCTGCATCACGATATTCTTTACCATCGCAAAAGGAAACCTGATGGCGCCGACCTTCTGCTCGTCGTCCCGACGCATCTCCGATCCACAGTCCTTGCCCAGCTTCGTAACTCTTCTACTGCAGGGCAGCTCAGCCGGTTCCGCATGTACGACAGCGTGCGCCGGCGGTTATTCTGGCCTGCCCTTTACCACCCTGTCCGTGGTTACGCTGCTGCCTGTGATCAATGTAAGCACCGGAAAACGCCCCCGCTGACCCGACTGACCTTTTTTTCCGTGTTGGTCTCGATCTGCTCGGGCCTTTTTCCACATCAACTTCTGGGAACAAGTGGATTGCCGTTGCGACCGATTACGCTACCCGGTACGCTATCACGCGCGCTATCCCGACCAGCTGTGCCTCCGATGTCGCCGAGTTTCTCCTCCATGACGTTGTCTTGCTTCATGGCGCTCCACGTCATCTGCTTACAGGCCGAGGCCGCTGCTTTGTTTGTAAAGTGGTCCACGACCTTTTCCGCTCCTGCTCCACCCGTCACAAGTTCACGACGGCCTATCATCCCCAAACAAACGGTCTTAATGAGCGCCCTAACCGCACCCCGACGGGCATAATGTCCACATACGCCTCCGACCACCATCGCGACTGGGACGTCCGTTTACCCTTCGTGACGTTCGCCTACAATTCCTCACGCCATGATACCACCGGAAACTCTTCCTTCTACCTGCTCTTTGGCCGCGACCCGTTGCTACCCTTTGAGAGCTTACTGCCTTCTGACCCTTGCACAAGCAGTTATACTTGTGACACCATTGCCCGTGCTTACGCCACCAGCCAAATTGCTAGGGGTCGTCTCCCCGCTTCTCAGATGGCTCAATTTATTTATTTATTTATACAGAGTACCTACAGCGCCCTCATTGGGGCATTATTGTAGGGGGGAAACATCATAAATAAGAACAAACATCTAGTACATAATAAATTAGGCAAATGATGCGGTCTACACAGAAAATACAATAAATCCATGCACACGGAAGCAAAAACAAACAAACAAACAAAATAAAAACCATTGTAGAAAGGCAAACATACCCTAAACACACACATACACACACAAAAAAAGATACATTTTAAAATACAGCACTGCTTAAAACAAAATACACTCGCACAAGAATTATTGCACTTATATTGACAGGTGGCTTTGCAAATCGGTCAGAAACGATGTAGGAGGAGCGGTAGCGACCCGCGAAGGGAGACAGTTCCAATCATGCACTGTTCGTGGGAAAAAACTATATTTGAATACGTTTATACGGCAATTGTACCCGCGCACCTTAAGTGGGTGGTCAGTGCGGACGGAAATGTAGCTGGGTTCACTAATGTATTTCTCTTTTGGAATTACGCCTTTCATTATCGTGGCGTCCACTCGTCCACTACCCTTCCGGCTGCCTGGTATGCCTCTGGCTCCCTGCACGCCGTGTGGGACTCTGTGAGAAGCTCCTGCCTTGTTACGTCGGCCGTTACCGCGTTTTCAGGCAACTGAACGACGTGACCTACGAACTCACGCTGCTGCACCTCCACTCTTCTTCCGTGGCCCTCTCCACACAGCTTGTGCACGTCACCCGTCTTAAACCGTACAACTCGCACACACCCCCTAGGCCGCCCCGGGACTGTGCCTTCTCCCGCGGGGGGGGGGGGGGGGGAAGAGGGGTAGTGTTACGGTACACAGGCGCGAAGCGAAGAGGACGTTGTTGTCTCGCTGGCCAGTCGACGACGACAAAGACGCTGCCGCTAGTGCTTCAGTGACCTGGCTTTCTGGTGTGTCTTGGGTGTACGGCGCCTATCGTTCCTGCTGCAAAGCGAGCCTCCACTCAAACTGACCTCGACAACCCAGCAGCAGACCCAGTACCCTTGAGCTACTCAGACATTCTAAACTATCACAGGGGAACGCGACGCAAGTATCCGCCACCCCATAACAGCCTACACCAACAAGATGCAGTATGCTGGAGGCTGCTTCAAACGGGGACTTTCCCCAATCTAAATACCTTAAGTAAAATCTACCCCACGCAATACAGCAGCAAATGTCCGTGGTGTGGAGAAAAAGCCACGTTAATGCACATAACGTGGGTGTGTCAGAAAAACAAGGATCTAGCTGCAATAAACAAAAACCCGAGTGCGGAACAGTAGGAGGGGATGCTTTCCAGCGAGGACCCGGCCGTCCAGCGCGGATTGGTGCTGAGAGCCTACCTGGCGGCATACCTCAGTGGAGCCCTGGACCAGGGGCCCCAACCCTGTTAAGACGGGCTGCAATAATTCATCGGAAGATGAAGAAGACAGCCCGCGACCGCTAATAACATATTTAATATCAAATATAAATAAAGTTTTTCCTCCTCATCCTCCTCCTGCTGCTGAACTAACCCCGTAATAATATGTTGCGGCCAGAGCTTGATGAACCGTAACTACCGGCTAAAGTGTGCAGAGAGTCCTTAAGGATAAGATGAGGCCCAGAAGGCATTTGCCAGCACTGTGCTAGTGGGCCCACAATTATTCCTCCATAGAAGTATATGATCAACGCTATAGAAAACACTATTCACAAGCTTTCATTTGGTGAGCCCTTCAATTCTGGAACATTGAATCCAGTTTTCAAAGTGGGGGGAGAGGTGACGCTCTGGTGCACAACTGCATCTCCTACTTTCTTACCAGATCTGAGGGAAAGACGACTGGCTGGCAGTTAAGATCTTGCTTAGCATTACAATGTCCGCTTTTATAACTTAAAGAGGAAGATTAATGAGCCTGAACCAAGGACAGTTAAGTATGAATTACGAGTAAAGTCACTGCAAAAATAGAATCATACCAATATTTCTCTCTTGTTTGAAAAGGAAAAAAGAAATTCAAAACCGTGAAAGATGCCGAGCAATGAGGCTCAAATCATCCGTGAGTTTGTTCTGAATTCCTGCCTGTTCGCCTCTCTAGAAAAATGTCATTATGCGGCTTAAATACCTTGTTTTAAAGCGAAAAAAATAATTCGCATATAGCTGTTCGTAGTGCGAACTAGCTTTCTTTCATATCTAACCAATGTAACAAAAATAACTGCAAGTTGCTTTAATCAGCATCATGTCATACATAAGAGGAATGCCATGAAATTTAGAGCTAACCTTAGTCTATTCATAACGGCTCTATTCTGTGTTCCAGTCCGCGAGCGAATGGAGCACTTGAAAAATAGCATTCCTTGCGTTCGGATGCTGGCTAGAAGAACACGACGAAAATCAAATTTCCTTTCTTCTTTCACTCCCTCCCTTATCCCTTCCCTTACGGCGCGGTTCAGGTGTCCAACGATATATGAGACAGATACTGCGCCATTTCCTTTCCCCAAAAACCAATTATTATTATAACAGCAGCTGTTGAAAATTTTGAAGCTAACAGACAGACACAGGGCTGAGGAAAGACAGCAGCATTTGTTCGGCGGCTGAGAATGCACAGTTTTGTAGACGTCAAAGCGACGCACACGCCACAGCAAATTGGAAAAGTGCGGCACGATTTTTGATTTGCTAGAGAAAGCCTATACCATATTAACGAAGCGAAGTTCCATATATACTGTCAATTATTGTGTCAAAGCCGTCTCTCATTAAAAAACGAATAACTGCACATTAGTACATACATGCACAGAAACATATATATATATATATATATACATATATATATATATATATATATATATATATATATATATATATATATATATATATATATATATATATATATATATATATATATATATATATATATATATATATATATAAACTTGTCTGCTAATAGCTTAACGAGGATCTCGGTTCTGGCAGTCTTGATGCCATAGGTAGCATAAGGCGGCTCTAGCAGTGTCCGACCTCGCCGTTAAATGACGTTCCACGTCACACTCGCGGTAATTCAGGACGTGCTACGTCCGCCGCTATGGACGAGGGTGGCGCTGGTGAACACTCTCAAGGTTCGCTTACAGGCAATAAACATAAATACCCACGAGAGCAACAGATTGGGCAGCCGTCGCCGTAGCTCAGTTGGTAAGAGTAATAATAATAATAATAATAATAATAATAATAATAATAATAATAATAATAATAATAATAATAATAATAATAATAATAATAATAATAATAATTGGTTTTTGGGAAAGGAAATGGCGCAGTATCTGTCTCATATATCGTTGGACACCTGAACCGCGCCGTATGAGAAGGGATAAGGGAGGGAGTGAAAGAAGAAAGGAAATAGGTGCCGTAGTGGAGGGCTCCGGAATAATTTCGACTACCTGGGGATCTTTAACGTGCACTGACATCGCACAGCACACGGGCGCCTTAGCGTTTTTCCTCCATAAAAACGCAGCCGCCGCGGTCGGGCTCGAACCCGGGAACTCCGGCTCTGTAGTCGAGCGCCCTAACCACTGACCCACCGCGACGGGTCTTGGTAAGAGCACCGGACGCGATATTCGGAGGTCGTGGGTTCGGATCCCACCAGTGGCATGGTTGTTTTTTCTGCTGCTTTATAAGTATATTTCTTTAAAAAATCAAAGCTTAATTGAAGTAATTTTCTCCCACTAATCCGCACTATCATAAAAAAAAATTCCCAATGCACCTTGGTTTCGGTGACTGTTGGCTTCATGTATTTGTCAGACGAGCCCCTCATTTCCCTTAACTTGTCTGCTAATAGCTTAACGAGGATCTCGGTTCTGGCAGTCTTGATGCCATAGGTAGCATAAGAGGGCTCTAGCACAGTGTCCGCCCTCGCCGTCAGATGACGTTCCACGTCACACTCGCGGTAATTCAGGACGTCCTACGTCCGCCGCTATGGACGATGGTGGCGCTGGTGAACACTCTCAAGGTTCGCTTACAGGCAATAAACATAAATACCCACGAGAGCAGCAGATTGGACAGCCGTCGCCGTAGCTCAGTTGGTAAGAGCACCGGACGCGATATTCGGAGGTCGTGGGTTCGGACCCCACCAGCGGCATGGTTGTTTTTTCTGCTGCTTTATAATTAGTTTTCTTTAAAAATCAAAGCTTAATTGAAGTATTTTTCTCCCACTAATCCGCACTATTATAAAAAAAATCCCCAATGCACCTTGGTTTCGGTGACTGTTGGCTTCCTTCATGTATTTGTCAAACGAGTCCCTCATTTCCCTTAACTTGTCTGCTATATATATATATATATATATATATATATATATATATATATATATATATATATATATATATATATATATATATATATACACTGCAATGAGTCATCAGGATGGCTCCCTCTTGTCGCCGGGACACTTGCATTGAAGAATACGACAGACGTCTGAAACTACTTACTGGTATATTGGCCGTGGTAACCATCATTTCCCTTACTTATACCCATTTTTTTTCCCTTTGTCCGTTTTTCATTCACCTCTTCTTTCTCTTCTCCTTGTTTCATTCTTCCTCCGTCTATACGTCCGCGGTGGTCGAACTTCGATGGAGGAGAAATTCTAGAGGCCCGTGTACTGTGCGATATCAGTGCACGTTAAAGAACCCCAGGTGGTCGAAATTTCTGGAGCCCTTCACTACGGCGTCTCTCATAACCTGTGTTGCTTTGGGACGTTGAACACCTATAAACCGAACCAAACCTTCTTCTATATCTTGGCTTGGCTTCTTTTCTCATTTTTCCACCTTCTTTTCATTGTACCCCTGTCCTTCTTTCCCTCCCTCTTTTCCCCTTCTTGGCTTGACTTTTGACTTCACTTTCATTTTTCTCTTCTTATCTTGATTTTTCCAGTCTTCGTCTTCCCCTTCTTGTCTCTCATGTTTTCTGATCTTTGTTTTTATTAGCTTTTTCTTCTTCTTCTTCTTCGTCCTCTTAAGGCATGGCATATTAGCTTTCCCACAAGAGCTGCAAGAAGTGAAAGAAGGAAAACTTGAAGAGGAGGAGGTAGTAGCTTTCCGAGCTTCTACTTCTCCACTTCATCTTTTCCTTTCTTCTTTCGCTCCTTGCAGCTCTTGCTCTTCTCTCATCGCTTCTTTTTATTTATTTGGTTGGCTTTTCTTCGCTTTCGTATCTGTCTCTACAACCCAAAGCGCTCTTAGATTTCAACAATATTTCAACAATATCTTAGGATTTGGACGCAACAATTTTTTCAAATTCTACATTTAAATCTAACCTAATCTTATTAAAAATTTTATACACTTGGAACATAAATTGATATCTCAGTTCAACCTTAAATTCGTATTAAGAAAATTTCAATTACAATATTTGGCAAAGCAAACAACTGAAGCACCAACTAAGAATTCTGCGCGCGCGTGGACATCGGCATGAATTCGCAGATGACTGGGGGAGTTTCATACAAGTGCACGCGACTGTGATGATAAGAAAGTGACGAAATTGGCTGTTGGCTTTTTCAAATTCGGAAACATATGCCTTATGTGGCAACATGTCTCAGGTATGCGGCTGGTATAAAACATAAGCATCCCGCCGGAAGATTATGTCTTCGAGCACCACCGTCGTCAAACGCGTTGAAAGTCGATGCAGCAGTCGTTTCATGGTTGCTTGTTCATCCGAGGCCGGATGCACTCTTATGATATGATATAGTGCCCCGTGGTATTCTGAAAAGCTTAAGAAAATATGCGGCGATTAACAGACTAAACGGATCCATTAAGCCCAGCGGCGAAAGCCAAGCATTAGTCGGCGAGATACACGATTACCCTGTTCCAAACGAGCCAGCAGGGCAGGCGTTACAATGGGCATTGAAAGAGCATACAAGTAAACTGATAATGTGAGGAGCGGATAACAAATCTGCATGCACCGGGCGAATCGGCTTCTGGAAGGGAATGTTCATCACGCGCGTTCGCCTTCTCAGGTAGAAAAAGAAGACGAAGAAAGGCACCGAACATCATGTCGGCGCAGCCTGGCCAACCTCTCAGGGGCATCTTGCGAGGGTCGATGAAACCACCTCCGGCCAGAGTTGAAGCTCCGGTGTCAGTTATGGACATTGGCACAGGTCATCGCAGACGCAATGACACGCCTTCAGTTAAAGACTGGTTCGACCTAAATGAACCCGGCCACCAGGCAGCAGCGGCGTCATTCGCCTTGTGTGCTCTCATCAGCTTGGCCGTGCTAGTCTCGGGCGCCACTTTCTACGCCAGCAGTGCAGCTGGAGGAGAGGAGGACAGCCCCACCACCGAACCTGTGACTGCCACCGCGCCCAACGCCACCGACGCAACTGAGGCACCTCAACCGCAGCGTCGCATAGGTGAAGTCCCATGGAACAATGACGACGGTCGCATCGTCAGCAGCGGCGACCAGGTACCAACATGGGATGACGACTTACGTAAGTCCGTTGACGAAACGTAGCATTCATCATTGGTGTCCGTGACGCAAGATGCAAGATGAGACTTTCTCGGGACTTATTTCCACTTTAAGTGCTTCTAGATTCAAAGTGTTTGTGGACAATATGTCATAAAAAGAATGGCTATCAATCTCTGGCTGTCTGAGCTTCAATTACGTGCTGATCGGTTCAGTAGCAGACGTGCAGTTGGAGTGAAAATGTAAGACATGAATGATATGGGGTTTAAAATTGATCGTCACCAGGCAACTTGCTCTTGCCCTAGAAGCAGTGGTTGAGGATAATGAAGAGCAAATGGACCGAGAGTCCGTCATAACCACGACCTGGGAAACGGTAGTTTCTAATTTTCCTAAGGCTAACATTACTGCTAATAATTCAGCCAGTCAAATTGGAGTGAAGTGAGGAAGACAGAAAAATAGGAACGCAGTGAAGGTGAAGAAATTCCCACACATGCCTTTTCGCGATTCTCAGAGCCATCGGTAGCAATAAGAATATGAGAGGCTAAGGATCTTAGGTGGTCCTGCAATAAACCCTCAAGTAGAGTACAGGGCTACAGCTTTGCTTTCGATAGGATAATGCCATCGAATGCAGTCTGAACAGAAGGTGAGTTGTTATACATTTGGCGGACATATGTGAAGTGAATGTCTAAAAGATCAAGGCGGGACTGCACGATGCACGAAACACCTCTGCGGAGAATGCAAACGAGATTAAGTGGCACTAAAAAATACTGCCGGTTGTCAAAGAAAAATTTTATTGGAGGCGTGAAGAGGTGAGTCGCGCAATTTTAAAAATGTTTCAACTGTTAAAGGACGAAACCTAGCTGATAACACCAGACAGAGACGCAACGCCTCACGCTCCAAGAGCACAAGATGGCGAAGTTTATAGGCAGGAGCTGCTGAGAATAACACACAGCCGAAATTTGAAATTGGGCGGACGTACATTTTATTAATCAGCAGAAGTGTGCGCCTTGTGAAGCCTGACCTAGTACTGCAAAGCCTGCACGGGATGTCAATTACCCCTAGCTCCATTTGCAGAAAATTGCTCAGTTCGTGGCCGCCAGGATAGAATAGTGTCGTTTATTACTCTGAGATACTTAACCGTCTGAACTTGAGAATTTATGTGTTTCTATAGACCAGGTAAATATTTACAGGATCAAAAACCGTAAATACTAACAATGCGCATTTCTTCACAATGAGGGACAGATGAATTTTTCCTAACCAGCTGTCAAGAACATTGAGGTAATTCTGCTAGGTTTGATAAAGAGTGTGAATATCACCTGCATATGCAGAATATGCAATATCCTCGGCGTACACATATCTTTTCACATTCTGAATGCATGAAATTGAGCTTAGAAAAATATAAAAAAGAACAGGTGACAGAACTCACCCTTTCGGTACACTTCTTGCCTGTTGAAATCACCTAGAGGAAACACCATTCTGGCAGCAACAAAATTCTTTTTTGCAAAAAAAGCTGAAATTCAGACTACAAAATATTTTGGGAATTGAGTTCTTGTAATCTGAGTAACAGCGTCGAGCACTTAACGCTGTCGTAAGCTTTGCTGACATTCAAAGTGACAAGCGGGGCAAACAGTTTTCTGTTGCGAGCTAATTTAAACGACTCTCGAGGTCAGTATGAGCACATCAAAGTGAACAGCCCGCCGAGAATGTAATTTCACACAGATTCAAGAGAACATTCTCAGAAATAAGACATGACATGGCTGAGAAGGACCATTTCCACCAATTTTAAAAAGTTCGGTGTTCATGAAATATGGCGTATGTTGTCTAAAGTAAAACCTTCCGCTTGCTTTTTAAGCAATGGTACTATTTCAGCAAGACGCCACTCATGGTGCAGTCAAGGACGTTTTATGGAAAGGTTAACTAGAGCCAAAAGGTCTTTCGGAGATTCATAAAACAAAATTTTGATCATAGATGAAGTGACCTTATTGGGGCATGGAGCCGCTGGGGATAAGGGCAAAACAGTTTGCAACAGCTCAGCCATAGAGACCTCTATGAAACCCCTTGACGTGAATGTGAGTACAGCTGGGGAACTTAGAACAAATTTAAAGCCAAGCTCTAGGCTAAGCACAATGTCTTCTGAGGCCTTGGTGATGTCCGCAAAGGACCGGACGAGGGATTCAATGTTGAAAGCCGGTGCAATCACTTTTTGCTCCTCACGAAATTAAACAAAGCTCGGTTATTTCCTGATTGTGAAAGCAAATTATAATTATTTGTATTATACTCCTTCTTTGCGCGGGAGACCATGCGCTTAAATGCTGCTGCGACATAATTATAATCAAACCTATTTTTTGGGC
The DNA here is from genome assembly GCF_052857255.1 of Amblyomma americanum. NCBI lineage: Eukaryota > Metazoa > Arthropoda > Arachnida > Ixodida > Ixodidae > Amblyomma > Amblyomma americanum. The sequence goes on along the minus strand of NC_135498.1, from coordinate 127,298,461 downwards.
ATTGATTTATGAGAAGTGTCTTCCAAGCTGCTTTCCGTCGTCTATATGCACGCGTGCACTGAGCGTTCTACTAATTATTGACGACCGCACCCTTGGTTCTCTTTACCGAAAATTCATATTTTCTATGTACTTTCCAATACTGAGCATAATGGTGTAGTCTTTAAAGCAACTGTAATTTATTAACGTGCGCTGATGTCGCTCAGAAAAAGTTAATTTACACGCAAACTTGAAACTAATGGATAGATGATCACAGTTTGTTGCACAGTCAACAGGCGCCCAAGACGTAACTGAGACTCCTAGGGAGCAAAAAGCTAATCTAAGGCAGAGCGGCATTGACTCTGTATAAATGTAGGCAATCCGGAATTGTTGCAGATCAAGTTGTTGTCAGAAGCCCAATAAAAAAGTCTAGAAACAAAGCTGTCTGTTTTAAACCCCCACGTCACATGGTGCGAATTGAAGTCTCCAAGTAAGAGAACCTGAGATCGGCTACTAGACATGAGTCAGTCAAGGGGCCGAGTGTAATGCACACCTGACGGGAAATATGTATCATCTACTGTAAAGGGCTGTTGACCTGGGGTACTGAGGCCAACCGCAAGAATTTCCCATTCGTTGTCTGCAAATTGGAAATAAATGCATGCCCTGTGACAAATCTTTGTAGAGATTAGCACGAACAACCCTCTCTATCGTGATGACCGGTCAAGCCGGAACGTACGGTAATTTTTAGATGATAATTGAAACATGTAGTTATCCATATTTTCTATATTGCAAATAAATCTGGAATAATCTGACGGCATAGACAATTTATATCTGTTGAAGCTGAGAATATAGGACGTCAATACCACTGGCGTACACTTAAGAACCCTATCTTGGTGGGAATGTCGCAGCCGCGACTGGTTTTTCTTGAGTCCTGACCATGGGATTTTGACTACTGATATTTTTCTTTGTGTTCGACTGGGGGCAAGATAGAACTGCAATATTCAAATGAGACTCACTTTGTTTCTGGGCGCGGGTGTCCGACACCATATCCACACAGTCCACAGAAGATGCGTCCATAACGCTGTTCGGAAGGGAGACTTCAGAAATATTTTGTTGATCATATTGATTTTGGCCCTGTGGAGCGCAGTTGATTACCACTGAAGGAGGAGCACGTTCGAAGCTAAAGAAGGCAATAGCGGTGCGGTGGGCACCTGCAGCAAATTGGTCATCTGGGTAGCCACGACCAGCGTAATGCCCGTGGATACGGTTTCCATACTGCGATTCAGTGCATTTGCCACAGCTTTCCCGACTGCCGCTGTGATAGCCTGAATTCAACTGGCATCCCTTATGGGTGGGCATTTGGCGACCACACTAGAGTAGCCTGAAGCTCTCTCCTTGACTGAGGCAAAAGCTTCTCTCCGCGTGATTCTTCATTTGTCCATGAGCTCGAGCATCTGAACCTTTTTGTGTTTGTGCAGCACAGTCAGGCGAATCGGCAGGGTGATCACCATTATGCAAACAACATGTTCCTTGCTGTTCGGGGTTTTCCTCTCTTCCATGACCTTCACCACATGCACAGCAGCGTAAATTCGATTTGAAGGCTTTGCCACTGTTGCCAAATCTCGAGCCGTTTTGACACGGAAGCGACCGAGACTTAAAGGCCAGTTGAAATACCAATAGCCACACCTTTATCTCTGACGGGCAGAATATTCCTCCATATGTGGCAATGATGGACTCAATAGGAATTTTTATTCCGTCGACCATCCTGCTGCATCGTTCGATAGCAATCACTCCTGCAGACAAGAGGTTCTCAAGCGTTTCCAAAGGGCTCATTCGAGAGTAGACCCCTCGGACTGAGCCCTTGGAACACGCGACATGAGGCGGAATGAATGCGCTCAACAGGTGGCTGGCGAAGGACGTACACTTCAGCAGGTCTTCTATACAGTCCTTATCCGGTGACTTGTACAAAATATCACCCCTGCCAAACTGCCGCAGATCAGAAATGCGCATGAAGTGTTTCGATGTGGATTGAAGAGCCGCCTTTACTGCCTTCGGGTTGTTCAATCGCATCGCGCCTCCATCGGGAGCCACTGAGACGACATGAAAGCTGTAAACGCCACTGCGGAAAAAGAGAACGATTGGGAGCTGGTCTTGAGGAAGAGAGGCCAGCCAAGGGGAAAACCCCTGGCCAGGAGAAGAAGTAGACATTAAAACTTCGTCCCACGGCCAATCACCCCAGAACAGGAGCAGGCACAAACAAGACGAAGAAATTGCGCAAGCTAGCGACACACCGCCAGGTACTTAGCCGCTACCCTGCTTTGCTGCTTGATCTTCTCTTTCAATGTTCACTTTTTGGCTTTCGCTTCGTAATAGGTTTCGTATTCTTTTCAGATTCCTCTGAAAACTGTTTTAATTTAGTTAGTATGCGATACGTAGTCTCTGATGAAATATTAATTGCGAGCGGATCATCTCTGGCATGTCGTCCAAGGAGAATGGGAAGCGCTGCCGGACGTCCGGATCTTGTGGCGGCTGTGTACGACACAATGCCTTAAAGAGTAACCTTACTCACCACGGTCGATGGCTACTTTTCTTCACTTTGAGGACACTGTCATGCTAGCGATTGCAGTTTTTTATCTGGTTTCGTGAAACAATTTCAAGACTGACTACATCTTTTTATTCGTCTTCCTAAGAATCTCTTCGTGTTGGTGCTCTCGTAGAAATATTTCATAAGAGACTGGGTGTCAAAGCACGCAATTAAAACATTTTAAGAGGACTCCCTGAATGGAATATGAAGCCTGTTGTGTAGCCAATGCCGAAAAGGCAATTTCGAAAGCGAATCAGCACCCGCAGCAAAGCTGACCACCTCTGTTACTTATCGCGTCGGCGTGCAGAAGCGCGCATCACGGAAGCAGCGGATGCGCCGCCTTGGGCCGTGCTAGCTGAAATGAAGCAGCGGTGAACGCAGCCAACAGGCAATATTTAACATGAGGACAATGTACCTGGCCAACAAAATGCATAATGGGGCTTAGCTCGTTCCTTCACACTCCAGCGGTTTGATAAAATGTGGCTGCCCCATTGCTCTGTCCAAGCACGATACACTCGAAGATTGGCGATGCGCGTTCTTCTTCGTCGCGACCGTCAGCAGCAGAGGCGCCGAGCACTACATTAGAAATTTTTCAAGCATGAAAAAAACCCGTGCGAGAGCGAGGGTGATTTTCGGAGTCACTTGCGGAATTCTGGCACAAAGCGAGCGGAACGACATAGCAGCGACTCTGCAGGCGCTCCGCAACCCTGCCCGGTGGTAGATTTACTTTTCCTAAAATATATGTGCAGCCTAACGTCGGCTATTGAACTCCACAAGGCCCGTCTGTCGCCCTTGTTGTGTAGTCGGGCTGGGAGATGAAGCCAATGTAAAATGGCCAAGATGGCTGTGTGGCAGACGTCGTCCTAGCCCTTGTGACTGCCAATGGTTAGAAGCGTGCGGATTCTCCTATATCTACCTCCTAGTAGCACCGTAGTTGACAGAATTCCCAACGCGTTCTCAGTGCCCAAATGAAGGCGAATGGCAATCTGAGCTTGGCGGTACCAGGGATACCGTTCCGGTCAGAATAAGAGCATCGTAGCTACCAACCGTTATAGTAGCTTGCATAGTGTGTACGTAAGCGCTATCATGCGAAGGTTGCTTATTCACGGTGACAAACAGCGCAAACTACACGGAACACGGAAAAGAAAGGAGATACCACAAGCGTTGACTCACTAGCACTTGTCAGCGCTCGTGGCGCCTTTCCTCTCAGTGTGTTTCGTCTAGTTCACGCTGTTTTTACTACGTTATCCATGAACTAGCCCGAACTACTGCTTTGGTGCACAAGGTTGCTTAAATTCGTAGGAGGCTTTCAGGGCCTAAGAATTGGAACCACCTAAGCAGCTTCCCCGGGGTTCGGACATCTCGGAAGGACAAATTTGTGCTGAGGGCCTCAAGTAAGCAATTCAGTGACAGGCCATCGATATTTTGGAGACCTCATTTGTAAGTTCATCCGGCCCAAAAACTTTGCGCAGTTTCGTTAAATCCTTGAATGCAATAAACTCATTCATGTTGCACTGCATATGCATCCCTTCAAGGTCATCATTTCTTGAAACGAGCCTGCTTCTAATGGAAGAGTATTCAAGTGGGTTACCGGCGCCGGAATCTTGTCGGAAGCCGTAAATAAAGCCCTGACAACCTGTGAAGCAAACAGACTTAGCGTCTGTCCTAAAGCAAGGCATGCCGAGCCTGCTGGGTCCTGTTAACATTCAACGATTTCCAGGCAGAGAAGCGCGTAGCTTCTCTACCTGGCATGTAGGCTCGATACCACCTGCGTTGGCTCAGTGGTTAGAGTGCTCGGCTACTGAGCCGGAGAACCCGGTTTGGAGATAGGCCGGGCCGGTCGCATTTCGATGAAGGCAAAATGCTAAAGGCGCCTGTGTGCTCTGTGACGTCAGCGCAGGTTAAAGATCCCCAGGTGGTCGAAATTGCTGCGAAAACATCCACTACGGCCCCTTTTTATTTCTTTTTTTCTTTCACTCCCTCCTTTATATCTTCCCTTACGGTGCGGTTAAGGTGTCAGCCGATATGTGAGACCGATACTGCGCCATTTCCTTTCCTCAAAAACCAATTTTCAATGTTCTCCATTTTTTTCTCAACTTCCTCTCTTCCTTTACAGCACAGTTGAGTTGTCCATTTGGAAGGCAGACAATTATTGCGCCATTTTTATTCCTCAAAAGACCACTAATTAAAGATCCCCAAGTGGTCAAAATTATTCCGGAGCCCTCTAATACAGCACCCCTTTAGCTTTCTTCTTTCACTCCAACCTTCGACCCTTATCTTACGGCGCTTTTGAGGCTTCCACCATGAAGGGACTGTGAATTCTTCATATCCTCGCGTTGGAAATCGCTCTATATATTGGTTAGCGCGTCCTCGAGTCGTCGTCGGTTTTCTGTGCAAATTCAGTGCACATTAAGATCTCCAATCGCTAGACAATATTCTGGATCCCTCCGCTATGGCACCCCTTTCTCTTTTCTTTCAGTTCTACCATCCTCCCCTCACAGCACGGCTGAGGTGTCAACTGAGAAGGGACGCTACTGCGCCTTTTATGACCTCGAAAACAATTTTGAGTGTTTACGTTACTGCGCCTCCCATCGCCTCAAAACCAATTTTCCATTTTCAATAACCACGAGGGGGATGATGGGTGGCTTCCTGGCTCTATAGGGCTGCGACCTAAGAGCTCTCACCAACGTGAAGAGGGCTCCTTGTCACCGGATGTATCTGCTGCTAAACCGTTGTCGTCGTTTCGGATGACGCGATTGTTGCGACATGCGTCTTGCCTTTCAATATTTCCTCTCACATCTCTTTGAACTCTCCTACTTTCGACACGTGGCAGCGATTGTGGCTCAGCCGAAGCCAGTGGGCAGGCCCGTGCACTTTTCCTTTCATTCTTCCTTCAGTCGCAACAAGACCCGCCGCGGTGATTCAGTGGTTAGGCGCTCGGCTACTGAGCTGGAGTTCCCAGGTTGGAACCCAACCGCATCCGCCTCGTTTCGCCAAGGGGCCGCCCGAGTGGGGCGTTCTGCACAATTTCTCCGGCTAAATATGTGTATTTCCCCAGAAATCTCATCACATCGGCCAACCCACTGAGCAAGCAGCCACTTAAGGTCACCAGGGACCTACTCAAGCCAAGGTGCGTGAGCCATAGCTCATCCTTTTTGGATTCCGGTCGTAATCTGTGCAGCGCCGGATCGCCACCTAGCTAAGCCTGGCGGAGGTCTCGCCAACGCGCCTCGCCAGCCAGCCCAGCCTACTCGTGCAAGTCGGGGTGGAGTGACGCACCATACCAGAACAAGAAATTTAATCCTGTGAGTGGATCACCGCTGTACTCCGCTCATACAAGACTCGGGCCACAAGGCAAGTGACTGCAGCAGCCGACCCCCTAGATTGCTTGAGACGCCCGGCACCAAGGGGAGCGCTAACCAGAACAGGAGGAACGCGTCCCTCTCCGCCGCGGCCATGACGTCCAACATGAGTGCGGTGACCCGCAACGGTCACCGCCGATCACACGCGCTTTGTTCCTCGTCTACCACCGCAACAAATGAATACCGCCTCTGCCCTTAGAGGCAATCAAGGTTGTCATCCGCCCGCGAGGCGAGATCCTACACTCTACCATGCCTGAAATTAAACTACGAGCAGCACTTGAAGCCAAACTACACAAGCCTCTGCCACCCGACGCTATGTTTCGTATCCACCCAATTAACAACACCTTCACGGCAGCCACAACGGACATAGAAAGCGTCCAACACCTGACACGAGTGTACCGATTTGCGGCACCCCACCGCGAGCCACTCGGTGAGTGATCATGAACTCCTACTATCAGGAGACGCCCGAGGAAATCTACAGTCTACAGGGAATCCAGTACACCACATCCTGGCCGCACGCAGAATAGACAAGTCCAATTCCACCCTGATTAAATTCGACGCAGACGAGATCCCCTATGCTATAAATTATATGGGCACCATGTACAGATGCACCCCTTACAGAGACAGCCCAGACGCCTGAACAAACTACAGGCAACCGGGCCACCTACAACGTCTGTCCCATACCAAAGACCCATCTATGCCGTAGATTTGGAGTGCAACATCCAAGTAGTGTCCTACCGCGCTCACCTCAATGTATCCACTGCAACGGCTCACACCTCACGGGCACAGGACCCTGTTAGGCCCATCACCCGGGCTCAACATGGCATCAGCACTCTGCGAAGCAAGCTTCAAATCAAACGGGACAGTCGTCGTCGTGCCCACCCCCTCTCACCAAGCAGCAGCAGTGCCCCACAAGATCCCCAGCAAAAAAAAAAAAAATCAGCCGGACACTTGGGCTCAGAAAGTTCTGCCGCGACCACGAGGCTCTACACCGGCTACGTACCGAGTGATAAAGGCCAACTCAACGCCAAAGAATACAGCCTACCTTAAGCTACAGAAGAAAACGCCATACTTCTTCAACGCATCGCCAGACTGGAAGCCAACCTATGTGGTACCTCTGGGGGAACATCCCGTTCTTTCTCATTCCATCCCTCTTCTCCTATCCACCCTCACGTGCGAGGTTGAGTGACAGAATTCTGTGTCACTAAACCAAGAAGACACAAACCCTCATAGCAACGACAAACCGGCCCCCCCCCCACCCATGCATGTGGGCTCTGAGCCCGATATAGCGTTGCCACCCGCCCCAGGCAATGGCGCTATACCAGGCGTAACACTCTCGGAGGCAGACATCCAAGCAGTGGCAAATCGCCTTGAAAACATTCTCTATACTCGGCTAGAAGCTCACCTGGTTGAACGTATTGAACAGACTACAGTAACACAACTAGAAACAGCACTTTCACAGATAATAGGCTAAATGTTCATCCAAATGTCTACAATTTTTTATAAAGCGCTGTAAGAGCATGCAGAACGCACAGCCCGCACAGTTCAACAAATTGAAAAAGCATTCAACTACTTTTTATAGTCACCCCTATTGTACGCAGAAAACAAACTTCAGAAAACCAGGGCCCTCTACCCCGAACATATCTCACGCTCCTCCCACATTAACGCAACCGGCACTCCCATCTGTCCCACATGATGCTGCTCTATAAACCTTTATGCACACTGTATGCGATCCTACAACAATTTTTGGATTGTACTTCGGGCCAAGACGCCTTAGCGCTACAAGAACCCATTAATAACATTACACTTTCAGGATATGCGCCCTATCTTCCCTAATCGTACGCGCCACATTACGTAACGTTTCTCGTCAAGCGATCATGCCCAGTAGTTGTGCACACCCTCCCCGTCCACGACATTGAGCATCTCTGCAGTGAGCTCGCTTCCACTTACCCAAAATATTTTCAATATTTATAGCCCCCTGAACGGGGCCTTCCAAACATCGACCACCTTTTTTTAACTTAAAATAACTCGCGCACGACGGACCCCAGCTAATTGTAGGAGACTTTAACGCCCCACACACAACGTGGGGGTACCCATCAATACTCCCAAGGGCCGCCGAGTTTGGCTATCCGCACAGCAGGAAGCCTTCATCGTTCTCACTGATTTCGATCACCCAACTCGTTTGGATACACGTGTGAGCAGGGGCACTACATCGGGTATCACATTCACTTACTCAATTCCTGGTGTCAAATGGCGCAACACTAATGAAAACGTAAGCAGCGATCACTATATTTTCGAGATTACGCTCCACAGTCAAATCGGTAAACCCTTCCCTATACACCTATCTATCACAAAGTGGTAATCTCTAAAAAAATTCCGAAGCAATAGAGCAGAGACTTCCATCTCAGACAAAGAGGATTGGACCACCAAACTGCAACAGGATATAAGAGCTCTTACTCACTCTACCCCATGGACTGCCCCAGCGAGGCTATAGACGCACGCCTCATGGATTTGTGGGAGGCCAAAACAGGGCTCGAGCGCCGCTGGAGCACGCAGCGATAGAACCGAAGTCAACTCTGAAAAGAACACTTTGAAGCCTGAATGCGCAACTAGAAAAGCACGCAGCCACCCTAGAGAAGCAAACTTAGGAAACAAAATGCACTCGTCTCAATTGAAATATGAGTCTCTCCCAGAAATGATGCCTATTTAGGCACCTTCTAGACCCAACAATACTCAAAACAACACAAAACTTCAACCTCACTAAACTCCGTCCCGCTAGCATGGTCCAACCATAGCACTTCTTACAAAAACTTAGACATTTACTTTCCATCATCTCCACCTCAAATCTACCATGACTACGAAAGCACCCCGAAGACACTCTTAGACCAGCCCATTAAAGAGGCTGAAGTATGGGCAGAGCTCCAGAAATTGAACACATCCTCCGCTCCAGGATCGAATGAGATCACCAACAGGGCACTAAGAAATCATGACTCCCCCTCCATCGAAGCCTTAACAGCATATTTTAATGACTGTTGGCAAAACAGCTCCCTACCTCCTTAGTGAAAAACAGCGAAAATTATCTTTCTTCCCAAGCCAGGCAAGCCGCTCCAACAGCCTAATCTCTGGCCCATCTCACTCACTTCATCCGTAGCCAAACTCTTCGAGGATGTTATTGAGACACCACTGAGCAGCTACATGGAGAATAATGAGCTCCTGCCTTCCAGCATCTTCGGTTTCAGGCCAGGATTGGCAGTGCAGGACGTATTCCTACAACTCCAAAATTAGATACCAGAATCCAAAATGAAGGACACCAAAGCCACATTAGGGTTAGACCTCAATAAGGTCTTCGATCAGGTTACTCATGCGGCTATATTAACGAACCTTCAAAGTTTCTAGGTTAGGAAACACATGTACAACTACATCTGCGATTTCCTCACTAACCGTACTGACCAAAAATATTTCGGCCTGCGCTTCCTTAGCGACATATCCCTCGGTACACGATGCACCCCACAAGGAGCGGTCCTCTCCTTGCCTCTTTTTAAAGGGACACTGAGGAGAAATTGAAGTTGGCTTGTATCGATAGAATACCAGCTCCTGATCTCAAACACGCCTTTCTTACTGAAAACAAAGCTTCCTTAAGGCAGAAAATAGCAAGAACGAAAATACAGGTATCGCCACCACAGGCCAATCTCGCAAGTACAATTGTGGCGACGTCATAGGACCAATGACGCCACCTTGCAGGAATTTTCCTTTCTACATAGTATGTTCGAATCTCTGAGGCTGACAAAGGAAGGTTGCGCGGTTAATTATTGAAGTAAGTTTTGTTTTAAAACCTATAGTGCACTTTTATCACACAAGAAAGACAGACAAAAGACAACCTGAATGTTGGAAGCAAAGAAAATCGATGCTTGGCGGCGCCACAGGCGGCCAGGAGAGTCTCGATTTCTTACAGCGCTTCGCGTCTATGAGCTTTGGTTGCCCCGTGGTATTGTTTTGACGCGCCTCGATTAACAAACGCCGAACAGCAGAGCAACTCCAAGTGCCGCTTCAAGTGCTAGTTAACCTTTGAATGAGCCTGTTAAGGCTGGTCAGATGATCGCCACTGTCGATGAAAAACTATGATGGCACGACGGTCGTTGATCGTACAAGGCATCTCCCAGTATGAAGAGCACTTGTATCTTCGCACGCTCACCCGGCGAAACATTCCCGGCTGTGCCAGTCAACTTCAAATCTACTTAACGGAAATCGTTTATTAGGGACGGGAGCCAAGGTACAAGGTAGTAAACAAAAATTGCTGATGACCTAGCTTTGTTAGGCCAGGTTATACGTTGCGAAAGCGCGGAGATTTCTGCATCGGAGGAGTGCATTCACTAGACGCGCCTTTATCGTTGAATTTGCCGTGAGACGTCGTGGCGGAGTGGTAGCGTCTCCGCTTTAAACAGCAAAGGCCCTGGTTCGATTCTGAGCCTCGGCACAGGATATTTTTTTATTCAGTGAGTGGGCGGGGGGCTTCAGTGGCTCCCGTAGATGCCACTACTCCTCCAAATACATAATCACCGACTCGCGAGGGGCTTGTCGAAACGTCGAGCAAGGGTGGGCTACTCCCCTGGCTTATCGCATCTATCAAAATTGTAGCCGAGACTCCGATCCTGCGCACCTATTATTTGGGCTCCAGGTCACCAAGGCCTCCACGGAAACGAAGCAGCCGACGACGCCGCCCGCGCGCTCTCTCTCCGGGCGTTTCCCTCGGGACCCGACGATGACCAGGACTCCGATTTCAATCCGGTTTACACTTTTAAGGAAATATGCGATTACTACAAATGCACCCACCAAACTCTTCCCACTCCTTGCAAAGGGCTGGGGAAGGCCAACGAGCGGGTACTCCTGTGCCTGCTCACTAACACGATGCTGTGCCCGGAAACTCTAAGCATTTCAATCCTCAATTCGACGGGCGGTGCTCACACTGTGGGGAGGTGTCGGACACCTACCACATGGTGTGGGCCTGCCAGCAGAACCCATCCCTAACCCCTATCCCAAACCCCACCCGAGAGGACTGGGAGGCGACCATGTCCGGCTCCTGCACCCTCCAGGCCCAAAGGGCCTTAACGCAGCGTGCCCGGGCTGCAGCAACCGCCAATGGGGTGCCTGACTAGGCATCCCCACCTAGTGGTTGTAAGGGCGTGACCCTTCAGGTCACGGACCCCAACACCTCTCTCTATAATTAATAAATGTTTTTACCACCACCACCCACAGAATACGTTGGTTAGCGGTTAACCGCAGGCTCTGTTAAGGCGCGTATATGCTTCGGCCTAACGCGCGCGCACGCGGGCTGCACGGCGACGTCACGTCGGCCAAAGCGAGACCCTCTATACTCCAACTGCGCTTACCGCCGACGCGTTCGGCGGCTTCGGCGCACTCAGACCGTACTGGCGGTGACTTGGAGCATGTCTCTATTTAACGCCGAGTGCGCCAGCCGCCGCCGGCCCGGCCAGACTGATTGGGCTCCGCGGCGAGGTGCGTGTTGTGACGTACTTCAATAGCTTCGGCAGTTGGGCGGAGCTATTCTTTTCGAGCTCTCGGCTAATTTAATCCATTCACAGTACGCCCCTGAAGGCACATGCAAGTCGACGAGAGAGCCCGATCTAGTGGACCGGTTAGATCTAGCGGAAGCCGTTGAAGCGTCGTGCGCCGGCTTTAGTTTCAAGCCGCCGACTTTAAACGCCACCTGCCTTGAGCACCCACCCGTTTTTTGTCGCAAAAAAATAAATAACTTCGCCCTTCCGCGCCGTTCAAGGAATCACAATCCGTTGGCCCCAAAGCCTCTGCCAGCCTCCGATGGGTGCAACACGCCGACCTTGTCCTGGCCCCTCGCGACTCCCCGCACTGGGTGTATGATATTTAGTTTGAAACGGCTGCTCACTGAGGAAGCGGGAAACGACCCGCTGGCGCCTAATTTAACCGTGCTCCTTCAAAAGCAACGCACGCTCTGTGGGGCTGAGGTGGCTGAAATGCAGGCCGGTGTTTTTGCGAGAACTACGTCGTCGTGTTCGGGAACGGGATCCATCGTAACGCTGGTAAGACGCCTGTGAAAACGTAAACTAAGCGACGGTAGCGACCCCCAACAGATGCATTCAACGTGCGGTGGCGGCAGCTCTCATTACGTCAGCAGCTAGACCGCACCGCTAGACCCAGAAATCACGGAGTCTGCTTTTACGTCACGTTTCACGTCACTCCGTCCCACGACGTCATAAAAGTTCTCCCTGACGTCATAAGAGTTCATGAGTTTGAATCGCAGTGGCGGGAAAAAGTTTTCAGCTTCGAATCCAAATTTCTTTGAAATAAATGCATCTTTCGCTCCCGGAAACGCGGCAACAAATCCATGAAATGCTGAACTATCAGATTTTGCTAACGAAAAAAAACCGATACAGTTCTTCTCAGTGTCCCTTTAACATAGCCATGATGGGGTTACCCAAGGTACTTAATTCGATCCTCAACCTACACTTCAGCTTCTACGCCGATGACATACCGCTCTGGACATGCCGAAGTAGCGACGCGGAGATAGAACACCGCTTACAAGCAGCGGTGGGTATCATTAGCACCTATGCCAACGACAGATGACTGTAATGCTCTGCGACATCGGAGCTTTTCGTATACAAGCCTCACCGAACTTATCGCACAACACCCAATATTCAGCTCACTTTAGCAACGAAGCAAATTCACACAGTCCCAAAGATTCGCATAATAGGCATGTTTCTCACAGCCCACGGTTCTCACACTCATGCAATCCAAACATTCCAAAAGCACACACAATAGGTAATCAGGCTCATCAAATGTGCGGCACACAGGAAAACGGGCCTACGGGAACCAAACGCGCTTCGACTAACACAGGCTTACACCGCCAGCCGAATCACGTATGCACTACCAAACCTCCCTCTCTTATTGAAAGATAGGGAGTGCTTCGATGGTCTCATTAGGACCAGCACGCGCACCGCTTTACGCCTTCCCCCAAGCGCCTCCACAGAGCGGCTTCCTCCACTAGGAATACACAACACTTTCGAGGAATTCGATGACGCATCCAAAACGGTACAACAAGCCAGACTCACATTCACCCCTGCGGCACGAGCTCTGGTGCAGTAGCTTCACCTATCACCCGTCGGTGCAATACCCGGCACTGACCCAATCCCCAATCCCACACGAGCTGCGCTCCGGATACCCCCTCTTTCTAAACGCATGCACCCGGCGCGCGATAAAAAGCGCCGGGAGGCCCGGGCCCTAGCGCTGCACAGGACATACGGAGAGGATCCCAATGTGGCATACATTGACGCCTCGCTCTATGCATCAGGCGCACATGCAGCAATAGTGGTCGTTCGCAGTGACAGCCGCCGTATCACTGCACGAACCATTCGCACCTCATCCATATTCACGGCTGAGGAGGCGGCTATTGCTCTAGCCATCTCCTACTCGGCCGCCACCAAAATTACATCGGATTCGCAAACAGCCATCCTAAATTTTAGCACCGGACGCATCTCTCGTCAAACCAGCAGCATACTCAGGCGATGGACGTACACCAGAACCGTAACGCACATCTGGGAACCAGCCCATGCGGGCCTACCCGGAAACGAGGGGTTGCACTACTCTAGGCAGGAGAGCAACCCACCGCCTCCATCGAAGGGGAGTGCCTAATAAACTTCAGAGACATTGTACACTACTGCTACAACAGAAAGATGTACGCACATCACCCATTGCTATCCACCACGCAATCAACTTTCTGGTGCAGGCTCCAAACTCGCACACTACTATACCCGATAGTAATGAATTGAGTTAAGGTGTTGAATGCTACAGGTGGGATTACCCTTGCTTATTCTGCCGGCAATCGCTCTACCATAGCGTCACTAATATGTTAATAATCTCCTAAAACCTGTCGGATCTACCGCGTTATGCGCACAGTCACTTATAATAGCACATCTTCCACTCCCGCAGTCACCATCTACGCACACATTCACTCCACGTAGTCCACAGTACAGTCCAAATTACAGCCCACTCCAGAAGTCACCACGCCCACTTAGAGCCCGTGTGGGTGACAACGTGACCGGGTCCTGTTCCTTTTCTATCGATCCAGATGGGGGAGAACATCAGGGCCGCCCTGTCGTGAGTGGTACCATCAGTGCCATCGTTTGATTGGACATCATTCTTCGAACTGTATTCCCCAGCTGGGGATTTGGGGAACATGGAGAGTATTTAACAAGCTGCTGGTTCAGTACCAGAAGCCCCCCCCCCCCCACCACACCCTCCTGAGAGATACCCTTTGCTGGGAGAGACTCCCGACCGCTAAGAATCTCCCTTTACGTTTCCCTTACGTTTCCCTTACTTGTACATTATGTAAATAGTCTTTGTATAAAGTTTTCAAAGTTTTCTTCCTCCGATCATCCTCGTCTCTTCTCCGACCCAGCCACGCTACCTGAATCCCAACAACTGGATGGCAGCTGTGGGACGTCCGCGTGAAGTTACAATCTCCAACGGACCTCGGCAGCTACAGAACTGACGGGTGTCAGCTATATACCTTGGCAGGGTGAGTGCCCAATGTTTTCCGTTCATTTCGCCAGACCATACTAGCACAGGCAGATGCTAGGTGCGTATTCCTGTTGTCTGGGAAATTGATTTCGGGAAACTGTTCTGCTCGCTTCAATCTAGAACTTTTGTTTCAGTGGGCTTGCTAACGCATAATGGAACTCATTATGGAGAAGTTAAATGTGCAGGAGCTGCTAAAAATTTGTCAGGAACTTGGGATTTCGCTACGTTCTGCGAAAAGAAAAAAAGAAATTCTCGAGGCTATGCGGCAGGAGGAGGTGACTGTTGCGGAGGTCGACGAGGCTTGGGAAACGATTGTTGGGCGCAAAGAAGAGCAGAAAAGACGTGGGTTGTGCGAGCGGAAAGAAATATAAGAGCTTCAGTTGGCTCAGGAAAGACGGGTGTCGTTCGAGCAGAAAAAAAAAGAAGAGCTTCGGTTGGCCCAAGAGAGACGGGAGGTCCGTGAGGCAGAGGAAAAAGCGAGAGAACATGCTCGAAAAATGGAGCTCGAAATCGCGTCGAACGGAGGGAATATGGCGCGTCTTAGCCCTGTGGGTTCAGTAGAGGAGCAAGGGAGGCAGAGATTGCAGGATCTCGTCTCACCATACCGCGTGGGAGGAGATACTGCACTCTTTTTGGTAAATTTCGAACGTGCATGCGGGGAGGTGCACATCGACAAGAGCGCTTGGTCGGAGAAGTTACTTCTTCTCCTTCCGTGCGAGGCGGCCGAAGTGGTGGCTCGCCTCACACGGGGAGAGAGTGATGACTACGAGAAGGTAAAGAGCGCACTGCTTAAAAAGTACCGGCTTTCTGCTGAAGCCTTTTGGCAACGATTCAGGCAGGCAAAGAAAGGCGGAGAGTCACAAACTGACTTCGCGTACCGGCTTAAAGTCCACGTAGACGAGTGGCTTAAGACCCCTGAAGTGCACGGCAGTCATGACAATGTACTGGGGTGCATCACACTAGAGCAGTACTATAGCGCGATTCCAGAAGATCTGAGGATATGGCTTCAAGATAGGCTAAAGGATATAGACCTAGACAAAGCGGCACAGCTCGCAGACGAGTATTATGTTCGCGAAAACCTCCAAAGTAAGGCAGGGTACGATAACAGGTTAGGAAAGGGAGAAGCCTATTTAAAGAGAATCCCCGACCAAAGGGTGCCACCATCATGCCGGGATCACCGAAAAGAGGACGCAGGATCAAAAGGATGTGGTAGCGAAAAAAAGATTGAGTGACCCAAATCAAACGATTCGCCGAAACAGCAGGCAACAGCAGCTCGCGCATTGGAAGTGCGAAAGCCCATTGTCTGCTATAATTTCAACAAGGAGGGTCCCATCTCATTTAACTGCAAACAGCAAAAGATAGCGTTCGCGTGCATGCGAGACCCGGAGGAAAACCTTAAATTTCTAGATCCCTACTTGCGGTACGTGGTGATAAATGGCAAGAAATTCAGAGCACTGCGGGATTCAGCGGCTACCATGGATGTTGCTCACCCGTCCTGTGTTTCCTCCACGGAATACACCGGCGAATTCACCTGGATTAAGCAGGTCGCCGAAGAACAGAGTTCATGCTTGCCTAAATCGAAGGTGACTCTAGAGGGGACTTTTGGCATGCTAGACACAGAAGCGGCAGTTAGCGCAAACTTGCCGACACACTTGCCCTACCTGTTTTCGAACAAATCTGAGCAGCTGCTGAAAGAGAAAGGTCTCTCTTTCACCTCGGGCTTGGCTTGCAATGCGCTAACACGTTCTCTAGAGCAAGAGCTCTCATAGAAACTCGACTGTGTTCCGATAAATGAGCACGTATCGAGTCATTCTCCCGACCAGCCGGGGGACACTTGAAGGAAAACTGATCCGTCTAAACGGCATGAGCATGACCATGAAGGTGTTCCCGAACCAGCGGTAGCTCATGAAATCCAAGGAACTGCCGATTCTGTAGAGATGGGGGCAACAGGAACCAACGCGAAGGATTCGACATTAACACCTGCTTCGACTTGTTGGGAGGAGTTGACTAAGGTTGATAGGAAACCACTCATTGGAGAGCAGGAAAGCGACCCATCGTTAAGAGCTCTAAGGAATAATGTGAGCTTTCAGGAAAAATCGGGCCTTCAGTACCGGAAATACTGCGACTCAAAGGGACGCGCATATGAGCAACTCCTGGTGCCTGAGAACTATCGGCGGCAGCTTCTAGAGCTCGCACATGGAAATGCATGGGCGGGCACATGGGCATAAAGAAAGCAAAAGCTAGATTAGCGCTCGAATATTACTGGCCTGGCTGCTGGAAAGATGTGGAACAGCTTGTTAGATCTTGCGACGCCTGCCAGCGGGTCGGCAAGTCGACGGAAAAATAAAAAGCGCCCATAACACTAGTTCCCATAATTACAGAGCCCTTTCGGCGTCTTGTAATAGATAGCGCCGGCCCGCTGCCAGCGTCCAACTGTGGTTGTAGCTACATTCAGACCTCACAGTGCGTGGAAACCAAATTTCCCGAGGCCATTCTCTTGAAGGACCTAAGTTCCGCATGTGTTGTGGACGCCCTTTTGTCAATTTTCTCTCGCGTGGGCTTCCCTGCAGAGATACAAAGCGATAACGGGAGCGTGTTCACAAGCTGCTTGACAACAACGTTCTTTGAACGGTGTAGGATTAAAATAATCCGTTGGTCCATTCACCACCCTCAGTCAAATCCGGTCGATTGCATTCACTCAGTGCTGAAGCGGATACTTTGGTCTCTTTGTTTTGAGCATAAGGTTTATTGGGAAGGTTGCATTCCAGCACCCCTTTTACAATGAGATCCGTCCCCCACGAAAGCACAGGATTTAGCCCCGCTGAACTAGTCTACGGCCGTAACTTGAGGACCCCGTAGCGCATGCTGAGGGAGTCGTGGGAGGGTTACGGAGAGGATCCCTGTGTAGTGGAATACGTTCTAAAGCTGCTGGACAGACTTTAGAAAACCAGAGACCTCGTGGAAGAAAATGTCAGAGCAGCACAGTCACTGTCTAAGGTGTACTGCGACAAATCTGCACGCAAGCGCACCTTTCAACCTGGCGACCAGGTAATGTTGCTGGCCCGTCAAAAAGGAACTAGCTTGAGGTGCAATGGGAAGGGCCAGCTAAGGTGGTGTCTAAGCTTTCGGACACCAACTATGATGTAAATTTTAAGAAAAAAGACAATCGGATAATCCACAGTAATTTGATGAAGCCTTATGTACAACGTCAGGACATGGTTAACATGGCGCTGAACATGCCAGAGGAAGAGATCTCAGACATACCTTATGTCCCACTTGAGGACGAGCAAGCAGCGAATGAGCTGCTAAATTCAATCGACAGAGAGCCACGTTTGAAGGAAAGTCAACGAGGAGACATGAAAAACGTCGTCCGCGACTTGGAGGCGGTGTTTTCAGAGAAGCCAGAAAAAACAACCCTCATCGAACACGACATTAAGCTGTCCAGCGAACAGCCGATCAGGAGCAAACCGTACCGTGTCTCTCCAAGACAAAAGGAAATCATTGAGACGGAGATCCACCGTATGTGCGAACATGGCGTCATAGTGCCCTGCGAAAGTGACTATATGTCACCAATCATTGTTGTAGAGGTTCCAGGCAAGGATCCGAGACCTTGCGTGGACTACCAGAGACTGAATTCAATCACAGTGGACCACACCTACCCCCATTCCGAATAACGAGGAGAGGGTTGAAACAGTCACTAAATCAGAATATATATCCAACCTGGATTTAGTTCGTAGTTACTGGAAGGCGCCACTCACTGAGCGCGCCAGCAGGTACGCAACAATCGTGTCCCCCGCGGGCACGTTTCGCCCAGTTATGTTGTTGATAATCAGGTCACATACCTAGGAGTACGTTTTCATTCTTTCGGCCAAGGATATGTAAGAGCAACGGACCTTGACATTGAGGTATTGGGGCGGGCAAAAAGGAACGCCACGTCGGCCAAAACCAGTCACCTATTCCCGTATCGCGTGCCCTCTATGCACCAACCTCATTTCATTTAGCAATTTTTTTTCTTTCCAAGTGCACCTTGAGCGGGAGCACACGCCTTGGACAGGTGCCATATCTAAATTCCTCGTCGGGAGACACCAAGTGTTCATGCAAGCAAAACATTTGATCTCTTCAAGTTTTAGTTGAAGTTTTTTAGCTAAGTGAAGTTTTGGCCCTAAGTTTTGGTCTCGCGGGATGAGTGGGTTCTGAGGGCGATTGCTTTTGTCAGGTGTGGTTTGGCGTCTGTGATCCTTTTTGCCTAGCATTGCAGATAGTTTCCCAACAACGGCCATCTGACGAGAGGAAGCGATACCGAGCTTGGGCACTTAAAGTCATCCGAAGACTCCCAGTGAGCATCTGGTTCCTGGCACGCCCAGTCAGCCGAGCTACGTGCGAGCAGTTCATCTTCCGGGCGCAATATTTGGTGGCGGGAGTGCTGTTGTGCTCGTGCTGTCTTCCTGCTGTTGAGTTCGGTGAATTTGGACATGGGGAGGATTCCCTGAAAACCAACCCGAAGGTCAATGAGCCCTCTGGAAGAAACGTGCCTGCAGGAATGTCGGAAGCAGCGTCAATAATAGCGTCCCCACGTGTTAGAACAGGCCATCGGGTCGACAAACGGAGTGTTGTCCTCTTCAGTCACGCTGGGGTTGAAAAATTGACCGAGAACTGCGCCTTCGACAGAGATTCCACGTTCCAGTCATCAGACGACGAAGTACACGATCTTTCAGCCCCTGCTGGGAGACTCAGGCGCCTTCCTGTTCCACATAGGCGCAGTCCGGACCCATGTGCGCCCACCTGGAGGCCGTGTGGAGGACAACGTGACCAGGTCCTGTTCTGTTTCCATCGACCGAGCTGCGAGAGAACATCAGGACCGCCCGGCCGTGGGTGGTACTATCAGTGCCATCGGTTGATTGGACATCATTCTTCGAGCTGTATTCCCCACCTAGGGATCTGGGCAATACGGCGAGTATTTAACGAGCTGCTGGTTTGGTACCAGAAAAGAGCCCCCTCCATAGAGATACCCTTTGCTGGGAGAGACTCCCGACTGTTAAGAAGCTCCATTTACTTAGAGGCACTCTCATTTGCCCTTACTTGTACATTTTATAAATAGTCTATGTATAAAATTTTCCAAGTTTTCTGCCTTCGATCATCCTCGTCTCTTCTCCGGCCCAGCCACGCTACCTGAATCCCAACAATATTCAGTCACAGTAGAACATAGTCCACTGCAGTGATTCAATCCCTACACACATTCACTCACACTATAACATATTCAACTCCAGAAAACCGCATCTACGCGCACATTCAATCACAGTAGACCATAGTCCATTCCTGCTGTCACCATTTAGAAATAAGATCAGTGTCTTGCCAAAATGTTAAAAGAAGGCGTAAAGTAGGTCGATAGTAATGCACGGACGTTTCCCCGATTTTTCTCCGCCTTTTGAAGATTATACGGCAATCCAGCTGATTTTTCACATGTAATGCTCACCTGTTCTACTTACCCACATCCTCCCTCCCACCCCCAGAGGTGGCACTCACTCACTGGGAACAGCTCATGTCAAGCACATCTCATCATCATCATCATCAGCCTTACTACACCCACTGCAGGGCAAAGGCCTCTCCCATGTCTCTTCAATTAACTGTCCTTTGCCAGCGGCATCCAAACTTTGCCTTAAAACTTCTTAATTTCATCCGCCAACCTAACCTTCTGCCGCCCCCTGCTACGCTTACTTTCTCTTGGAATACACTCCGTTTCCCTTAAGGACCAGCGCTTGTCTTGCCTTCGCATTACATGCCCTCCTCAAGCCCATTTCTTTCTCTTGATTTCGACTAGGATGTCATTAACCCGTGTTTGTTCCCTCACCCACTCTGCCCGCTTCCGGTCTCTTAACGTTACACCTATCATTTTTCTTTCCATGGCTCGATGCGTTGTCCTCAACTTAATCTGAACTCTTTTCGTTAGCCTCCACGTTTCTGCCGCGTAGGTGAGTACCGGTAAGATAAAGCTGTTGTACACTTTTCTCTTGAGGAAAATTGGTAAACTGCCGCTCATGATCTGCGAGAACTTGCCATATGCACTCCACCCCATACTTATCCTTCTAGTTATCTCCCTCTCATGATCCGGATCAGCTGTCACTACTTGCCACAATTAGACATATTCCGTCACAACTTCCAGGCTCTCGCTGCCAATTGTGAGCTGTTGTTTCCTTGCTAGGCTGTTGAACATTACCTTGGTTTTCTGCATGTTAATTTTTAGACCCATCGTTCAGCTCTGCCTGTCTAAATCATTGATCATGATTTGCAGTTCACCTCCTGAGTGACTCAGCAAGGCAATGTCATCAGCGAAACGCAGATTATTTAGGTATTCTTCATTTATTCTTATTCCCAACTGTTCCCAATTCAGGCCTCGAAATACCTCCTGTAAACATGCGGTGATCAGCATTGGCGAGATCGTGTATCTTTTCCTGACGCCCTTCTTTATTGGAATTTTATTGCTGGCTTTATGGAAGACTATAGTAGCTGTGCAGTCGCTATATATATATATATATATATATATATATATATATATATATATATATATATATATCTTCCAGTATTTTGACATAAGGCTCTTCTACCCCCTGATTACGCAATGCCTGTATGACTGCTGAGGTTTCCACTGAGTCGAGTGCTTTCTCGTAATCAATGAAAGCTATATAGAGAGGCTGGTTATATTCTGCGCATTTCTCTATCACCTGATTTATAGTGTGAATATGATCTGTTGTGGAATATCTTTTGCGAAAGCCTGCCTGATCATTTGGTTGATTAAAGTCTAACGTTGCCCGGACTCTATTAGCGATTACCTTAGTAAATACTTTGTAGAGAACCGATAGTAAGCTGATCGGCCTGTAATTTTTCAAGTCCTTGGCGTCTCCCTTCTTATGAATTAAGATAATGTTTGCATTCTTCCAAGCACATCTATAAAAGATCAGAGACAAACCATCACCAGTGCCACTAACAGGCTGGCCTTCTGGGGACTGGCATACCACTTTTAAGGGAGAGACCGCTGCGTGGACCCCTCTCATAGGCAGTGAGGGGGGTTCTGCCCCTACCTGCTTTTTTAATGGCCAAACAATTTATGCAACCTTTCGACGAAGGCGAAACACATAAAGCGCCCGTGTGCTGTGTGATGTCAGTGCTCGTTAAAGATCACCAGGCCGTCGAAATTATTTTGAAGCAAAAAGCTTCAATACGCGGTTCAGAGCCGAGCTTCGCGTGAGTCGAACTGATGAGTTATGCGCATGTGCGAAAAAGAGCGACGCCACGCGCAGCGCAGGTGGTCGCTCCTCGCCGCCGACGACTCCGTCGCCTGACCTTTCGGCGGAGCCCCGCGCTACTGCACATGGGCGTCATGTGCATTGGCGAGGAGGCTATATAATGCTCTTGCCAGAGAAAATGCGTGCGCACTCGACATGGCAGGGAAGGAGAGTGCGGCTGCTGCTAGACTACGCAGAAAAGCTGAGAAACTAAATTCGTCCGATCCAGATGTACTCGCTTGAGAGTTGGCTGCACAACAGCGAAAAAACGATAAATCCAAAGCTAAATGTGCAGCCGAAATGCCTGAACTGGAAATACGCCTTGCTAAACTACGTCGGAAAGAAGCCGAAAAGCGTGTCTTGGCCGCATCTTCAGCCAGCAGCAGCCAAGCGAGTGAGGAAGAGGAAAATCCCAAGACTCGCCGTTACAACGACCACGTGGTACGACTTAGTGAAAGTGCGAGTACGACTAGGGTGTTTACGACAGACTTTGAGCACAACTCATTCGGCCATATTTGTGATGTCTGCGAAAGACTGGCACTTGCAAGATTTGACGCCTGTAAGTGACAGCATGCGTGAAACGTTAAGTTTAGCATCTGTCGAGTTGAGTGGAACCGTGGCTATTGTTAAATCCCTCTCTATAGTGTTAGCAATGGTATCACTTTCCGCTTGTATATGCAGGATGCATGCTTAACCAGAGCTGAGCCCCTGCCTAATTTTACTGGAGCCTTCCACTTAGGCACCTTTCTTTCTTTCTTCACTCAATTCTTCCTTCATTCCTTCTCTTACGGCGCGGTTCAGGAGTCCACCGAGATATAAGAGCGATAGTGCCATTTCCTTTCCTCAAAAACCACTTTCAATTTCCAAGCCGTTGCAGTGATTTGTCTTCATAGCTTTGGCATTGAGCAAGGCAGTTCAGCGTTCGTGCGCGTCAAGGGTTTCTAAAGTCACGAACAGGTGCAGTAAACTTCTCCTGGTGGAAAACCCGTATCTTGTGCAATTAAGCGAATACCGCAGTGATCCGTTCTGATGAGTAAGAAGGTTTGTCCTGCATGGGCACAATATGAAGTGAATGTTTACAGTATATCAGGACTGCAATGAGAAGATCGGAAATCGTGACGGCTTGGCTTATATACCTATTATACCTGAACAGGTTCTACATTTTCATATGTAGAAATCGCGGGCCTTTGCAGCAGAAGCAATCACGCGAGTTTATTTAAACTAATGATAACGTTCTCAAATGTCCACACCTCAAACATCTCAGCGAGCATACAACTCGCTCTCAAGTAAAGCGGGCTCTTTGATTTATTCACTGTGGTGATACCGTCATTAAAGATAGGGCCCAGGAGCCGAGTGCACAACAGCCGTTTAGTATAACTTTGGTGCCCATAGCAGAACCTTTGGTGAACCACACTAACTGGAGTAATACACTATGCAGCACATATAGCTGATTCTCTCTCATCAATAAATGAATATAATGACTTAACTGGAATGGCTATCCTGTGAGCATTCCCAATATAAAAAGTTGGCAGTGCCCTAGCTCGGCCATGCCAGGATGTACGTAGAGAGAAGTGCGTTTCCCTGGCTAAGCTTGTTGTGGTCACTGTATGTTTAGCAAGGAGAGACATTGGGTATACACATCTTTTAGTCATTTTGCTTGACAGAGACGAAGACTGCCCGATTATCTGTCAAGTATCATGCAGCGGTCTCAATTTTGTCTATACAGAGTGCAAAGCGCAAGCTTAGAACGGCCAAACTGCGTATTCCGCAGCTCCCAAAGCTGCTCCTACCAGGAAGGTAAAAAATGACGAATAAATTCTATTAGTTTACTTGCTCGTGCTTACATCCAGACAATTTTTTAAACAAATGTTACCGCTAGATACCGCGTGTTCAGTCCGAAACACGCCGAAAGCCTGTTATAGACAATCGTTTTGCCCTATGTACACACCGACTCCAGCATTCTTATTTGGTTCAGGCCAACTGCCAGGCGAAAACCTCAGGATCAGAAGAGTTAATATTCTCTTGTCTATACCGCCGTTCTGAACCGGCTGGACTCTACTTCTCTGCATGCTTGTCAAACGCTGTGATACCGAAGTTGACTGCGTATACGCCTTTTATATGCAATGTTGCGTATGCGAAGCGCGGTTCGGGTGATAGAGCGGCGTGCGGCGAGGCGACGACGAAGAACGCGGCGCAGCTGTGGGGTCTCTCTGGTTACCATGGTATCGGCGCATACGCACAACTGCTCATCCACGTGACGTCACGCTCGGCTCTAATGTTGGAGCTGGCGTGCGGCCGCGGCGACGGCGAAGCGCACACCGCACCTTGCTCCTCTCCGGTTGCCATGGTAACGGCGCATGCGCACAACTTTCCTCTCCCATTCACTTCAAAATGCTCGACTGGTAGCCCCGTGTAGCTCTCCCTGCAAAAGGAGCCATTCTACGGTTTTTTCCTGCAGACTTTTTTGTGTTGCCTTCTGTATCTGCTGTGCATGTACCACGTATTGCCCAGGGACAAGAATTCCAGAAACATTCGTCTAATGCACACACTGCTTGCAGAGCATGTAGGCATCAAAGTCACACGGAAGAGATAAACAAATGATATTAAAAGTCTAAACCCTATACCCTTTTCTTCTTTTTTACTAAAAAATGCACATACTCAGATTATATATCGTTTCCGTAATGCTTTCCCGTCGCATCGGATTCCCTGACGGCTCCAGCACTTTAGGTCATACTTAGTCATGAATAATTTGCGCTCAAAATCAAAATGCAGATTTATTTTTTGTACTTTGCGCAACTGCTGTGATCTAAGTAGTCGTAGCAAAAAGAGGGAACTTGGCTCGACGCGTGGCTATCATTACCGCTTCTTCGGCATTGAGGCAAAGTTGTTGGCCAAAGCTGCAAAGAGGAGAAACAACAAGCACTGTATGAAAGTGCGCCGAAGTAGCTATACAGCTAACGATGATGAACAACGCGAAGGACAGGGACAAGGGAGACACAACAGGACAGGCATTGACTCGCCTTGTGTGTATGATTGTATTTCGCCTGGGTACGCTTGAAAGAAAATGTGTTTTGTTTCTTCCATCTCTTTTCACGAAATAAATTCAGTGGTGAGCCAGTGCCTGTCCTGTTGTCTCTTCCTTGTCCCTATCCTTCGCGCTGCTCACCACCGTTAACATGTCAAACCAACTCGCCTAGCTTGCCATTCTTAGCTATACCGCTTGGTACATTTACCCCAACGGCTAAATGAAGTCGCATGGGTTCTATCGACCACGTTAAGTGGTTCCTGCCGATCCTCCGGGGCTGCAGAAGGTCTGTCTTTTTGCGTTGCCGAGTATACAAAGAAACCACTTAAACTCATTGTATATATATAAGTTTCAAAAAAAATTTATCTGTGACAATAGTGGCGGCAAGCTGAACAACGCAGAGAACGCAAGCTTGTGAAGCGAGAAAAAAAATCATATATAGCGCGAAGCGTGATAGAGGGATAGAGGGAGGAGGTGGATATCCTTAGAGGCAGCATAAGTTTTCATTGGCAACATTCTACCGCTCTGCCTAGGCCTAAATATCAGGAGGACGCTTAATCGTCGCCTTAAGAGCAGACGCTATAGCGCCTTTTCCTCTTTTTTTCTCTTTTTATTCCTTTTCTTTCTCATTTGCTACTGATTACCAATACACAATTAAATTACCGATAGCGTTCATCGATTACGATCACAATTACCGATCACGTTACGGATTACCAATCACAAATCATAGTATAGGTTAGATTGCCCAACATGCTACGCCTCAAACTACTCATACACATATACGCCATTTGTATCAGTACAATGATGCTCCATAGCACCGCCTTTTCCTTCCGTTTGATTTCTGACTCAGAATTCATCATCAGCATCATCATCATCAGCCTTACTACACCCACTGCAGGGCAAAGGCCTCTTCCATGTCTCTCCAATTAACCCTATCCTTTGCCAGCTGCATCCACCCTTTGCCTGCAAACTTAATCTCATCCGCCCGCCTAACCTTCTGCCGCCCCCTGCTCCGCTTACTTTCTCTTGGAATCCACTCCGTTACCCTTAAGAACCAGCGGTTATCTTGCCTTCGCATTACATGCCCTGCCCAAGCCCATTTCTTTCTCTTGATTTCTACTAGGATGTCATTACCCATGTTTATTCCCTCACACACTCTGCCCACTTCCAATCTCTTAACGTCACACCTATCATTTTTCTTTCCATGGCTCGCTGCGTTGTCCTTAACTTAAGCTGAACTCTTTTCGTTAGCCTCCACATTTCTGCCCGTAGGTGAGTACCGGTAAGATTATGCTGTTGTACAGTTTCCTCTTGAAGGAAATTGGTAAACTGCCACTCATGATCTGCGAGAGTTTGCCATATGCGCTCCACCCCATTCTTATCCCTCTAGTTATCTCCCTCTCATGATCCGGATCAGCTGTCACTACCGGCCCTAAGTAGACGTATTCCGTCACAATTTCTAGGCTCTTGCTGCCAATTGTGAACTGTTGTTCCTTTGCTAGGCTGCTCAACATTACCTTGGTTTTCTGCATGTTAATTTTTAGACCCATCGATCTGCTCTGCCTGTCTAACTCATTGATCATGATTTGCAGTTCACCTCCTGAGTGACTCAGCAATGCAATGTCATCAGCAAATCGCAGATTATTTAGGCATTCTCCATTTATTCTTATTCCCAACTGTTCCCAATTCAGGCCTCGAAATACCTCCTGTAAACTTGCGGGCGGTGAACAGCATGGCCAGATCGTGTCTCCTTGCCCAACGCCCTTCCTTATTGGAATTTTATTGCTGACTTTATGGAGGACTATAGGAGCTGTGCATTTGCTTTATATATCTTCCAGTATTTTGACATAAGGCTCTTCTACCCCCCGATTATGCAATGCCTGTATGACTGCTGAGGTTTCCACTGAGTCGAATGCTTTCTCGTAATCAATGAAAGCTATATATAGAGGTTGGTCATATTCTGCGCATTTCTCTATCACCTGATTGATAGTGTGAATATGATATATTGTGGAATATCCTTTACGAAAGCCTGCCTGATCATTTGGTTGATTTAAGTCTAACGTTGCCCTGACTCTATTAGCGATTACTTAGTGAAAACTTTGTTGGCAACGGATAGTAAGCTGATCGGCCTGTAATTTTTCAAGTCCTTGGCGTCTCCCTTCTTATGAATTAAGATAATGTTTGCATTCTTCCAAGCTTCTGGTACAGTCGAGGTCATAAGGCATTGCGTATACAGGGTGGCTAGATTTTCTAGCACGATGTCCCCTCCATCCTTCAACAGATCTGCTGTTACCTGATCCTCCCCCGCTGCTTTTCCCCTTTTCATTGCTTCTAAGGCTTTCTTTACTTCATCTTTCGTTACTGGCGGGATTACGCATTGCTGTGCACCGCTGTCTTTCTCATTAACGCTCTGATTACATTGGCTACTGTACAGGTCTGTGTAGAACTCTTCGGCTACGTTAACTATCTTATCCTTATTGCTAATGACATTGCCCTGCTTGTCTCTTAATGCATACATCTGGTTTTTACCTATGCCTAGTTTCCTCTTCACTGTTTTTAGGCTACCTCCATTCTTTATAGCATGCTCAATTCTCTCCATATTAAACTTCCTTATGTCGGCTACCTTGCGCTTATTTATTAACTTTGATAGCTCCGTTAGTTCTATTCTATCGGTAGGGTTAGATGCCCTCATGTTCTGGCGCTTCTTAATCGGATCTTTCGTGTCCTGAGATAGCTTCCCGGTATCCTTTCGAACTTTTCTACCGCCTACTTCTACTGCGCACTCCGTAATTATTGATGTCAGATTATCGTGCATTGAATGAACTTCAAGATCATCTTCCTCAGTTAAAGCCGATTATCTGTTTTGCAGCGCTATCCTAAACTCCTGTGCTTTCCCTCTTACGGCTAACTCGTTAATGGTCTTCTTCTTCACTAGCTTCTTCCGTTCTCTCTTCAAGTCTAAGCTAATTCTAGACCTTACCATTCTGTGGTCGCTACAGCGCACCTTTCCGAGGACGGCCACATCCTGAATGATGCCAGGTTTAGCGCATAGTATGAAGTCGATTTCATTTTTAATCTCACCATTGGGGCTCTTCCAGGTCCACTTCCTGTTTTTTCGTTTGCGGAAGAAGGTATTCATGATCCGTAAATTATTTTTATCCGTAAATTCGACTAATAGCTCTCCCCTGCCATTTCTAGAGCCTATCCCATAGTCACCTACCGCGTGGTCGTCAGCCTGCTTCTTGCCCACCTTCGCATTGAGGTCGCCCATCAGTACAGTGTACTGCGATTTTACTTTATTCATTGCCGATTCTACGTCCTCATAGAAACTTTCAACGGTCTGGTCATCATGGCTGGATGTGGGTGCGTAAGCCTGCACCACTTTCAGCTTGTACCTCCTATTCAGCCTAATTACTATAGCTGCTACTCTCTCGTTAATGCTGTAGAGCTCCTCTACGTTGCCAGCTATATCCTTATTAATGAGGCATCCCACACCTAGTTCTCGTCTATCCTCTAACCCGCGATAGCACAGTATGTGTCCGTCCTTTAGGACTGTGTACGCCTCACCTGTCCTAAAAACTTCGCTAAGCCCTAACACATCCTCTTTAATTCCCGATAGTTCCTCAAACAGGACTGCTAGGCTAGCCTCACTAGCTAAAGTTCTGGCGTTAAACGTTGCCAGGTTCAGATTCCAATGGCGGCCTGTCCGGAGCCAGAGATTCTTAGCACCCTCCGCTGCGTCACATGTCTGACCGCCGCCTTGGTCAGTTGCTCTGCAGCCGCTGGGGAATGAGGGCCGAGGGCTAATTGGTTTGATCATAGAAGGCTGTGGCCAAGTACTACACCTGGGTGGCCAAATCCTGCTCTGGTGAGAGAGTGCGTCGTCGGTTCTGGTTACCGAGATCAGGCCGCACTCCAGGCCTTGTAATGCAATTCCATCGACACGCGGATTTTTTTTATTTTAAACCCGGTGGAGAATTGCGCGGCACCAGGATTTGAACCCCGGTCCTCTTGCACGCGAGGCGGATGTTCTACCTCTACGCCATCGCTGCGACTCAGAATTAGCATATACCTATATTTATTATTATTATTTATTTATAGATAATATGAGCCTATACAGGCCCATACAGGAGTGGGTCACAAAGCAAACAGTGCAGAGTAAAATAAGAGCAGAAAATAAGAGACATGTGAGTGATAATTTTAAAAAGCAATTAAACATACAAAAAAACAGTGTCACGTAGATAATGCTAGGCAACGGTCAAGAAAAAGGGCGAAAAAAATTCGAGTTCAGTTAATAATGGGCAACAGAGAGACAAAAGCAAGCTTAATAAGGGCGCTAAGAAGGCAGTGCAAATCACATAATGCTATGCGAAAGAGGCAACAAGAAAAAGTTGACTCGACTGCGACGAAAGAAAACATAACATCAGTACACACCGCCAACAGACTTCAGTGTCATGCGCACCGCAACGCGTCCACTTGGTGCCCCTCTATCAGGCTTGCACCAAAGGCACTTCAAATACCATGAGTCGCTTGCCCGTCTGGCACGCAGAAGGCCTGGGTTCGAACCCCGATGCCGGCGAATGTCTTTTTTTCATTCGAACCCACTGGGAATATTTCAGTGATGTTTCTGAGGCCTTCATGTCAATCCTAGTCGACGGCTCTTCGACCAAATGAGGTGTGCACATTATCGCGTAAACCGAAGACATATGGAGGCCGCAGAAAGAAATACTGAAGCTTGTCACTGCCATCTCGCAGAATATCACGCACGCTTATAAAAACCAGGAGGCCTCCAAACTCAGCTTGTTCAGCTGTCTTCCTGCTTTCTAGCTGCGTTCGCCTCATGCGTTTATATATTACAGGGTTATTTCTCCTCGAGCATTTAGAAATTTAATATGGACCGCTTGTGGCAGTGCGAGGGATCAAAGCGACCTACGTCGATATGCTTGCGCCGGTTTCGTATTTCTGTGCAAACGACGCTTTATTTTCAACCAGTACTTGTTTCCCGGACAGAACACACGCACACAGCATCCTCGATGATGTTCTGATCTTCTTGCACTGTACTGCGAGTTAGCTGAAGAGATCCCTCTCTTCTCCTGCGTTCGCGTTGTCCCTTAATGACGACCTGGTAGAAATGTGCTGCCGCAGTTACAAAGACGCGGCCGCTGCCTGCGTCGTTTTAAATGTTGACATTGGTTTAGCAGCGCCACGCACAGAACTTCTCTCTGTGTCCTGGCCGCAGGGGGTGGAGGGGGGGGGGGTCTGTATACTCGCACTTTCAGGGGGAATATGACAACCGGACCATCGCTGCACTGGATAAAGATCGGTGTGTTTTCTTACGACAGATCATGGCTACAAACCTAAGGTTCGCAGTGGTGGCGTGAGAACGATGGAGGGACACGACCGCGCGAAGTGAATAAGAATAGTGCCTTTTGAAGGCGTGTAAAAGAGCATGAAAACATGTGAAATAGCATGTGTTGAGCATAAATTCTCTGCGACAATAATAAAGTTAATTTATTTATTTATCAAATTTATTTATTTATTAGAGAGACCTGCAGCGCCCGAAGGCAATATTGCATTACTGTAGTCTGCTTATGAGCAGATATGCGAAAGCCTTTCTCTAACCTCTCTTTCGCCGTCCATTTTTCATTTTCTTTTTTCAACTTCTTAAATTTTTGCTGATTTATTTTTTTAATCTTTAAATGTTTCTTTCATTTCTACCCTTTATTCCATATTTTTAACTTCTAAACCACTAACTTCTACTTTAATATTTATTTCTATTTTTTAATTATTTTCACTTCTTTTTTGACCATTTTGTTTCATTGCCGGATGGAACGGACACGTGTACACGTTTCCTGTGGACAGATGTTGTGCACACTCATGAGTTGAGAAAGGCTCCACATAGATAAATGAGATATTCTGAAGAACGAAGATTTCAAGTAGCTTACAACAGGAAAAGTAGAACTTCGGTCGAAGTGGGTGTTCATGATAAGGGTAGTCACAGCAAGAACACAAGAACAGGACACACATAGCCCTGACTTTCAAATGATGAGATAACAAGGTCGTCAATTTTCACAGGAGTCACTGCATCACAAAACCAAATCATGAAGAAGGTCATTAAGTCATATGAAGTCGAAAGATTTAAACTATTTATAAGCCATTTATAAAAATCAATATAAATATATTCCCTATCACTAAATATTTATTGCAATATTTATTATAAACACTCTGCACCTCGAAAACTCATTTCAGCCTCCGGAAGCCCCTCGGTAGGCACTTCACATGATTCATCAAAACCGATCTGTCCCATGCGACAATCAATTGATTTGTTCTATGACCCCCCCATGTGATGGCTTTTACGTCGGGCAGACGTGCGGATGCGTTCATTCGCGTCTACATGAGTACAGAAAGAATGTAGACAATATACCCGTATCTGCAAACATGGCTGCCTATTGTCTCGTATGCAGCAAAAAATAAAACTGCAGCCGATTTACAGTAACTGTCAGATTCGGGCTACGGGAAAATCCCAGGTAACGAGGAATATAAAAAAAATCACCTCATTGCAAAGTACCGTGATCCATGCGTCAGTGATCGCTCAGTTTCTTTAACAAGAAATGAAATCCAAGAAATTCAAGACCTCCATCGAAAATCTCCTGTAAACTCACCTGTAACCTGTATTATTGCCGTACTCCAAACCAACCCCTCATGTCGTAGCCTGTAATGGCGCCTTTTAGGTAGGAATAAATAAATAAATAAATAAACATATAAATTGGATGCCTATAAAAAAGGCTGTAAATTAACGGTTTCATCTCACTTGCTCACCTTCATGCATTTTCTCCCCATCGTTGTTTGCTGTCTGTAATCCAGTAATGTTTGTATCAATTGACGACCTTTTGAATAAACTCATGAGTTCATACTCATCGGTGTGTGTATGACCGGTTCTTGTGTTCGGGCTGTCCTTTTCACTCTGTGACTTCCCATATCATAGAAAAAAACAGTAGGTGCAAATTGACGACAATTGTAAGCGCAATCTACAACGTGTATCACTACCGACCAAGTAAAACATCACTGTGATGTATTATTTCAAGAAGTAAAATTTTATGCTTCCTTCCGTAGCTCATGATTGCAGTCAATAGTGTGTAGGTAGAGGATAGTGGCAGTATGACAGTTATCGCCTTATAAGTACTCCAAATTCGATAATTGCGTTATGACAAGCAAATCTCTTCATGTTAATTATAGTTGTCCTCTGAACGAACACTGCACTCTGGAGGTCCTGAAATTAACTGCAGCAATAGCAACATGATATTTCTATGCGTGAAAAACTACTGTTCCACACACATTCCATCCCATTGCAAGTGCCTATTTATGAGCGTACATAAGTCTAGGCGTTGAGCAACAGATTATATTCCGTTCTACGCCCATAAATGTGTTGCCACACAATAAATATTATTCAGATTTTGCAATATCTGCGCAGATATTCCCAGTAATATATAGATTTTAAAGACATCTGGGCTCGCCCAAGACGAAATGGTCACCAGTGAGGTGGCAGTACTAGCGCAAATATGGCACACGTTGAAGTACAGCAGTGCCTTATATTGCAGCCAAGCGGAGCAGGTTTGTGTCTTGTCAAATTTCATAACACACCTGATCGCTGGAATCTGACCAGACACAAAAATGCGGTCAGTTGTTTTCTTACGGCTGCAATGGGCTGCTCGAGTGAGAGGAGGACAAATGACACACACGTGCCGATTTCCACCTTTAAATGACCGAGTGTAAATGTATCGCCTTCGTTCTTTCCCCCTTTTGTCGAAACGACAGTGGCTCAGCGTTATAGTCATGCTACAAACTCCTCATTAAAATCCGACTAGGAATTCCTTACTGGCCAGGTACGGGTGCTTAAAATCCGGCAGGCGGCGACCATAAGCGAGGTATCGAGTCTTCCAGACTTAGTATGACTGCTGGGAACAACCTACTTCAGTTTTTACAACTGCCTCTTGAAGCGCCTCAAAATGTCGTGGCAGCAAAAACGGATAGATTAAAAGTAAAAAATTTGGCTGTTGATTTGCTCAGTGAACCCAGGATATACACAGCGAAAGCTGTCGACGTTCATTGTGTTCATTGGAGCTGACGTTGACAACGTTCTAGACTCCGGTTGTCGTGAGGAAAAGAAGGGCGCATAACTGGCTGCCTGGGTCAGTGGACGCCAGAGCCGTGCTTTGCGGTAAGTAGAGGTAGTGAGAGAGCGAGATGTGCCCTACATGCATTAGCGCTGACAACGTTGTGGCAGGCACGCGGCACTGCAGCAATAGGCCGCAGCATTCACTAGGTGACCAACCTTTCGCGAACAACCCTTAGTTTAACTGCAACCTGCAGGGTGACAGGGTGCGCCCTGCCTATCCAGTGTGCGTAACGCAATCAACGTTACAGATGCCAAGCGGCGTCCACTCTAAGTTGTCATTAATCACCGACGGGGAACGTGACCCCACATGCCCAAATTGCAACCACGGACAACCCGCTACTCAGCTCACGTTCTCTGGGGATGCCAAAATAACCCTGTCAACACAGGCCCTCCTGACAGCTACCTCTGCGGAAAGCTGGGACCCTCACTCAGCCAGACAATACCACTCAACTTGCACTTATTTTATTTGAACCGGGACGTGGCCCCCACCTCGGGACCACATAGAACCCACCTGCCCTAATTCCCGACACCTGTGGCCATAAAGTTGTCCCTCTTACTCTCTACTTTCCCGATACACCTCAGCATTCACTCTCTAACCAGGTTCAGCAGAAGTTAAACCGCAGTTAAATTTTTTTTTGCCCAGCTGAGTCTCGGCTACGTCCCGTCGTCAGGCAACAACCGCTCCGCGACTATGGAGCCCTGGCGCCGCAATGGCGAAGTCACGTGATGCGTTGCTATGGCAGCGGCGCCACGTCACGTGGCGTCCCGTGAATTTTACGCTATGTATCTCGGAGCCGAGTTTTCTCGCTCCTGCTAGGCAAGCAATGCTCTCGCTTTAATACGTGAGAATATTTGTCTACGGCGCTCGAGCAGCGCGCCGGATAGTATCCTGTGTCATTTACGAGCAAATTGAAAACTGAGGAAGTTGGTTAACGTTCACTGTGCAAAATTCAAGCGCAAGCATGCAACGACGCAAGCGCCCTGTTGCAATTAAATTCGAATGAAGTGAGAGCGCTGTGTCCTCCCTTTGTGCCTCTGTTTGCTACCGCTTTAATTTTTCACAATGAACGTTTAGCATTTTGCTCTATTTTCTGCCCGGTTGAAATTATTTCCAGTACAGTAAGGAAGCTCTGTGCCCCCCCCCCCCCCCGCCTTTGTATCATTGTTTGCAAGCGCGTGAATTTTCCACAATGAACTTAAGAGCGGCCCGGGTCTCAAGAAAAACCGGCGCATCATTCATGAACAATCGGATAGATCGGCTCTTACTTCTGGTCTATAAGACCACTACTTCCAGCCCCGGAGGTAACGAGGAACGCTGCAGACGCAAAACCGAGCGCCCCGTTTGAACGCTCTAGACAGGTGTGCGGACGTCTGCACAGTCCTCCACTAACTTGTCTAGAGCGCTCGTGAATTTGTCGCGATTGCCGCTGCCTACTGTTCCCGGTACCGCTTTTAAAGTCTTGCATGGACAGTTAAACACGATTCATGGCAATGAGCATGCACAATAAGGTCTCCTTTTCAGTACTATGTCACTCGTAATGAGGGAAGTGCACTTCCGGGTGCACCGTTTGAGCGCTCTAGAATAGTGTATGGACGACTGTACTAATCTTCTCACATGCGTTTTGACACGCCTGCCTGGTCACATCAGGCAGTAAGTTTACTCTCGCTAAGAGAATTATGCCCCGGCTAAGAAGCAGGAAAAGTGTACGCTACATATTCGGTGCTTTTAACGGCATTCTTTAACCAAAAAGGAGATCAAGCACATCTAACACAAAATTTTCCGCAGATTCACCTGGCAGATATGAGTTTTAAAAACATGCACATAGCAAACACGACGTCTCTTTGCCTCCGCTTTGGTTGGTCGATGATGTCCCGTGGACTGCAGCCCAATCCTCACCTTTCCCTTGTCGTCAATGCATCAGTCTTTACGACAGCGGACGAAGTCTGTCCGCCAGAAGGCGTAAAACACGCTGCAGCGTAGTTGTCAGCCCATTCACAACTTGCGCCTGACGGTCGGACACAGCCTGCAGTCGCTGAGCTGTGGCCTCCACCTGTCAAAGCATAAAAGGAAAATAAATAAAGTGGGGAAGCCACTCTAAGACAATACAGCTTTACGCGTGTTTATGGCTGGCCGACCACAACGAATTAAGCGCACGAAAGAAACAGTTTCTCGTTAGTGCGATGTTCTGTGCGCCAATCTCTGCAATACAATTTTGGCGCGCTTTCTTCGAAAATACTGAAACAACTTGCCCAACTGTATTTCTGAAGCCTTTTCAATACGGACATCTTAACTTCGTTTTACTCTTGATTGAGCTACGAAAAGCGCTTGAGCTTTCATTTCACAGCAACTAAAGACAGCCTTCTCTGCTTTCGCTGAAATAAGCGAACTCGAAATGGCGTTGAATAACTCATATGGTAAAAGCATCTAGGTACCGTTTTAAAAATGTGTATCACTCCCGTGTATTCTCCATTACTGCACGAAGCATAAAAACGAGGAAATTAAAGAATTCTTTCGGAATCTCCTTACCATTTAGTGTGCACCAAGTGTAGGCGTGCTAATAACAGCAGAAATTAACGTCCACAGTTCCGCAGCTATTTGACTAAAATCGAAGAAGTTCAGATACAAACATGTACTGCTTTGCTGAAAGCTCGCTTTCTTATCCCAGCATCAAAGAGTCCATCGATCGAAAAATATACTTCCGCCCTTTAGGCCTTCCCTATTTCCGTACGTCAGCCTACCATTTCTCGCGTAAAAAAATCACATATAGGTCATTCCAAGCAAACGCACCAGATTTCGCACTCGGCCCTCACCGATTTCTTCCAGGATATTTATGATTCTGTATATCTAGGTGGAACGTATTCTCACCCCAATATTAGGGGCAAAGAATTCTGGTTATGTGACAGCCCTTCGAAGTTTCCAGAGAATAACATTACGTCATCAACATCTTTCCCCTCATATAAAACCACCTTGCGAAAACAGGCCATCATTTCAGTTCAGGACAACAATATCTATTTCCAATCAATACAAAATGAATTGAGTGAGTGCCAAAGAAAGTCTCGTAAAAATATTACAAAAGTTTCACTCCATTCACAACGCTCAAAATCATTCCTCAATTAAGCGAAAGCGTTTTTCTTGAGAATTAGTCAAGAATAAACTGCCACCAGGAAGCCTTTCACACAATTTTCTTTCTTTACTTACCCAACATGCTATTTCTAGGGCTTTTTTTCCGAAAATCAACGCAACGTTCTTCAGCAACTTACTACCTTAATCGGCTGCGTGGCACACACATACTACTCGGAAAATGTTAGAACTCGGAGAAAAAAGAATAAATTAGCAAAAATTCTGAACCTTCAAAAAATGATTTGACGCATATTCAGTATTAAATTTCACACTATGCTGTTGCAAGTAACTATAGAAAATATGGCTGCTTACATAGCAAATGTGATAACAGTTACGCTTAGCGATTTTTAAATTGGCAATGTTTATTTTAGGCGAGAAAATTTTTGAAGTTGAATCCCATCGCCGCCGGTGATCGTTGCCCCATAATGCCACGCCACTTCACAAAACGATGGCGGCGCTGCTCGAAATCCTAGCCACACCGGAGCGGTAGCCTAGTGCTTTGAGCTTCCGCCTCGCATGCGGGAGGTGTGGGGTTCGATCCCCAATGTCGCCGGGTGCCCACCCCCATCGGTGATATAATATTGGTACAATCTTTCCCATGGCCTGGTGCTCTGCTTCTTTAGGGACAAATGCTTGAGAAATGGGTCTTTCACGCCACCTAGAGTAGAAGAAAAATACCTTGTGCCATGGCCCTCTTTGTCCGTAGATACTCTTGCGCCATAAAAATCTATCACCATCAATATGTGCTTGCGTACTGTCACGCACAACGCACGCACACACACGCACGCTCACACGCACGCACACGTGAGAGCGCGTATACGACACCGCCCGGCGGAACGCTGAACGACGAATAGTTGCACCACTATTTTGATAACAAACTCTGTGAAGGCATGCAATCTAAGTTACATATGTCGTCGGTTTGAATCCCTGCAGCAAGCTAGCCTCCAAATTGAGAAGCACATGGAAGCTGTATGCAACGAGAAATATTACGACACCACCCGGAACGCTTTATGACGAACGGTTACGTCCCAGTTTCGGTACTAATGTCGGGAAAAGTGGCGCCAAAGTGAGGTCAGCCGGTGGCGGGTTTAAATAGACAAACCACATGTGTAAGGGTGTCTGAAGTGGCGGTGCTGGGCTTGCTGTGTGCGTCATGCGGCCACCTCATGACGTCGCCCTGGTTCCTTTGCCACCGCTGGGACTTTCTCTGCGATCTGCGAGTACACGCACACACGCCGCCGTCTTTTCTCGTAATGGGACAAGTAATGCATTAAGAAGTGACCAGATGTACTGTGCGAACGCGAGAACACGGCGCCTGCATTCTGTCGTGTTACTAAACCCCACAGGACAAGACCGGAAGCGTGTACTGACACAGAACTCCAATCTTCATTTAATCAGGACGGAAGCAACTTTTTTCTGCAGCTCTCAGGATGCACTTTAGGAAAAGAGCACAAAACACTGCGTGTACCTCTAAAGCAGTCGAAACAATATGTGCAATGCAGTGGCATTACGGGACAGCAGTAATTGGCGATGATGGCATTCAAGTTACTTCTGGCAGTGCAATAGAAAACCATAAATTTTCTGGACAAAATCGAGGAATACCGAGCTTGAACTCTAGTACGTAGTGCGTTTATAGCGTGAAATTAGCCTGATAGATGCTGAACGTATTTTCGCGCGGTGCTTACCTGCTGAAGATGTCGGAGCACCTGGGAGCGGAACTGGTCATCAGACACCTCTTCCTCCCCTTTAAGATCCGCGGTGCTTCCTTGGTTGTCAGCGAGCTGCTCGCAAGATCTGTCCGACGACTGCCCTAACGAGGTCAAACTTATACTCTTCTGTGTTGACGAGTAAGGCTTCTGGCGATCTGCAAGATTGCCCTAATTCTGTTAAGTTATGCTTTCATGAAAGAGTCCATTTATGAGTTTATTATCTTTATTCTCTTCTGTCGGGAAGAAAAACTCTTAAATAAATCGAGTATTTCAGATATATGAAGTTATGGAGGGTGGCACCATAGACAAGCTATTTCAAGCATCATGAGTAAGGATGTGTCAGGTTAGCTTTAAAATCGTATATTCTTCATTACATTGGAATAAAAAAGCCGGTAATTTTAAAACACAATGTAGTAGCACAATAAAAAATATCGAATATCGAACTCTTTTCAGATGAAATAAACAGAACAAACAATACCCATGTGGAAGATTTGCTACCCGTTTTCCTATGGTACGAGTGTTTCTGCAACTGTAACTGTATGCACTGGACGGGGGAAGGAGGCCTTGGAGGGTGGTTTAGACGCATTTCAATTGGTCACAAACGCACTTGTAAACAAAAATAATGCTGGTCGAGTGATTTAGCTTGTATCATTTAACAACCCGAGAAAATATGACCACGAGCCACCCCCTCATACAAGTCAGCGAAGAGAAATATGACCCCCAACGAATAGAAATGACACTCAAAATTATACAAACTTTATGAAAATTGTTTTATTTCCTTAATTAAACATCGGGAAAGCAAGGCCTCAATCTTTTTGTTTGTTTTTTGCATTTCGCGCATAAAGATCAGCCCCGTCAGTTTCAACGCCAGTGGTGTCTATCGCGAGTGGTGCTTGTCGGCTTCTTTTCATGCTTTTTAATCGCGGCATTTAAACATGATCTTGATCTAAAACCTACGTACAAGATCCAAGCAGAACGATTGCTACATGTTGTTTGTACAAACCCAGTTTCATTGCAAGTGCAAATATTTTCAGTTTCTACTTTGCAGTGTAGATAATAGTCCCTTCCTTTTCCATATTTTTCACGACACTCCATGCATCACCTCCGTGCCACAAAACGAAACGTTTTCCTTATTTCTACGTCACGCTTGCCCCACGTTCAGGGTTCAAGCTGTTCAGGGACGAAGGCAGGGTTCTACCGGGTGACATGTGCACACCGCCTGCCCACTGTTCCACACGCAGTCGGCTTTTGTGTAGAGCGTTTAATTACAAAACTGCTATGCTGGCAGGAAAGCATTCCGGCATTGAGGGGTCGTGCAGCGTTTCATTTCGGTGAGATTTTTCTATTTAGAAGCGCGGTCGTTAACATTTCTATCGCGAACACGCATACACAAGACTTAAAATGCGGCCTTCATCGGTGCAAAACAAAGCACTTCATGAACCCAGTGAAAAAAACGTCTGCACAAACCGGATGCCGAAGTCGAAGATGGCGCTTTTTCTGCCGAAGGGCTGCCGCATTGCTGTAGAACCGCGTCCGAATCTCGGTGCTGCAGTGGTGACTTGTCAGTAGGCTGCAAATGCGCATGCATCTGAGTCCTATTTGTCCCAAGGCAACGCACTGAACCACATCCTGATCTGCCACACTTGGACCTATTCTTATATGTTAAATATTCACGGGGTGTTTGTGTTCTGTAAAGCATACTGCGAATGAATTTAGCGCTTGCCACGAATTACCATCGCATGGAGCGTTGTTTTGTAAATGTTCTGAGGCTGATCGCGTATCGCGCTGTCAAGCTCATTATTAGCCTACCTACGCCCACTGAAGGACAAAGGCTTATCGCAATGACTTCTCCTTAAACCTGTTCTGCGTTAGATGCGACCAACTCATCCAAAAATATTTCGCAATCTAATCTACTCAAATTCATTCTGCTGCCCCTTGTTAGTTTCCTTTCTGGAATCCACTCAGCTAGCCTTAAAGCCCATCAGCTGGCTTCTCTTCGTACTTCGTTCCCTGCGCATGGCCGTCTTCTTGATCTCAGCTAGGATGTCATAAACTCCTCTTTGTTCCCTGGCCAAGTCTGCTCTCTTCTTGTCCCTTAACGTTAAAGCCACAATTTTCTTGCCAGAGCGCGCTGCTTTCTTTTCAACTGCATTTCAGCCCTTTTCGCTAGACTCCGTCTTATTTGGTTCGATCGTTTTTTTTTTCTTTTGCTACCAATGAACTCATCTGGGGCGCCATCAAAACAAGTGCAGCCCTGGAATCTGTGTTAAACTTTCGATGAGCATAACGAGTGTTCACTTGTAAAACGAAAGATACAGTGTGTTCTTATGTGTGCGCCGAATACAGCTCTATATCAACGAGAGCACGCCCCGTTTTATAGCACTAGACAACTTTACTTAGGCTTTGCAGTAAGGCTGCGCAAACGAATGTACATGCGCAGAACACTGCGTATCTGACCGGGTCTTGAGCGAATACATGTGATGGAAATGAAAGAATGCATGCAGTTACGATACGTTGCTGCTTGTATTTACAATCTGCCGGAACCTTGCGAGCTTATTTCGGACCAAATACAACTTCGCCGTTGCAATCCTTGGCCCAATAGCTCCTCAGAAGTGACGATTGCCTTTTTTATCAGACTCTGACCCATATGTCCAGGCATAATTGAGAGTTTTCGTTTTTTTTTATATAATCGGAACATTTTCAAGCAGTTAAGCCTAAGCATATGCTATGTACGCTGTCGTCATAGCAATGCCAAGTGGCGAAGCACTGTTTCACTTTTTTGTAAGCTATCACTTCTTGCTTTATTTGATAGTAATCTTGCTTTAAGGGAAGGATGGCACGTTATGCAGTCACAGTTGCCATTACTAGTTGCATAAACGCTT
Source organism: Amblyomma americanum (assembly GCF_052857255.1). Lineage (NCBI taxonomy): Eukaryota > Metazoa > Arthropoda > Arachnida > Ixodida > Ixodidae > Amblyomma > Amblyomma americanum. The sequence goes on along the minus strand of NC_135498.1, from coordinate 127,257,775 downwards.
CTTCAGCCCAGCGCTGGAGCTCATTGGCTTATCTCACTAGAGACCGCGACATCGCCAATGTATGTCCTTTGACGATAACGGATCTATTGACGATAACGGACCCGCTCAGTTTCAAAATACGTCGGGGATGACCGTAGAAAGCTTTTTAGCGCTTTTATAACTTTATTTGTGTAGTACGTTTATCGACTTTGACAAGGACTTTTATCTGCAAAAGAAGGGGATATGCATTGGGTCTTGTGTCGCCCCGGTTTTATGTGATATCTTTTTAGCATCCATTGATCGCCATTTGAGCGATCATTTCAAGCAATATAGATTGACTGTGTTCGAAAAGTGTTTCTTTACGTAAATGACTTTTTAATTGTTTTTGACAAACATTGTGCCATTCCCAATGAGGGCACACTTATGAGTGTACTTCATCTTTTCAAAAAGCATGGAAGGGGGCTCACTTTCACGTATGAGCTCCCGGTTGAAGACAGCCTGGAGTTCTTGAATGTTCATCAGGTTCATGAATAAGCACGTGTGTTGGTCTTACTTGCCCAGAGCACAAAAAGAGCCATTGCCTTATAATTCATCCCACTCAAAAATTGTGAAGAGAAAGATCGCAAAACACTGCTTAGAGACTGCACTCTGAAAATCTTGTGTGCATGATATGCAAGATAGTTTTGAGAATCAATTGGCTAGGCTTCAGGCAGCCGGTTTCCCTGACTCGGTTGTTGTCGCTGTTGCAGAAGCGCTATTGAAGAATTTGAAGCCCGGAACTCGGAAGGAGGCAATAACCCCTCCTCAGGCTAAAGTAAAGCCTGAAGTGATGCCCTACGTGCACAAATTATACCATGGCCTCAAAAAGGTGGCAAACCGGCACAATGTGCCGTTGGTCTTTTCAGCCCCTCGGAAGCTTGGCCAGTTGGCCCGATGTATCACAGGTGAAAACCAAAAACCTGGGTATAATAAGAGGCACGGGAACAGCTTTGCGGAATTCGCCACAGGCGTTGTGCACGAAATCCCCTTGACGTGTGGCAGGTCGCACATAGGGAAAACGGGGCGCTGCGTCAACGATCGCCTTAGGGAACACGCAAGAGACCTAAGGAATAGGGAAGGTGCTAACCTGGTCGAGCACTGCGCAACTTGCAAGGATTGCACACCGATGTTTTTGGGAGTAAGGATTATGAGCAGAAGGAAACTAAAAACACCCGTGAAACGAGAGAGGCCTCCTATATTAAAAAAGCTGGGTCAGGATGTGTCAGCGATACCTCAGTCTTTTTGTATAATGCAGAAAAGGCGTCCCTTTCAAAGTTTTTGTGATAAGGATGTGATGAGATTCTGTTTTCCTATTCTTTCCTTTTTGCTTCTTTTACGGTGTGCGCTTACGCTGGTCTAAGAGTATTTAAGCTGTGTGTGCGTCTCTGATAAAAAAGTTGTCAGTCAGCGCTGTATTCGTCCTTCTTCTTTTCCATCTTCTTTTCTTTGGCTATGTGCCGTTGCGCTGCAATACTATGAACGTGAGCCTAGTAGCAGATCCGCTGAGATCGCTCTAGGCTTGGATGCACGAGTACAAATGGAAGGTTGTCATTGCTGACTGCAGTTTACGAGCAAAGAATAGGCACTGGCAAGCTTCTTTTAATAACTTTATCGTAGAACTTGATAAAGCCCATTTGTGTGCGCTGCTGCGATGGAAGCACTTTGTTTTCTTAACAAATAAACGGAACAATGAAACTGCCCTAGTTACACACGCTGCGTTGTCTAGTTACTTCTGGCTGTGCACAAAGTTCGCTGGAAAGAAATGCACATATTTTGGGGTCAGAAAGTTATCGATGTTATGACAGCGGCTGTCCCAGCTTCTGAAGGCAGGTTGCTACAATTAGAAAGCGTACTCGACCTGTACTATACTTCACTTATTTTAACGATGAAAGCAGGTATCTAAACTCATGCTGCAAATTTGTCGCGCACCTCAAACCACTAAGGCTATGCCCCGTGCTTAAAGAGGCATCGCAATGTATTCCTCTGTTCCCATTAATCTAATTAATTAGACTTTTTGTGAGTTCGCACGAACAGGGCTAAACGCATATACTGAAATCAGAGCAGGCAAATAAAAGTTATTACCAATACAAAAATCAAAATAACAATATCAGATAAAAGCGCATTTCACTCGCCCAGTTCACTCAACAATGCTGAGATTCGGTGCTACCGATCAGAACCGCGCCTTGCACAAATGCAGCGGAAGCTTGCATGCAATATTTGCCTTGCCGGGGCATTCCACCGCCACGTATTTTGACGGTGTCGTCACTGCTTGTATACGCCGTGCACAGGGAAGGGGTGACGAACTCAACAAGGGAAGCTCCCCAATGTTTCTTTGTTAATAGCTGAAAACACAGCGCAAGGCACGACGACGAAAAGACGGAAACAGTGAGAGACACTCACGGGCTTTGCTGTGTCTTTCACTGTTTCCGTCCTGTATCGTTATGCCTTGCGCTATATTTTCACCTTGCAGAAACATCTAGCCCGTCAACTCGCTATTTTTGGTATATGACTGAAAAGCTAATGCCGGTCCCCCCTCCCAGCTTCGCCTCCTTTCTCCTGTCCGGCGTTTTTCTTCACGCTTCTGGGCAAGGTATGTCGAACAAGTGGACCTGCTTGGAAACTCCCAATATCGACGCTTTTCTTTTTTTTCGCTTTCTTCTTGGTGTTATTTGCACAGATTTCCCCTCCACTAAGCGTTCAATCGAATCTGGAAGTGTATACCCCACGTTATTCTGATTAGGTTTACTTGGCTTTCACTGCTCCTTTTCAGATTTTCTGGGCGTACCAAAATATAACGACACTCAAAGACTTATATTTTCTATCTATTTCGTTTAGTGCGAAGGAATTAGGTAGGCTCAAACAGGACACCAAACCAATTGGAAACGCAACTCCCAATCTCTATGCCAGCTCCTTTCTACTGCCGAATATCGCCGCGGCGTTGGAACACAATCAGCTTGAAACGAGCATTTCTGAAGATAATTAACTTTTAAATATTACGGTTTCGTTGATCTCATGGGACCTTCAGGCATCATAATGTCCCTTACATTACGTTTTCCAGAATGAAAATCTCATGCTTGACTTGCGTCGTAGGCGCCCATTAATAGTATTTACTTTGATTTTGTCGCTTCTTGAGCGCTGCGGGGTCATAATGGTCGCTGTTATGCGGTGCGATTGGGTCTTCACGTTGCATTGAGGAGATATTTAGGTTGGCCTATATTGACTGAATACCGCTTTGTCAGAAAAGGAGGCAACTTTCTCTCAACTCAGCGGTTCCAAGCTAGAAAAGACCAATGAAAAGGTAGAGCTATCGTCACCGCACGCCGTTTGTTGTAATACTCTATCCATGACGTCGGTACTTTTCCTTCTCGGATTTCTGAGGCCAGAACACGCCATCACCAACATCCAGCCGGTAATATAGAACTTCTTTTCATTATGAACATTACAAGTTTTTCCAAGTTAGTGAAAATGTTACACGTTTTGATGCAAATCTGACCGGAAGATAGGCGTCTTTTGCTGGGAACGAGGATCAAGAGGGACAAACTTACAAAGACAATTATGAAGGGCAGTTAAGACGGCTTCCGTGGTTTGGTTGCGAAAGTAGTCAATTTTTCATTTCGTTAATACTTGTTTACATTTTTTCTCATTCTTTCTAACGACACCTGCTCACCAGCATGCAGTCGTAAGGCAACGCATATACTAGGCTAACATTTGTTCGCCAAGAACAAACGCGGATTTGTGATCTTTGTATGGCTTGTGTGCTCGCCTCGCAAGTTGAATAACCTGGGTTCAATTCGCCATGCTTTCAGAAAAAATTTTATTTCTAATTGATACCGCGTTGACGTCATCTGGGATTTTTGGGACCACCGCTGCTGGTGAACGCCTGACAACTTCAGGTTTCGTAGCTGATAAGCCCTATAATGCTTTTGCATTAAAATGGATTGATATCCCCTGTTTAAGATCCCAGTACCGCACTTGTGCTATAACATACCCGTTACAGCACAACGTTATAGCGCTTAAGCGATTGAGGATATGAAGGTTCGTAGTGGAGGGCTCCGGATAATTTTGACTACCTGCGATTCCTTAACATTCACTGACATCGCACAGCACGTGGGCCTCTAGCATTTCGCATCCATCAGATTGCGACCACCGCGGCCGGAATCGAACCCTCCTTTTTCGCGTCAGCAGCCGAGCACCATAACCGATCAGCCACTGCGGCTTTTACTAGCAACTGCATGGTGTCACAGGGCGACGTGCTTGCATCATTCTGTGATAAAACGTATATCACGCATTTTGTGCTTCCGCTCAGTTTCTTCGCGAACTCTGAGATTAGGTTCACGTGAATGAAAGGAAATGAGTATGAAACCAGGTAGCAAAATATAGCAGTGCCGAAATGCAAAACACTAATGCATTTGATGCCTAGGTCTGAACTGGAGCATATAACAGACAGGAAAAATGCAGAAATACGGCTTCAGAGCATTCAGTTATTTCCCTCTAGAATGCAGGGCTTAATAACGCATTGAGGTTTACTTTAGGGCAGCATCAAGGTGCAGGTTTCTAAGGACTAAGAGAGAGAGAGAGAGATTATGTTCCTCAAGATGCCATCACTGATGAAAGTGTCAAGCAAGTCCACCGTTTATCGAAAGAAAAGCATATCGCGTAGCAGTCATGCATTAAGCAAGCCTTACAGCATTCGTGGGGGAGGCAGGTGTGAGTGCCGGTGAGCTGCAGCCAGAGTGGACGTGTTCGCGTCGCTTCTGGACCACGTGACCCTGGAACACTTCGAGCGATACCTCGTCCCCAACGACGCTGAGCACTCGGGCGTCCTCTTCCAGGAGACCAACGGACATTGGACGGCCATCGCTGCTGCTTGCAGCACTGCGGTTAGAGTCACTGTTTTCACCATGGAATGCACATGAAACCCGCATTGCATAGGTTTAGCGCGCGTATTAAAAGAAGGCAACAACATCTGGTTCTCCTCTTCGCTTTTAGTTATATTTCACCTGTGTGTGCCTCGAACTGAATTCTTGCTCTCACTTCGACGTTTTCATTTTCCGTGCTGACTGGTTTAAGCTTCGTATACGAAGTGATACCTCCATTCGCTGCGTGATGACGACCCACCATGCTGAATGCAGGGTTAAATTAATCTTCGGGGTTTCTTTTAGAAATTGACGTAGAAATGGATCGTTATTAGTCTCAGTTGTCTCAAAGATATCGCACGGGTGATAGTTCTGCTCTTTATCTATTTGATGTCATTGTCCGGTGAAGAAATTCGATTTGCTGCGCACGTTCTGTGAGCCGTACTTGGAGGGTGCCTCGTTCAATAAAGCACACTTGCTAGTTCAGTCGTACCGCAGCGGTGGCCTAGTGGCTTGAGCATTCGCCTCGCATGCAGGAGGTGCGGGGTTCGATCCCCAGCGCCGCCGGGTACCCACCGGTGATGTAATGGGTAAAAGGTGTCCCCTACTTGGTGCTCGGCTTATTTAGGGTGAAATGCTTGGAAATTGCGTCTTTCACCCCACCTTATGCCATAAAAGCTACCTTGTGCCATGGCGCTCTTTGGCCAAAGCGTCCTTTGCGCCATAAAAATTCATTATCTTGAACAGTTCAGTTGCAGTTGTGGGCATTTCTCCTCTTTTGCGTCGTCTGTACCAACTGGCCCAGATCTGAACTCTATTGCAGAACTCTGAGTTGCTGCTCTCTTGTTGATCAAGTGAAGGTGCAATATCTAGAGATTTCAATAACAAGTGGACTGCAATCGGGAAGCTAAGTGCATTTTTATCCGCTCATTTCTGCTTCTCGTACCACCGCTTCACGAATCCTTTTTTGAATGCATGGTGCATCTGGTCTTACGGACAGTCTAAATGGTCAACAATTGGCGAAAATGCATGCAGCAAGTGCGGCTTTCACAACGTGCATTTTCTTCTTAGTATATTACCGCTACCCTCGCCAGCCATTTACTCTAGGAAAACGTTGATGCGGCAATTGCGGTTCGCAGATTTTAACATGCATTTGTCTTTACGAGAAGGCCGTTTTATTTCGGCTTACGCTCCATGCAGCAGAAACCTTATACATGTTCTATCTTTCAGTACCTTCCTTATGAGAACATCACTGGTAAACAAAAGAACACATTACTCTAAAAGCGATCAAGAGAGCATCGAAAGAGCTCTGCTTGATCCAGAAAACCAAAAGAGGAAAACGAGAACCAAAAAGAACAGCGCCTGTGTTAGCGTCCGTCTTTCTTGTCCGTGTTGCTACTGCGCTGTCGTCCTGAGTATGATGAACCAACAAGGCAGGTACTATGTATTAAGTAAGTTCATTTCTAGTTCTGCTGGCCCTCCTTTTCCTTGTCATCCGCGGCATCTTGTTCCCCACATAGCGGTTGGGCTGCGCAGATCCAGAACGTATAGCAGTCGTCGCAAGCTGCTACTTTCCCATGTCCTTATGTTCTGTGGGGATTAGTTCCGTCTGTAGGTCGGGGCCACCCGTTTCTGCAAGCTCCTGCGACCCGAGTGGCGACAGCAATCACGGCAGTACAAGGATCACCTTCGCCTACTTCTCAACTGCTCTCACAGCTGTAAGTGGCGCTGGCAAGAATTATCCCGCTCCATCGACAGAGCCACCGAGCTCTTGTGATAAAAGATAATACGAAAGTTGCGGCAAGGCCTTCCATCAAAGGCAACGCCTTCCAAGAATGCAGTGCACACTGTTGATGATGTGCAGTTGCTAGCAGATCTGCAGCACCTCCTCAACCATTGTCCAAAATTTGCCGCGGAGCCATGAAAGAACGCAGCTGAACAGCTCGCAATATGGAAACAAATACCAAGGCTGGCCCCTCCAACTTAGGCCAAAAAGCGCATCTCGGAAGGTGTTGACGTTTTGTTGCATCACCATGGTCACGCAAGAGACTTTCCATTTAATAAAATTGTTGCATGTAAAAAAAAACAGTGTCTTTGTTTACGCCTGTCTTTTTTGTCCTTGTTGCTACTGCGCTGTAATCCTCAGTATGATGAACCAACAAGCCAGCCACTGGGTATTAGCCAAAAGAGGCGACCAAGATTACTCAGTAATCGCTGCAGACGACTGGATGATGTGTGAAGCACCGCATTCTGCCGCGTAAAGAGGCTGAAGCCTAACTGAAGTAGAAACTCATGAATAAAACATATAAATTAGCACTGTACATAACTCGAACTAGGTTAGAGCACAAATATACCAGGGCGCATTAACTTCAGCAAAGACATATGGTTCGCTTTTATCCCAGACTACGCTATCGGCGAGCTCACTTCCGCAGCAAAACCTCTTGACCTCAAGTATGGGAACAGAACAACCAATACGAACCATTTCCTTTTCATTCCATTTCACACTTTCCCATTGGTTCCTGTGCGCATTGATGATGGACATCAAAGAAGACATCTCGCTGGTCGTGAAAGGCCCATGATTTCACTTACCTTTCCAAAACGAGTCTCGAGCCCATGTCACACTGGATAACAGGTGCCAACCCCCCCTCCCCCAAATACACATCTGACAATAGTTATCGCTACCAACCACGTCTCGCGAAAGAAACTGGTCATTGTGCGACAAACTGGCACAGCGAGACGCATGTGGCTCAGCCTCACTCGATGCGGCGGCATGAGTCTGTCTAGCGGCGGTGAAGCGACCAGGCGGCTTTGTGTGATGGGTCACTTGCTTTCCCACCTCCTATTCGATTCGTAAGAATGACGTCAAAGCCAAATGAAATGAAAAATGGAAGGGATTGTTATAGAATACGGCCCCTGGTTTTTCCCTCATCGGCTTTTTTTTGGGCTTCGACCTTTGAGACCATTTTCGGTTTCGGCAGCTGCTAGTGTCGCAATCAATTCCTATTAAGGACGATGATGTTAGCTGTAAGCCTGCGGCGTTCTCAGCTTACACTCCGTGCTTAGGGTAGAATAGCCACATAAGTTTTTTCTCCTGTGATCTTTCGATTGTCCGGTTTATGTGATAATGGGATGGCGAAAGGAAGGAGGAGAGAGTCGGGGTGATACCAAAGAATAACTTGAGCCCCTAACGCATTCGTATGGGCGCAACCAATGTAATGTGTTTGGCAACTGAACCGTGCCTATGACCGCTGTTCCCATTGTGCCTCTATAGGATGCCCACAAAGTATTCCACAAGAAGTCCGTGTACCTCTGTCACTATGGTGTAGGTACTCAATTCCGCGAGTCGACGTATTACGGTGACGCCCCGCGAGAAATCTGACGCTTCATGAATTATACCTTTATGGCCTTGTAATTCGCGTAGCGGGTATCCAGTGCAACAACCTTGAAGTATCCAATATTGATTTAATCTCAAACGCACTCTCTACGAAGATCCTCACCCTCACGAGGTTAAGAGCGTGGACTTTTTTGCGTGTCGGTCAGTCATTATCAACAAAGGGTACAACACACGTAGAAGGACGAGAATGGTACGTAACAAATGCCGCGCTTGTGCTGTACCCTCGCCATCCTTGTTTGTATGTGGACTATAGCCTTTGTTGGTAAGCCTCACGAAATATTCGAAACGCTTTTGAAACAGTGAAGATGTAAACACAGTAGCAGTTGGTGTTATTTTCGCAGCTCCAATGATCTTAAAGCTGGATGTCCATATCTTTCATGCTGCTGTATTCACCTCATTGTCTCAGAATGTGCGTAAACTGTAGGCAATTTGAATCTTTCATTTCCTTCTTTGTTAACGCATGCTTCCTGTGTAACCCTGTTCAGATATTGCAATCATACGACTGTCATGGCTGGGCCTATGCAGTGCGCCAGGAACCAATTTGAACTCAGAAAAACCGTATACTCAGCTCAGAAGACAACCGTACTGCAGCACAATGTTGAAGGCGAATCGTGCAGTCATCCGTATTTGCACAGGCATTCACGCGACCTCCGCTGACCGCACAGCTATGCATCTTCGCTCTTGGACACAATGTCGCGATTAGAATAAACTCTGCCCCACTGTGTTCGCCAGTGTATAAATGAAGTCAGTAGTCTCTGGATAAAAAGGAAACCTAAAAGAATGTTCATTTTTGAGAAGTGCAAAATTACGTGAATATATGTAAGAATCTATCCAAAAATAAAGGCAGGCAGCAGTCACATTAGCTCAGCCGGCAACGCACTACAGGCAACATGCAGATGTCGCGTATTTTTCTACACTGACCATCATCATCCTGACTGCTGTCCACGGCAAGACAAAAGCATCTGCCATATCTAGTTAAATAGCCCTGTCTTGTGCCAGAAGCGGCCACATAATTTTCGCAGTTTTTCTGTAATTTTGTGTCTATCAGACTGCAGACTTCTGCGTACACGGGCTGCGCTTTCGTTGAATCCACTGCGTTACCCTTAACGAGCATCGGTAAACTATGCCTTCGGATTTGATACCCTGCCCATGGCCATTCTTTAGGATTTTGACTTTTATAATATTAACGCCTGTTTGGTCCCGACCCACTCTGCTCACTTCATGTCTTTTAACCGTGCAACTACTGTTTTCGTTTCCGTAGCTTGTCGTGTTCCACTAAATTTGAATTCAACCCTTGTCGCTAGCCTCCATGTTTTTGCCATTAGGTGAGTACCATTAAGATAGAGCTGTTATATACTTCCGTCTTGAAGGATACTGGTAAGCTGTGATTTGTGTTATCAGTAAGTTCGTCAAATCCACTTTAGCACAATCTCATTCATTTAACTATTTCACTCTAATGGTCCGCATCGGCGGCCACTGCGTTGTAGGCTTCGGGTCACGCGGCCCACGGCGCCGACGACGGCGGCAGAGAGGGCTGCCCTCCGGCGCTCGGTACCAAAAACAACACCCGCAAGACATTACTGCACGGAGAGGCCCCGTGCTGGGGGCTCCTAAAACATGAGAAAAGAACCGAGACAAAATTGGAGAGGATACATAGGCTTCGCCTTTATGGTGAAACGCGGTACTCTTAATCAGTTAAAGCCCATATATGCAGACCTCCCCATTACCAACTTCACAACAATGTTCCTGGGAGTCCTCATACCCCTCCTGACACAGTCGTGCAGTGGTTAAACGATACGCCACTGCCCTGCGATGGCATGTGCTGCCACCGGTGGGTCGTGCGACCCAAGTCACTTTTCCCATCCAGCCTCTCGCGATGAGTCATTAAATTTAACTCTACCTCTGAGTGTGGTTTGTTCGCTCACAATCAGGTGGGTGGGTTTTCATAACCCCACAAGGTCACGCGACCTAGGTTGCTTCTCCAGAGTGGCCATGTGAGCCACCCTACGCCACCCTATTTGTCGCTCACAATGCCGGCAACCCCGACAACGCCGACACCGGATTATCGGCGTAATGGGGCTTTTAACACTATCATGTTAATAAAGGTGGTGATGGTGGGGGTGGCGGTGAATTTTTATGGCGCACGGGCATATGGGCATGTGCGCCGAAAACGCGGCAAGGCACAATATATTTTTCTTCTACTCTGGGTAAGGTCCAAGGCCCATTTTCCAAGCATTTCTCCCTCAATAAGCCCAGCACCAGACCAGGGGAAAGCTTGTACCCATTGTAACACCGGTGGGTACCCGGTGGCAATGGGTATCGATACCCCGCACCTCCCGCATGCGCGGCGGATGCTCAACCCGTTAGCCACCGCTGCGGCGTATTAAATGGTTTTCTTACTAACACAGAATATATCGTTCGTTCTGTGCACACGCTGCATGCATGAAAAGAATACATTGTGGCAGAGGTGAAAACACCCCTGAAAGCAGCGCCACCAAATGGCCCAGGTTTTGGACTGCGGTAGCCATATTCCAACTTCCAGTGCAAGCCTCCTGAGAAATTTTGCTTCACAAGGCAAATTGAGTGGCCACAATGGAAGCCTCGTTTCGAACGTTTTCGAGTCCTCCGCGAGGTGGCCGATGACTCGCTAGCGGCGTGCACCCGCCGGTCCACTCCATGGGGGTAAAGCAGACAATGTTCTGCTCGCCCTCAAGTTAAAAAAAGATCAGAAGAGTTCATACGACGATGTGCAGCTGCTGTTTGAGAAGCACTTCGTCTTTCATAGAAATATCTACGAACAGGCTAGGCTGTTCAGAAGAGAAAAGAAGGAGGAAAAAAATAGTATAAAAGTTCCCAATTGACTTGCATAAACTTGCATAGCTACGCGACTGCGGCGGCTGCACGACGACATGATGCGACCAAATCGTCTCAGGCATCAGAAACCGCAAGCTGTCGGAAAAAAATGCAGCTGGATGCAGAGTTGACGCAGGAAAAGGATACAGCCATGGCGCTCCATTGAGGAGTGGAGAAGACACAAGCTGCTGTTTTATAGAGAAATTTTGAGAAACGGTGGAGAGATTCGCCAGAACTCACGAACTAGCTGGTTCATCAGACAAGAAAAAGACATCTCTTGCTCAAGTAAAAGTGCTTTTTTTCCTGCGGCTACGAAGAGCATACGAAAGGATGGTGTCCAGTAGAGAAGGTCGCCTGCAACAAGTGCCTCAAGAGAGAACCACACTACCCCTTAGTGTGCAAAGGAGAAAATGCAGTCCACGAAATCGTTACCAGAAACGGTGTGCTTTCTTTAGCCATTTCATCCGACACCCGAGTGGAGTGGATAGCTGCAATGGAAGTTCACATCTGATCAGTCAAGTTTAAAGTAGCCACAGCGGCACACGTTTTGGCAGACAACCAAAAAGAGTACTGAGAGGACCGGATCAGCAGTAGCTCAGTATTCTTGGCGTGATGGAAGCCGATATAAAATATGTGACAACATAGCAGAAGCCTACATCTACGCCGTGATAGTCTTGAAGTCATCCTTTTTTCAAGGGAAGCGAGTGAAAGTAGGTGTCGGCAGGCTTCTTGCAAAAGTCAACATCAGCAGGAACGGAACAGGCAAACCAACATGTGAGCTCCCAAAGCTTTTCACTTGTTTTGGCAACGTAAAGCTTGCGTATGAGATCAAGCTTAAGAAAGCTGCTGTATGTTGCTCACTGAGGACTTCATGTAGTGTCCATGCCGCTTGTGTCAAAGACTAAACAAAAGCTGCGGGAAATGATCAAGCGTGATGTCATCGAGTCATTTGATACGCCAACAGAACGGTGCTCTGGTATGGTTATCGCGCAAATGCCTAAAGGAGGCGAACAAATATGCGTTGACCCCACAGATGTAAGCAAGTTTGTATGGAGACAGGTTAAACATCTTCTGATCAGTGAACATGTACTCAAGCAGCTTGCTGGAGCCCGTAAAATTTCAAAACTTGACGCCAACTCAGGATTCTGGCAGTTCGATCTAGCAGTCGAATTACGGAACCTCAGGACCTTTATCACGCCATTCGGGAGATTCAGGTTTAATAGGCTTTCATTTGTCATGAGTTCTCCGTCTGAATACTTCCAAAAGACGATGTCACAGATCATAGACGGAATAGAAGGCGTAGTGTGCAACATGGATGATATCCTGACTTATGGCAGGACTCATGCACATGACAATGCCCGACTAAAAAAATGTTTGCTATTATTACAGAGCAAACGTATTACGTTGAAGTAAGACAAATGCGGGTTCAGCATACAATAAGTAAAGTTCTTCAGACACATAGCAGACCACCAAGGAATCAATCCTGACCCAGCTAAAGGGCAAGGAATAGTGAACATGAGGCGTCCTTCGAAAACTCTCGAACTTAGAAGCTTTTTTGGGAAGGCAAACTACCTGAAGAAGTCTGTTTTGAAATCTTCCAGAAAAGACTAACCGGCAGTGCAGTTATGGCATTCTTTCACCAAGAGAGAAGCATACAGTGGAGTTTGCAGATGCATCATCCTGTGGACTGGCTGAAGTTCTGCGACAAAAGCAGGAAGATGGAAGATACCAACCGATTGCGTGTGCATCTATCTTTGTCAGAGAGAGAGAAAGGAGGCGTGCACATGGTCCTGCAGTAACCTGGGCATGTGAGAGGTTCCAGGAGTTGGTCACCGGCCTTCACTTAACATTCGAAACCGACCACAAACGTTTGATGCCCCCTTTTAAGACCAATATTCTGGTGACATTACTCCTCGATTAGAGAATGAAGGCCCTGCATTGTGCGCTTTTCATACGACATAGCGCATGTCCCTGGCAAAGATCTCGTCGCCGCTGACACGCTGTCTCGACAGCCACTGGAATGTAGAGGCTACTCGCAGCACAGATAAGACATTGCAGTTCAGAGCGGACTGCTAATGAAATGATCTAGGATCATCATTCCGCAAGTAATCTGCAAAGAGATCCTCGACAGTATTCCCCAGGCCATCAGGGAATTCTCAAGTGCCGAGCAATAGCTCCCGAGCCTGTCTGGTGGCCGGGATATCAACCCGAATTGAGCAACACGTCCGCCAGCGTACATAGTGTATTAATTAAGGATCAGACATGCAAGCATCAGCCACTCATGCCATCCGAATTTCCTGAGTAGCCGTGCGAGAAAGTAGCCATGGGTTGGTTCCACTGTGGAGGAAGAACTTAGCTCCTGGCCACCGACAACTATTCCCGCTAACCAGAAATTGCCCTACTCTCAAAGATGAGTGCGGCCGAAGTCATCAACATCATTATCAACAACCTGACTTCACCCACTTCAGGGCAAAGGCCTCTCCCATGTCTCTCCAATTAACTGTTTCCTTTGCCAGCTGCGCCCAACTTATGCCTGCAAACTACTTTATCTCATCCGCCCACCGAGCCTTCTGCCGCCCCCTGCTACGCTTGCCTTCTATTGAAATCCACTCCGTTACCCTAAGGACCATCGGTTGTCTTCCCTTCATATTACATGCCCTGCCCAAGCCTATTCCTCTTGATTTCTACTAAGATGTCATTAACCCGCACTGCTCGCTTCCGATCTCTACACGTTGTACGTATCATTTTTTTCCACGGCTCGCAGAGTTGTCCTTCACTTAAGCTGAACCCTTTCTTTATCCTCCACGTTCCTGCCCCGTAGGTGAGTACAGGCAAGGTACAGCTGTTGTGCACTTTTCTCTTGAGATATATTGGCAAAGTGCCATTCATGATCTGGGAGAAACTGCTGTATGCGCTTCACCTGATTCTTATTCTTCTAGTTATTTCCCTCTCATGATCCGGATTAGCTATCACTACCTGCCCTAAGTGGATGTATTCCTTTACTACTTCCAGCAACTCGCTGCAGAAGTCATCACACAAGTTCAGTTCGTTTGCACAAGGCATGGAATACCTGTACAAGTGTACAGCGATAACGAACCCCTGTTCAGCAGGATAATCGACTCTGCTTTCCACCATTTTGTGGAGGAATGGAGCTATGAGCATGTCAATTCTAGCCCGAGATTTCATGAAAGCAAAGGTTTTGAAACAACGGTAAACATCGTCAAGAAGAGCCTATGAAAAGCTGGCGACAGTAGGGTTGCTACTCATACTCGCCGAGCTACACCACTAGCTAATGCCTTCAGTCCGGCGGAAATAATGGGACGACGGCTGCGAACGTCCGTGCCGATTGCAAGCACCAAACTGGAAGCTGCACTATTCGGCAGGCAGGCCCTGCAAGAATGCGAATGAAGCAGAACAGCCGAACAAAAATTGGAGGATGCTTTAAGAGTAGAACGCGGCAGCATGTTGCTATGCTGCCAGGGAGTACACGGAACGCCATTACCCTTTCGGCGCGAGACCTTGCCCGTTGGAGAAATCGCTTAGAGTCTCTAGGAGACCTCTCAAATATGATCAGTTATACGCTGTAAATTCTCTTAAATAACGTCATCAAGCGTTGGCTTTTCATTCAGAGCGTTTTGACAACTTTTAAACCCCTTTTCTCATTCTTTTCATATCTTTAATTAAGCAGTCAATTACAATTATTTCATGAACTCGTCATCGCCTGTGACACTCGAATCAATCTCAAGAACCACAAATTACCATGACAAGATTTTTTGACGTAGTTCCCGAATATTCCCCAGGTGTGCGAAATTTCCGGAGCCTTTCACTACGGCTTCTCTCATAGCCTGAGTCGCTTTGGGACATTAAACCCCCCTAAACTATAAACCATTTCCTATACGCAGTGTCGACTACTACTACGTCGACGGCTTTTCGAACGAACATGCTAAATACGCTGTCACGTAAAAGAAACATCACAACAGGAGCCTTGCAGCTCACACGCGTCAAGATTTAGAGCCAGGCTAAAGTGTGTGGGTAAAACACCAAAAGAGAGTGGCAATATCGAGTCTTCTGCAGGGTTTTCTAGCTCCTCCATCGTAGAAACATACACGAACGACTTGAGGAGTAGAATTCATCTTGCTCTGCTGCACGGGTTGGAGGAAGAACATCGTAAGCCGCAAAGGTCCGAAGAAACGCAAGTTTCTTCGCAAATTTTTTCGCAACCCGGTGGCTATGCCGACATCGGAATCGGTATCGTATAAAGTGGCAATTAAAGTTCTGGCAGCGAAAAGCCTGACAGACATTCCGAACAGGATTCTTCAGGCGAACCAGGACGAGTGCCTTGGGACGAAAGCGTTTCGTGGCGTCACGTCTAGAGCTGAATCTAATACCATCGCTGTGTGGCTCCCGACTTTGGCGGCTTTCGGGCGTCTGCAAACGCTCAAGTTCATATCGATTACAACTGAGGTCTCGGTGCCGGTCCAGGTGTACTTAGTAGAAGGTTCGGACCTACAACGATGACTTGTTTACAACGTCGACGTTGCCGAAGACCAGACGACTCACCAGCATGAGCTGTACTGTCCAACCCACCGTGTTATCTAAGCGCGGTATATGGGAAAGTGGTGCTCGTGCATTGTCACACTACAGGGCCCACCAACTTTCCCAGAACGAATTTACTACTATGGCTGTATTCTGCGGCCTCGCCCTTACAAACCTAGTGCTGTCTATTGCTACAGCTATTTCAGACCTGGCCACATGCGCCGATGATGCCCTTTTGCAACGCAAGATGAGGCTCGGCCACAAGGCACACCGTCTTACAGGTGCGACATTGCAAGACTGACAACCATGAGATCACCTCTCCAACTTGCCCAACAAAACAGAAAGCAACTGAGAAGTTTCGGCGTGGGATCCGTAAGAAAGTGCCTTACATGAAAGCAGAGCCCCGATACAAACATCCAACAGGTTTGCGGCTCTTTAATGGGATGAAGACGACTGGCCGGAGCTTTCTGAGCCCAATTCACCTGCAGCCCCTGCCCAACCGTCGTACAGCGATAAAGTGCGCAAGGATCACCGTCGCCTTCAAGCTACACCAAAGCACAGCATACTGGAACCTCTGCGCGAGGACATGGCTGCAGTTGACGACCAAATTGCACGCCTTTTAGCCGAGGTCTCTAAGCTACGGCAACGCCGTGAACTGCTTGCTCGCCGTAGACAACCAGCGGAATTTCACTCCACGCCAATCAATGCTGCAGACCTTTCGACTGCGTCCAGCCGTCATGCGTTTTTCGCAGACTTTACCAGGTCTTCTGCAGCACTGCAGGACAACTCAACATCCCTCCTCCGATTAATGGTAAACCAGTTATCTAACCTGACATTAGTTGTATTACAACGCTTGGAATCCTAATCGAAAATGGCGAGTACACGTTGTTGTGGTGTGCTCCAATGAAACAGCAGACGCCTCTCCACAAAGCTGGGAGAGCTCAAATCTCGACTTCGCATGAAAAGCTCCAGGTGTGGGCCCTGCTGCTGCAGGATTCCAATGCCTTGCCATCCATGCTGGGCTTTAATGAATACGTGTCTCCATCAATGAACGACCGTCGTGTGCACACTGGTGCCCCTCTGGGAAAGGCGGTGGTCTATGTTGATGCACTTTTCCTCAAGTTCGCCTCTCTCTAGAAAACTGGTGCACCTCATATCAAGAGGTAGTCGCAGTGACTGTGAAGCTTCCCAAGGCAACTGTTGTGGTCGTGTCATACTATGTAAGACCCGCCGGTGGATCTCCCTCCCGCATTATTCTGGGGTGGTTATTAACTCAACAACGACAGCACCTAGGGTGGCCTGTTTTAGTCGGTGGGGACTTTAACGCCCGCATCCGGACTGGGGGTACCCCACTTCAAGCCACCGTGGTAGTCGTGTGCGGGACGCATTCGCGGATGCACTGTTTGTTTTACTCAACCATCCAGATTCAGCAACACGGACTGTGCGCCATGCTCGCAGTCCAGCATATGCTCCGGGCCTTACGCGGTGGTCAGGACCCGGGACTTCAACGTGGCACCTGGAGCTAGACTGCTGGGGCAGTGGCCACCATCCTATCATCATCGGTCTCCCTCCATCAAGGGTCCGCCGATTGCGCCGTAGGTGTTCTGTGGTCAATTGGGACAAGTTTCGCACCACCGTCGAAGATCCCTCTCTCTCTGCAATCATCTACACTAGTTGTGGACTGCTTACAAACTGCGCTGAATAAGGCTACTGCTGTCACCTGGACGGACGTGAATCGCCCGGCGCCGGATGTTGATCTGCTTAACCTGTGGGCTGTTCGCTGTCAAGCGGAGATGGCAGCTTCCCGATACCCGACATCCGCGCAAACACGGACATGGCTGAATTACCTTACTGCCAAGGCTCACAGATATGAACGCGATCTCTCGCGACGGCAGTGCCATGCGTGGTGTGAGCATTTCTCGACAAAGTCATCGAGTGCTGCTATCTGGCGAACGTTTCGTGCAATGAAACGTGGTTCCCGTCGTCCTGACGCAGCGGCCACAGCATGCTTCGCAGCTAACTTAGCTCCGGATGATTTCGTCAGAGACGCAGCGCGGACGTTTTTCCACAAGTATGATGTGTTGCCTCCAAGGGTCATAGGAGCCCCCTTGGCTGCCATTCCAGGATGTGTCGATAAGCTCCAATCTACAGCCGACGCCGAGGGAATTGCAAGCCCATTTTCAATGCCCGAGTTGCTTGCAGCAATAGACGAGGCCCGTCTGAAGACTGCGCCCGGTCCGGACTCCATTCTGTACGACGTTTACAAGAACTTAAGTTACGCTGTACTGCCTCAACTCCTCTCCACCATTAACAAGGTATGGATAGAAGGCGTCGTACCAGAAGCTTGGAAGTCGGCTATTGTGATCCCCATACCAAAGCCGGGGATGTCGCCGAGAGACCTCGGAAATTTCCAGCCTATATCGCTTAGGCCAGCATTATGCAAGCGTTTCGAAAAGATGCTTGCCACATGACTGCCGTGGTGGCTTGAGCACCATGGTTTCTACCATCCCGCCCTAATTGGTTTTCCTACGTCCATAGGTACAGAAGATGGACTGGCTGTCTTGGCGTCAATAGTTCTGGCCTCAACTCGCAGCCACAATGTACGTACTGTACCGGCCATGCACGTTGAAAAAGCGTACGATATCAGTCATGCTGCCATCCTGAAATCGCTTGACATGCTGCATTTCCCCGTTAGAGTGCGAAATTTTATTAAATTCTTCCTTGAAGGCCGACACCATACGCCTCAGTGGTGAGGCCGTCGGATCATTTGTGTCTCTTCGCGGCGTTCCTCAGCGATCGGTGTTATCGTCAACATTATTTAATATTGCTTTTTCCCCCTTTCTTGGCGCTTGCATGATGTGTCCGAGATTAAGTTCTTATTGTACTGATGACATAACGGTGTGGAGCACTCACAACGACCTGATAACTAAAGCAGCAGGCCTACAATCAGCCATAGATATTACGTCGACTTTGGCTTCTTTATTGGCTTGCAGCTTTCAGTGAGCAAAACCACGTTCGTGTCAGTCGCCAGCCGCTGGGGGCGCCGTAAACTGCCTGCAACGCCAATTCGTCTCCAACTATCTAGAACTCCAGTTCAAGAAAGTTTGACCTTAAAAATATTGGGCTTGACAATACACGAGTCAGGAACAGGTACTGCTTTCCTTTCTCTGGCTAAAAAGCAAGCAGTTCAGGCGTTGGGTCTGATTAGACGCATTGCTCCTAAAACAGGCGGAGCCCGCTCGCATGTTGCACGACAGTTGGTGCAGGCGGTTGTGCAACCGCCTCCTCGTTTACCAAGCCCAATTCCAGCATTTGACGAGAGCAAGACGCCAATCTGCCGCATGGCTTCATCGTTATGTACGTTGACGCAATCATACAGGCCTGGGAAAGAACAACAGCAGTTTACTGTCCTTGCAAGCCTGCTCTTAACAAAACGTCGAGGTTTCGCCTCTTAGAACCTCCTTCCCTCTTCTGTGCGGAGATTCTTGTGGTTCAAGAGGCACTTTACTCTGTGGCCGCTGTTCCCATGCTATCCACGGCCCGCATTGTCATTCGCACCGACGCCCTTCAAGTCACACGCCTACTACGACGACTCAGTCGCTCCCCAGAAATCTGCCAAGACATCCATCGTCTAGTGGCACGCATTCCGCAGCAAATCGTATTGAGTGGGTCCCGCGTGACCTCCTGAGCGCACAAAGCCGCGCAGACTCTGCGACCAGCCTTTCGACCCCAACCTCGTTTTTGCAACGAGTCCTCACTCTGAATAACACCACCGCCCTTTTAACAAGAAAAGTTTTGCCACGAGTCCTCACTCTGAATAACACCACCGCCCTTTTAACAAGAAAAGAACACTTCCGGCGCCGCACACAGGCTCTAATCCCTCCGTGTGCGGTAACCCTCCCCCGTGGTTTTACCCGTGCAGAGGAGGTTGCGCTTCGGAGGATACGGGTCGGGTTTGCCCTGACTCCAGCTGTGACATGCGAGTGGCCGCATTTCAAAGATTTATATCCCCGCCCCGGGTGTCCTGTCTGCAAGAACAGAGACTGTGAGGCGGATATCCACCACCTTTTGTGGGACTGCCCGGCGCTGAAGCCGACGAGAAATCGGCACCTGGCGTCAGTGGGACTCTCGCCGAACAATCCGGATTCATATATTGCATGGACACAAGGTCCATATCATCGTTCACTTCTTGATTTCATCAGATCAGCTCAACTTTTTTCATTTATTTAAGCAACTTACTCATCTCTCACTTTAAAGGTTTTTATGCCCTGAGGCAATAAGCATCGCTTAAAAAAACGCAATTTTCACAGAAACCTTGTCAAGAGAGCGGGAGTAAACTAACCTCGCTCAAAGGTGCGTCATCCCAAGAGCTATACAAGACACGAAGCGATGGTACGCTTAATCCGATCCAAAGAATTCCGCCTTAGAAAGGGGATTTGTGGTTTAGGCTGCGAGTCACGAGGCCCGCGGCGCCAAAGGCACCGAGAGCCGGGCCACCCTCGTGGCACGCGGTAGACTACACTGAACAAAGCCCGCAAGAAGAGACTGCAGGGAGAAGCCCCGCGCTGGGGGAGCCGAAAACGTGGAAAAAGAACCGGGACAATAAAGGGCTCTACTGCCGATGCACCGAACGTGTCGGTCGCTCTCAGCGCACGCTGCATGCATGCTAACATTAGAACCACTGCCTGACCTAAGTAAATATATTCCCTTACTGCTTCCACTGCTTCGCTTGGTATCGTAATCAATTCCGACAGTGTTGACAATGCTCTATTTTTTCATCTAATAATTTATAGGCTGGTTGGTTTGTTTTCCCTCTCTAGATTTTCTATTGCACCTTGCAATTCTTCCCCTCAGTTACAAGACGTCATCAGTGAGTCAGAGGTGACTAAGGTGTTTTCTATATTTATCTGAAATTTTATCCCCTTTGTTTCCAATCCAACAACACGGAGAGAAGTGTAGTACAAAGATCGCGTCTCCCTGCATCGCACCTCTCCTGATTGGTATTTTATAACTTTGCCTTTGGAGGACCGCGGTCACTGTGCAACCGCTAAACACATTTTCCAGTAAGTTTTTGCAAGTTTAAGGTACGCCACAGATTGTCAGCCACTGCCTATGCACAGGGTAGCAAGATTTCCAGGACAACGTCACGCTCGTCTTTCAACAAATGTCCAGCCTTTCGATTCTAGCAGCCCCGATCCCGGGGACCATAGTACAGTATGCACGCTGTCACGAAAACAGGTTCTGGCCACCTTGATGTAGTACCTGTCCACTGCAGTTACAACTTGGTTCCACTTAAACCAAGTAACTTTAGTCCGCATCACTATTAAAAAACCTATGCTTCCTGAAATTTCAATGATCAGTGCCCGTTACGGAACCCCAGGTGGTCGAAATTTCCAGAGCCATTCACTACAACGTCCCTCATAGCCTGAGTCGCTTTAGGACGTTAAACCCACTAAACCAAACCAAACCAAATTGCAATGAACCTTAGCGTAGTTTTACAAGCACACTCTTGTCTAAATTCTTCGGCCCCCACGGTCTTTTCTGAGCGTCATAGGAAGGCCTTTGAAAGGATAGAACAAGGATTCTTTTTACGTCACAAATTTTCTGCTTTACGCCTGTTTTGGATGCTCCATGCACCGGGCGAAACAAGACTTTTGCGTATACTGAAAATTTCCGAAGAGCGGCCTGCCTTCACGAATACGTCCTCGTTTTACTCTTCTCTTACCGTCAATGTAACCTTGAAGACAGTAGATCTTGAAAGGCAGGGAAGAAGCCGAGTGAGAGACATTTGCTTTACTTCTTTATGTCGTTCGGTTTTAAGTGCTATACTTTTGGTGACGAAGTACCCACAAGCACAAACAACAAGTTATATCGCCAATTAAATATTGCCCTCAAGTCCAAGAAAACGCAGACCATTTAATAGAGCATGCTATGGGTAATAAAAGTAAGCGACGGAGTGTCTATCCTAAGTACCTCACCTGAATTCGGTCGCGGCCATTTCGGAGGCCCGTTTCCTTGCGGCGGTCACGCGATTCTGCCAGTATCGGCGCCACTCCTCACGCAACCTGGAGGCAGGACCCACGTGCGTTCAGCAGGCTGGTCATCTCAGACCAGAGCCGCTGCCGAGTCTCGGGCCGCAACTCGTTGGTGTCTCGCCCCAAGCCTGTGTGGACGCACAGGAAGTCCAGCATGACCGCCCACTGCTCGGCGCTACAGTAGCCGCTGTCATTTGAGTGCAGCTGATGAGGCAATTGAGGAGGCAATTTGCTTTCGTTGTTGTGCCCTAACTCGGACATTGTCGCCACCTTTCTAGCTTCGTCTTCGTCGCTGCTCTTGGGAGCCTGTTTGCTCTTTTTCACAGTTGCTGTGCTGCTTGGAGGGTACTCGCTCAATGTGACAGTCAGCTTTCCTGGCTTTAAAAGAGAACAGTTAAACACAAGAGGGAAACAACGCATAGCACGCATGCACAAACTGGGAACAAATTTTGTTCCGGGGTACATACATATACAGGCATTTCAAGTGAAAGCAAAATTCCGAAGCAGAGTTAGGACTTAATCTTTGCTATATGAAGAAGCACAATACGTTTCATGCATTACTGCTCCGACTGGTCTTCTACATTTCTTTTTAGTATTTTTGAGTTCCTTTTCTTGTCTCGAAAGCGTGACATACGCGTCGCTTACACATGACCCTTCTTTTCCCGATTCCATGCAGTAAGCTTCCTGTCACTTTCTTATTAGCTTGTCTCTCAATTATAGCAGAACTGCAGTCTAATAGAAGCAAGGTGCGCATTTGTCACATCTGATGCAATGAGATGAAGCGTGCAAGAGGAATCTGGCGCAAGGGGATGGAACGTGCGACTTTAGATTTCCGGAAAATGCATGGTAGCAGTTTCATTCCTATCAGGCTTTCAAGAATGGCGCATTGAGTGACGTGCCGTTTAAATGGAATTAGAGTTCATTTTGACCAGCTGCAGTTTCTCACATTTGCGACAAATCCTCAGTACACAGGCGCTTTTGCGGTCGGCACGCAGCCGCCGCAGCCAGGTTTCCAACTTGATACTCCCCGCTACGCAAAAAAAGCATTTTTTTAAGCGATGTTTATTGCCTCAGGGCATAAAAATGATGAAGTGAGAGATGAGTAAGATGCTTAAATAAATGAAAAAAGTTGAGCTGATCTGATAAACTCAAGAAGTGAATGATGATATCGACCTTGTGTCCATGCAATATATGAATCCAGATTGTCCGGTGAGAGTCCCACTGTCAAAAAAAGCACATTTCAACCACGCGACATTGGCGAATAGTCAGATGCTAGGAACAAGAAAATATTTCTGGTGAAGTTTACTTGTAAGTAGCATATTGAGCTGCCCATCCTTCAGTGATGTCAGAAACCCAATACGTTAAAGATCTCAGAGAACCAGGAAATAATCAGTTTTTTAATGATCTATTGCTTCTGAATCATTACAATAAAGTGGTTCCTGGACTCAAGGTAGAAATAAGTTAGCTAAGTGTCACCACGCAGGTGGCAGCGTAACATCCTCGAGTTGCTGGCATATTTCGTCACACACAACATTTAGGCATGCTACTTGGCGATAACGGACATAGGTAGGTCGTCATCCCATGTCAACTCGTTAGTATCGCTGACGGCGCTGTCGTCTTCGTTGCTCCATGTGACTTCACTTACGCCACGCTGCGGTAGCGCTCTCTCAGTTGCCTCGGTGGCGTTGGGGGCTGGGACAGTCACTGGTTCCGGCGGGGGCGCATCTCCCCCTCCACCGGCTGCGCCGCTGAAGTAGAAGGAGGCGCCCAACACTAGCACGGCGAGGCTGATGAGGACGCACATGAAGAAAGAAGCCGCCGCTGCCTGGTGGCCGGGTTGACTGAGATCGAGCCAGTCTTTGCCGGGAGGCGAGTCATCGCGCCTGCGATTGCCAGCGTCGATGCCCACGTCTGGTAGCGGGGCAATACCATTTGCCGGGGGTGCCTTCGGTGACCCTCGCAATATGCTCCGTAGCGGTTTGTCGTTGTTCTTGTTGTTGCCCTCCAGAGGATAATGGCGCGTAGGTTGTGCCGCCATTCTGTCTGTGGTGCGCTCTGCCTTGGTCTTCTGTTTCTTCCTGAGAAGGTGAACCCGCGTGATGAATATTGCCTAAGCATACTTTGAAGAAGTCGAAGTTCCATTTGTAGATCTTAAGGGGAAGAAGGGGAAGAAGAAGAAAAAGAAGATCATTATACGCGTCCAGAATTTATAGAATTTAGTGTATGCTCTTTCCCGCTCTTTGCATTACATGCCCAAGTGACGGAAGCTAGCAGCCAATGAAACCAAGAAGCATAGAATTTTTTTTCTAAACCTTTTTCCTTCCTTTGCCTGCTAAAGTGAAATGAGATCATACTGTATATTTCAACTCATTGCTTGGCTTGCCCGGCTCGGCTCAGTCAACCCGTTTCTTCTCTTAAGAGCCTCACCGTGGTGGCTCTGTGACTTTTTGTTCGGCTACTGATTGCAAAGTCAAGGGCTCGAACCCCGTCGAGGCCGCCGAGTTTCAATGCAGGAAAAATAGAAAAACGATGGTGTGTTGTGCGATGTCTGTAAACTTCAACGAATCCCAGGTGGTCTAAATATAACCAGAGCCCTGCACTATGGCGTACCACATAGCCTGTGCATCGCTTCTGGTCCCTAAGCTACCAATTTGCAATTTACTTTCGTAGGCAAAGTAGCTTTCGCTAAGCTTTCTAGAAGACAAATTGGTGCTACACTATATCAAAAGAATTCATCGACCCGCGGGTGGACAAGCTTTCGTGAACCGACTGCTGTGCAGACGCTGATTGCATTCGACGGCGGTTTCGCTTCCATGGAGACATGGTCATATGCCACGATTCTTATGCGCTGTCAGCAGCATCCTCCAGACATGTTCCCAATACTGCTTTCTGTTTTCTAATTTGCGAAAGCCTCATCAGCCAATTAAACACGTTTGCATCGAAACCTACACTACGCTAGAAAAATTGGTTGCATAGGCTAGTCAGCAGCGAATTTTGGTTAAGCGTCGCTAGTCACTACTGCGCATGCGCCACTGGTTGCACCGAGCCGCAGGTGTTCAGCTTCTGCGCCGCACCTTTCCTCAAAACCCAAATTTCCATTTTAAGTTTACTTTTTTTCTTTCTTCTTTCCCTCCCTCATTTATCCCTTTTTACGGCGCGGTTCGGGGGTCCACCAAGATATGTGGGACCGTTACTTCGCCATTTCCTTTCCTCAAAAACCAAACAAAACAGGTGACCCGCCGGCCGTCGTTGGGTTCATTGGCATTGACAACGTTGTAGAGGCCATTCATTTTCACGAAAGGAAAGGCGCAAAACTGGCTCCATGGGTCAGTGTACACCTCAATCTTGCTTTAATGTACGTGGCGTTGGTGTAATAGTAAGTGGTTTTTATTAAAATAATAAAAAGTAAGAAAACATTTCTGCTAGCCCCAACATCTGCCATCGATACTGAAGCACCTGAGCTGGGGCAGCGGAAATAAAGGATAGCAGGCAGAATGGATAAATGAAATAAAAAAGTTAAGGGGACAGGAAGAGAGGATAGGGAGAGAGGTAATATACACAAACTATTTACACAATAAGAAATGTGACCAGGTTGTGCGTGTGATTAGTTCGTGATGGAGGAATCAAACCACACGCGCACAGCACTGTGTTGACTATAACTGGAGAGGGGCGTCCAGTTGTTAAACGTCCAAGGTAGAACTCACGGACCATTCGGTCACTGCGTGTAACTACCTGGCGAAGAACAGACGGGACGGCAAGGCCGTCTGTTTGAGGAATGCACAGAGGCTCACCAAGGTTCGCTCACGGGTGCGCGCACTGCCCTGCGGCCACAATAGCTTCTTGAGGAAGTCTGGTAGTATTCCCAGCGCCCTATAGGCCGCAAGCATATCTGTCACACAAATCACACGTCGCGATTCCGTGGCGCTCCCGTCGTTCCCCGGGCCACATGCAGCCAATGAGCGCGCGGAGGATCATTATACGTTGCGACCGCGTAAGTGCGCGACAGCCGATGATGCTGTCGATGCGCTCACCCCCTGCGATGCGTGGGTCGGGGTGCTGCTTTCGGAGATGCTCCTGGATGACCGCACGCACGTCCTCCAGTGCAAGGCATAGATCGCTGGGAGGTAGTTGATGTGCGGCGGTCGCGAGGTCTTCAGCTTCTTCGTTACCGGCGATGCCGCAGTGACCACGCACCCACTGTGCACGCACGGCGCATCCTCTCTGCGGGAGGCACTCGATCCGAGAGCGAATGTCCCGCACTAGTGGGGTACTGCGGCCGTTGGATTGTAAGCGGCTGAGGGCAGCGCGGGAGTCGCACAGCAGAGCCCTCCTGGACGGTGTAGGGCAGAGGGTGAGCAGCAGGTCCAGCCCGAGCCGGATCCTTCACCCGAGCCCGAGCCGGATCGACTTCCTCTAATCTTGCCTTCCACTGCAAAGGTTGCAAAGATTGTCATCCACGGTTAAACAAGACCAGCGTCTTATTTAAGCACAGAGATCAGGTATGCAGGGAGTTGGTGGAAGCTTACCTGATAAAGAAAGAATCCGATTACTGTGTAGCATCACCATCTGTGGGCCTTATTTATAGGGAGATACCCTTTTTGCGCAGTTTTTTTAGCGCGAGCAGGTAATATGGAGTGTTAGCCTGATAGGAGTGTGCCCGTGGGTTTGCTGTTTCTATGTTGTCCCTGACAATGCGCAGTTTGCTTTTTAGGTGTGTGATCACAGTGGAATCACGTTACATGCGCCAAGATAGTGTGTGATAGTGTTTGCGTTTTCGTGTTTTTAGTCTGTCTTACCGCGGGCTGAGGATACATATATAGGCTTCTTTACCTTGAATAAAAAATCAGTTGATAGTCTGCGCCGTTTTTGTGCCTTCTCGCTCTCTGTCTTGTTTTTTTGCGCAGTTAAACATGAATCCCTACCAACTCGCCCAGTTTTCCTTTCTTATTTCCCCATCAACTCCGCCGTATTGGAGGAGCCCAGGAAGGTTGCGTGTTGCTGGCTGTGCAGTCGCAGGGCGGGTATGGTAGCCGCCGCTGCAAGGGAGCAGCTGTCCATGTACGTTGCGTTGGTTTCAAAATACAAAAACCTGCTTTGATAGCGTTCCGCACACTGAATAGGCACCACGCTCAGCCTACACTGTAAACAAATTCCGTACCTATAACGTAGACTATGTGCGTTTTAAATACAGAACCACTTCTGCTTTCAATGAAACGTAGGGAATGACCGTATATTCAGTCCAGTATTGAAGGAAATGTCCGTGTTCCTCTGTAGTCGTTGCAGGGAAAAATACTAAACATTCAATTTAAGGGATCAAAACTTAACACGACAGGACGGTTGACCCCATCGACTATGTGTTGCACCAACCGCACTAATAACTTGCTTAAAGGCAGCAAAAACAGAAGATGCTTATGATGTGACGCCACATTTACACGATGAACTGCTGGCCCGCGGACTATAGGCATCACATGACGTCCGATTTTTTATTTGTCTGGTTTACTCTTAGCCAACCATGTCCGCAAACTAGCATGGCGAATGACCGTGAGCATGTCTAATGTGATTAACACAATGAAGAGCCGAGGAAGGGTGATAACGCATTACGTTGCTTCAAGGTTGAGTGATTGGTACAAATTGTGAGCAATGTTAAATAACAAAGGCCTTAATTTGCTATAATGTTAAAAGGTGACTTGATGAAAATATTTTTCGCTACACTGCTAGCCACATGATAGAGAATGTTACTGCAACATTTGGTTTCTGTGAGAAATGCTGCGTAATGAGGTCAACTGTTAGAAAACATTTAGACACAGACAATGGTTGGACAACTTCTCCAAAGTGAAACTGAACACCAGCTGAAAGTACATTGCAAACATGATGAAAGTGCACACGTTGAAAGCCGAATTTCCATCTGCCATTTGGTAAGGAAATAAACAACTGAGTAAACCAAAAGCATGGGCAAACAAATCTGTGAATGCAGTGCAATGTAGCAGTTACATCTTTGCTACACAACCATTAATCAAAAACACCAACTCCTTCATGGATAACAAAAGCACCGACACAACAACATATTGCTCAATGCAATGTTTAATTTAGTAGGTAACTATTGCCGCCCATTCATCCCTGCTCTTCCTGCAGATAAAGCAACATCACAATAAGCAATGTGCCTTAGCTTTCCTTCTGTCCAAAAAGGAGTTTCATTTTCTATGTTCTGTGTTCACATAACTGCTTGCATGTGGACATTTTGGCTTGCTGGGAGGTGCTTTCCTCTGTTAAACTACAGTTTTAACTCTGGCCTCAGTCTTCTGCGCCTTAATTTTTTGCTAGCGTTCACCTTAAGTCGCGTACAAACTCACGCAGATCTCCACTTTTCTACGTTTCCAGCTGTCACATCTTCTCTGCCTTCGTCATGTCCACCACTGCATCCAATGCCTTCAAGTCTGCTGTGTATAATCATTTTAATTAATCTGCCTACACATGTATTTATGTTAGTCGCTCTCCTCTCTTCGATGCCAATTGGCCCTGAGAGTAATTAAGTGAAATGGTAGTCTAATCTAGGTCTGAGCAATCACGCATTATGTTGAGTTTATTTTACCACGTTGGCCAGTAGAGAGTGGAAGGAAAAAAGCTGCTAAGTGGAGCTCGACATGCCTCTCGACCCCTACACTGGAAAGCAGCAGACACCAAGGCATACGTAGTCACTAACGACAACAGAACATGACAAGTGTGAAGTAATTCAGTAACGTTCGTCGCATTTACCACAGTGCATACTCGCTGCTCAGTAATTTATTACCTCATTAGACATTCTTCAGAGAGTGTACAATTATGTGTTTTGTTTGAACATGGCACCACAGTACAATGACAATCATTAACCTTGTGCCAACACAACATAAAATAAACTTCTGCCCAGTAAATGCATTGCTTGCAGTGCCACCACGGCACCTGTTTAGAAAATAAGCTCAAAATATTAGTGACATTAAATTTGAGCAGACGGTGATTCCCCCACCCCCTCCCTAAAAAAAATGAAAAAGGGTGCTCTTCCGACGGTACGTTTGTACGCTGTAATATTTGCGAGTCCAACTACGTGTGAAATTCAGATATAAATAATTAACGCCAAAGCATTCGGTTGAATGCGAGGCGCCAGGGCGCGGGCAAACAGTAATCGTCTTCAGGTATCCACTGGTGCCACGCCCTGAGGGCCACTGCTCGGCGAATACCATTCATGGTCACGTTCACATCCAACAAGCTTGTCACAAACATCACACAGGTGATGATGCAGCAGCAGTTCATCATTGCTGTTGGCCAGTGCTGAATTTTTTGGCGTGGTAAACGGAATCATCCAGCGAAACGCGCGTCGACTGTTACTCGCCAGATTCTTGCAGTCCCACGAGGGAGAGCAGCTTTTCCGTCGGCTTCAAGTCTCCTCTTTCGTGCAGGGCCACTGGCATTGTAACGCACATTCTGCATGATCGTTTTACTACGCACCGATGCCGCACGGGAAAGCGAGCTGTTGTATGTACACTCCGATGCAGCGTTCCGGCCACACACATACACACACACATACTAAAGACACACAACGCGCAGGACTCACGCAGCGAACACGGAAGAACAAAAACCCATTCCATAGCGCCTGTTCATTCAACTCCACACTGCGCTAACTGCGCACATGTTTCCGACTGCGGGCTCGGCTAGCGCTTCGACTTCGCCATGGCTAGCCATGGCCAAGCTGCGCTGCCGCTGGTGGTAATAACGTTCATGCAACGAAAAGAAAAAACAATATATCAAACGATTCAGGTTGTCAGCTAAAAAATCTACCGTAAAATTAAATACATCTTATATCTTTTTGCCGTTGTACGCCTTTGCGACATCAGTGACGTGAGCTTGAGCGCGAATACGCGAATGGCGCTATGAATTTCCCGTGTAGCTCCGTAAATTGTAAATGGCGTGGCTGCAGCCGTTAACTTTTAGACATGCTTGCAGAGGTAGTCGGTGCGAACAGTTGGAAGTTCAATCGACTGGAATTGCTCAAGGAAAGTCAGCGGCACTGTATTTTTATTGTTTCTGTGCATTGCGAGTGACTTTGGCGGCAGCCACTCGGCAACGTCTCCGGTTTGGCGAACTTGTGAGAAGGTGAGCCTTTTGTTCTCAAATTTTGAAAGCGGTTTTTTGTTTGTATTGTAACCCTGCGCCTCGTCGCATGTTATGTTCACGATAACATCAGTACAACGTGCATGCGCTTTCTGTCTCTATTTAGAGTAATATTGGTCGATCAGCGTAAACTTTTGGATTCAATTAAGCACGAACTGTCCATGTTGGTACTGCGTGTCGAATGTGTTTTGAGATGATTCTGAGCGGGATATGTTGTTCTGATAATTTGTGTACTACCAGATATAGTCTAGAGATTTGAAACCATTTATCACACTGAAACACTGTTTTGTGTTCATGCATCTGCTGTCCTTAAACTTGACTTTTCGGCAATCATTCGCATGGCTCCTTTGGATCTGGAAAATTGACTACTGTTGCTAGGGGTGCCTGGTAGCAGAGCTCCTGGGGACGCCCAGTGGCTCATTTGTTTTTCCAAGTGCCCAGTACCAAAGGCACCATTCCTGACATTTTTTTTCAGTCCGTTAACCTCATATTCCTTGCAAAGATTACAGTATGTAATCAGGTAGTAAAAAAATTGGTAACTTCTGCATATTTCAGAACAGTTCAGAGAAAAGCACATGCAGCATCAGTATTCTCTCGGTAGAATTTCTGAGACCTGGATTCATTTCTTCTAGGACTGTGGCAAGCAGTAGGTCAACTGTACATAAATTTATTTTCCTCTGGTGCAAAGTAAAGAGTGCAAACGTCATAAGACAAGTCTCTAGTCTGTTTCATTCTCACTGCATTTGGCCAAAGCATAATACGAAATGCTGTATGTTTTATGCCCTAGTTTCCTTTACTTTGAGCAGTAGATATTGACAGTGAATAGGAAGGCAACTCCACTCGCTGACGGTTTTGCCTTCGGCAGCAAAACAGGGAATACCTTACCCCATGTGTTATCTCGACAGACTCAAAACTGCGATGGACAGCTGCGTCCACAGCTGCTATCACCTTCCAAGTGCATGCGCTCGTAAGACACATAACTCTGGGCCCGAATTACGGAACTCGCTCTAAAGTTGTAGAGCGTTACGTCAAAATGACGACAGCATGACGACAAGGCTAGACGTCAACGCGTGACGGAACGCGGAATCAACCAGTGCCGCCCCGGAAAAGTTTATTTGCACGACAAGAGGCCAATTTGCACGGCAAGGGGCCATATGCTAACTTTTTTATAAGAATACGCAGTGAATAAAATAAACATTGTTTTATTCTTTCATAAAAGTGTATTTCACTCTCACTGCCATGAAGTAAAACAAGAAGGACATTCACTTTTGCAAATAACTGCTTTCGTGGGTAAGTTTTGTTGCCATGAGGGCGCGCTGGCAGATGTAAACACTGAACATGGCGGCCTTCTAAAAAACAGCTGATCCCACGGCTAGTTCCTGCTTTTTTAGGCGTCGTCTGAAATCAAGGTTCTATTTGGTTGTCCAAAGTGAGCGGATAACAATTATCGAAGCCAGTGAAGGTCACGGGCCTTCAGAAAGGAACCTGCACGAAACGTCGGGCCCGAAAATCGACGAAGACAACTTGAGGTAAGCCTGTGTTATTGGTTTAAAGATGCCACATGCCAAGCATATGATTTGGGTTCTGTTTCTTTCACTTTAGCAAATACAAGGCGTCCACGAAGCACGGCTTGTTGGATAAAATCAACTTTTTTGGCTTCATAAACGTCTGGCACAAATGATTCAGTTGGGAAGGAGCAAGAACCAAGCAAGGCGGTTGGGCGCACGCTAACAACCTTGCTCGTTTTCGGTCGTTCTTGGCTGTGCTATAAGTTGCTGCAGCGCAGCAAACGCATATGTTCCTGTAAAAACATATTAGCCCGAACTCAGAGCAAAGGTTTTTCCCTGTTATTCCCTGCTTTCGAAAAGCGGAACAGAAACTATTCCCTGTTTGTTTTCCCCGCTGTGTTCGCTGCTGCAATTCTCTAAGCGGGAATTATAGTCTCGAAATGGCGCCAACTTGAAGAATGCCTAGCGAGCAAGAGCTAATCGTAATAGAGTCTATGAAGAGCCATCCGCTCTTGGCTCGGGCTTCTGCCGACCTAACAAACTCATACACAGCTGTTGAAAAGCGCGAGCTGTGGATCCAGCTTGCGTCGATTCTTAACAACAAGGGGTCGGCCGTTTAAAAACATGATGTCTTTGCCTTGTGCCTTGCTAGCACTGTTTATTCCATCTGTGGTGTATTTTAGTCTCGGAGGAGGTGCAGGAATGCATAGACAAGTGGTTGAGCATTATTGATTGCTTCTCTTTTGCTAGTGCTCTTTTAGTTTCATGGTTTGCCAGTACCAATCAGCCGCACCTTTTACCCTGTTACAGCAGAGGAGATGAACGGGGAGCCTCAGCAAGTTGTCGACAAGACACACGGAGCCCCACAGACCGTGAGTTGGCTTTCCATTATCCAAGCTCCATACTAGCCTTTCTGGCAGCTGATTGAAAGTAATAGCACTATACTCTCTGGCAGCATTTGCAGCAGTAGCCAAAATACTGCAGAGATTCTACAGTACACACAAAACTATCTCTC